>NC_084593.1:14762912-15362912 GCF_033807715.1 Cololabis saira
GTTCCTTTGTTGGACTGGACTAAAATACTACCTCTTAAATGACTGCCATATGCTGTTTTTACTTATCATTAATATTCTGCTCTTTTTTGTCAGTACAATTTCTGCTTTATAAATCATTTCATAACATGCTTTAGAGCCAATTTAATTGTTAATTAGAATGTTAATGATGCATCTCAAAATATGTTGCATTATTACAAAGGAAGAAGAGACATTTGCATCACGAGTAATATCATCATTAATATAAATGACATGCTTGGTCCTTGCAAGCATCAGCTGATAGATCAGCAGATGTTGGTTGCTAAATGTGAAATGCAAGGCTTCAGAATGGTAGTCTACTAAATAGTGGGTGGCGTTACTTTGGTTATTTTGACCTTTTTTACCCGGTTTATGGTGCAGCTTTTGCATCAGTTGTAATCAAGACTGGAAATCGCTCTTTAATTTGTTATGGTTTTGGGTTTGTTTTGTTCCTGTTTTATTTTGAAAGTCTGTGTCCTTGTGTTTTACTTCTGTTTTGACTTCCCTTGTTCCCATCAGCCCTGATTGTTTGCACCTGTGTCTCGTCAGTCAAGTGAGTATATCTTGCCTTGTCTTCCCTTTCCTCCCTGTTGAGTCGTACTGTTTTGCATCTACTGTTTTTACTTTCCATCCTTCCGTGTCCTGGTTCCTCGGGTTCTTCATGTTTAGCTCTTGTGTGGGTTTCTGGATTTTTTTTAAAATCTCTGCCAAGCAGCGCTTTTTGTCAAGAAATTACTTTTTCAACCATTCCTGATGCCTCCTCTCCTGCGTTTGGGTCCTGCTTCTTCTCTACAAACCGCGATATAATTGTTTTTAAGTTTTATTAAAAGAAGATTTAAAGTCTCCACTGAGGGTTTTTCTCTTTGTCTTCTGCTGATCAACTGTGGAGAATTTAAAGGCGTTTTTTAGATCTGATCCTGCTATTATCGCTGGATGATGAATGTGTGTTTAACACGCGTTGGGTAATATAAACACAAGACGTGTTATTTGCTGCCTCGTTCCTGACGGCAAGTTGAGGGGAAGGTAGGCGAATCAAGAGTGTTGTAGAACGGCATATTATCCCTACAGCAGTAAGATTCATACGCCGTCAGACAGGTGAAAAAAGAAGGATGAGCGTTTTTGGCCGGGTTTTGCTTCTTGCAAAGTCCAAGTTTGTCATGTTTGTGTCCACTTGTTCAAACAACGGACCATCCTTTGTGGTTCTGGACATATGGCGTCCTCGGCTCGCGGATCATCTTGTCCCCCCAGTTACTCATCTTGCAAATATGTGGAGACAAGGAGACGTCTTACTGCTGTTGTTACTCTCATCAGCTGTTTCCTTATTTTATAAAATAATGATGAATAAAACAAATAAACAAACCTCCCTTGGTGGGTTGAACTCAGGCTCCATTAGACCTGATCTGCGGTTAGGTGAACTCTCAGAGGTGAGTAGCTCCACACGCCGCGCCGCGTCAGTCAACATGAATAGGACAGGATACACGCTAGATCCGCGTGTTACACACGGGTATCCGCCAATGTAAAAGGGGCTTAACTAGGATATAAAGTCACCGGCAGATGGTAATCCAGAAACCTGGCATGTATGTAGTCAGTGTACCTGCTCTTTTCCTGATACTCTCTGTGGATATGCGTATCGGTGCCAAAGGAACCCATATTCAGAATTATTTACTAATGCATTTGAAAAAAAAAAACATACACCTACAAAAAAAGATGGATTCAATTGCACGCCTAGAAACTGTGGACGGAAATGCATTTACATCAAGGATATGAGTCTTACACAAGTGGGCTCACATTTAAATGTATCTAACAAAGAAAAAAAAGACCAAGTGAAAACACATTTGCAGGAATAACAAAATGTTTTATGAACTCCCAGTTTGAGTTTGAGTTGTTTTCTCGATATGGCCCTCTGGCACTTACACCCCCAACTGGAAAAGGTTAAGTCATTGCCAGGCCATATCAAATGAGGATGGTGAGTGACAAAACATTTACTCTTACAACCATGTTGGATATTATTACTTTAATGATTTCCTCTGGAAACCAACCCAAAAATTCATTTAAGCTCTGTCCCAACCACATTTAACTACACTAACCTGACTGAGAAACCAGTTCAAAACCCACTCCCTCCCATAAGAGCGATCTCTTCTCCTGGTGCGGGGGGTTTGTAGTGGTCACTTTGGCTTCACACAGCCACGCACACACACACACAAACGCACACACACACACCCTAATTTACTACTGTCATATCCATGCACAGCCGCCCTACGTACAGTACTTCTGCAACCGTCCCCAGAGTAATCCATCATTGTGTGTGTGTGTGTGTGTGTGTGTGTGTGTGTGTGTGTGTGTGTGTGTGTGTGTGTGTGTGTGTGTGTGTGTGTGTGTGTGTGTGTGTGACAGTGTTAAATTACTGATATGGCACATTGAGCCCTGGTCATTACTCTGGCAAGTGACACCCATTAAAAGAGGTTGTGACACTGACACAGGGAGAGGGATAGAGTTTGGAGGAAAAGAGGAAGACTTGGGCAGTCATGAGAAAGACATAGGACCACTTTTGTGAGAAAATGTAAAAAAAAAAAAGCATAGTGGAGGAGTAAAACAAAAAAGGAGATTAAATATTGTGCAGTAGTGGTAACATGTCTGGAGACACCTATTCCTTCAAAAATCAATGCATTGATTCAAACATCTGACTTTTCAATGTGCTCTTGATTTTAACAGACACGGAAATCTTAAGTTAGGAAAAAGTAGTCTGTGTGGACAGTTTTACACAAAAACATATTGTTGTGGAAAACCCTATTGAACTCTATTTAATGTGTTCTTTCCAACTGGGGGAATATCTGGACTGAAACTGAGTGTCTAAGTTACCAAGAATAAGACTTGAGATGAGCCAGATTTCAGTTTAAGCTATTGCATGTAAAAGGGTCAGAACAGACATCAGGCGTCTCGATGCAGAAAGACAATGAAACAAAGGAATCATACTGATTTTAAAGCATTCATCCTTACGATTCAGAAAAACAGAGCTAATCTTTTAGGGACAAAATATCAGTCTGCAGACTCTGTACAAGGCTAAATTTGCTCCTCACAGTAGTTTTGGTTTAATCAAGTGGCCAAGGCTAAATTTTCCATTACACATATGAAAAAACCAACAACAACACAGACTTGGCAGAGGCAAAAACTAAGTTACATATTTAAAGGAGCCGTCTGTAAGAAATGGCCAAAACTGGTACTGCAGTCACTTTCAAAATATTGTTGAGCGGCGTGTACCCTCCCCCTCCTCCCCCCCGACCAGAGGTTGCCAGGTAGGCTGCAGAATGCAGCAGGAACGTAGGCTGCCATGGCTGCGATAATTAGAGCCGAGCTGGCAACCCGGATGCCGAAACAATACTGACTTGGTGATTGGGAGATAGATGGAGGGAGGAGCTTCAGAAACAATACTGACTTGGTGATTGGAAGATAGGTGGAGGGTGGAGCTTCAGAAACAATACTGACTTGGTGATGGGGAGATAGGTGGAGGGTGGAGCTTCAGGCCAAAACAAAAAATGACAACATAAACATCAGTTGAGGGCTGCAACTCCTCTTTTTAAACTGGAATAACCTGGCTTGAGTGCTGTTGTCAGTGACATAAGTATTTGAAATGAACATGATTTTTAAATGTCTGTTGACATATCGGGGTCATTTTATGATTCGTTTTATTATTGCTCTTACATACAGCTCCTTTAACGATTCATTTGTTTTCAGGACATCCTTGAAAACGGCTGACTGTGCAAACGATGGCATCTTCTGATGCTAACGACAGTGTTTGTGAATGAATAAGAGAGAAACCGATATCTGTACCCAGAAGTCTGAGCTAAACAGAGAAGCAAACAGAACTCAGCTGAATGAAATACACTTTGATTCACTTTTGTGGAAACGATGAAAAATCACTTTGTCAGTAATTTCTGGGTACTTTAATGAAAATATAAGATCTCTTGATTTATATTAGCACTAAAAAGAAGACAAAAACAGTAATTGCATCTTCAGCTGTAGATGGCTTAGACAAAACAAAATCTCTTTTTAAAAGGGGAAATATGCAGCACAACTAGCAACAAGGTGGGAGGCCATTTAGCATAGAAATGAATACTCCTCCATTTATACATGAAATGTATACAAACAAGATTATTCAGTCACACCTACACATTTTTTTTGTTACGTTTATGTGAATACAGGTACGTGAGAGCGGAGGCATAAGGGGACGTGGAGAGAGAGAAAAGAAGAAAGTAAGAAAAAAAAGACTAATTAAATGCAGTCATCATTCAGTTTAATCCTACAACATGATTAATCTGCTGCAAACCCGTCTGCACAGACGGAGGCTCCTGCTTGTGTTCCCATGACTTCAGAGGACGTTACCCTCACTTTTAATTAATTTCCCCAAAGCTTATTCTAGCCTTAACCTAAACTCAGCCTTACCCAAAGCTGAGCCCACATACTTGTCGTACAAGCCAATCATTTACAAAGTGAGGACTGACCGTCAGTGAAGTGATACCTGCACGCACAGATTCGGCATTTAATCCGTTTAATCACTTTTAAGCAGTGTTTGCTGATGCTTTTCAAATCAGACATTTAGTCTCATCATGTAAAACAGATGTCACTGATATTGGTACCAGTGGAAACGTATTAAAGCGTCAGCCTACATGAACGTTACCAGGCCCTTGAACCCGACACGGACAGATGAAAGTCAGCTGTCTTCAGTTTTAGTGTTCGCACCTTTTGCTTTTCTGTCCGTAACATGTCAAACTCTGTCAGGGATACATTGAACATGTTGAACCTTTAGGAAGAAACGTAAAGGATCTGTATTAGACTGACGTGGGAAAAGTTCAGCATATCAAAAATAAAAGGTGAGACAGAAGATACCGATCCAGACAACAAACACGCTGAAGCTCCAGTTCAGCGGCCAAACTCCAACACAAACAGGACTTGACAGAATTTAGTAAAAGCAAGTTAAGCCTCTTAGTAATTGATTCATACAGTATTGTAGTAATCCTGTTACATGCTAGAAATTCACAAAGTTGACGGGAACTACTTTCAAATTGGGAAACATTCCAGGAATCCACTTAAAACAAATGAAACAAAACATGTTTCCTCTCACCCTCCATTTGCTGCGTTTGCTAACGTAACTCTCCCTCTGCCCACACGTCCATCTCCCCGTCTCCCCGTCTCTCTGCCTCCCTGTCCGTCTGTCTTTCATGTCTCATCGCTGTCTGAAGTTGTTCTAATACGGCGTTATTTGTGGGGCAGAGAGCACTTTCATCTGGCCCGGCTGGCACCGCATTCAGTCACAATGACTTTATGATGTGTGGGGTTCAGAACTCAGTCAGACATGTTTTGAACGACCTCAGCCGTGGCCATCAAGAGCACGATGACGGAGCGAGAGAAGCGCTGGAGCTGACAGAGGGCGAAGGAAGGAAAGTGAGGAAAAAGCTCCGGGAGATAAACATTACACAAACACTGTAAAAGACTGAATTTGACGCCCTTTTCATTTTAATGAAAAGCCCTTTTTAATCATGGTCAGACTATTAAATCCAAATCAGGATCCCCAGCACTCTTTAATTTTAATTAACATAACCACTTTTAATGAAACATAACAGTTACTTCATTGCTATAATTAAACAATTCACTTCACACCCTTTTGATTTTGAGTTTTGTTCACTCCTTTTTTTTCTTTTGTCTCCCTTCTTCTTTGCAACCAGCGTCCTTCTCTGTGTTTATTCACCAACATTTTAAATTGCCCCAAAAAATCTGCACCCGAGCCAATATGCTGTTAAATAAAACCATGTTATTTATGTTTTTTCCACAGTAAGATTTGGCACCAAGTGGGAATCCTTCTCAGCGTTTTCGAATAGGGCTTCAGTCTTATTGTAAAAAGAGAGCGAAGTGAGTTTGAGGGATTTTATATTGATTCAGGGTGTTGAAACGCAACATGCAATCCATTCAGTTTACTAATGTCCATTTATGATGATGAATGTTTGCACCAAACACTAAGATTTTATCTGATGATCCCTGAAACGGTGTTAAAAAGGTTTTTTTTTTTTTTGTTTTCAAGCATTAAAAAGACTTATTTGATTTATTGTAAATCCACGTGCCGCACAAAAATGCAGCTGCTCGCTCCATCTTTCTCACATGTGTTCCACACAGACGCATAGAAACACACACACACCAGCACTTCATCATGATCAGGCATTGTTTTATCAACCCTGCCAACACGAGCTCTCTTTTTTTTTTATTATTATTTTTTGTGCCAGACTAGGCTACTTTTCATACCACGCTCAAAGCATCCAGCAAAACATCAGGCAAGTTTAAAAGAAAAAGAAAAAGCAGACAGGACCTTTTGCAACACCTTGATCCTTTTCTTTTTTAGTTATGGTGTTTTGGATTTGTGCATGTTCTTGGGATCACAGCTCGGCTGCATGAGTTGAAAATCCTGGAAGACCAAGAAGGTTGTGACTGAGCCAATGGACCATAAGGTGCTCGGACCTGTGGCTACAAAACAAACCTTCACCACTCCACCACTTAGCTGGCATTGAGAGGTGTTTGTGCTCATATGATGTATTTGTTCTTCTTTGTTTTTTCAACATTCAAACGCAGTTCTACAAACTTATGAAATGATGCCATGTTTTACTCAGGGAGAAGGGGCTTTCTTCTGCCATCTACTTTTTGTAAAAATGCTCACATTTGGTGATGATCAGGTGCAATTGAATAACAGCATCTGGCTATTTCCTAATCTCTCAATTACTAGGATATAATCTGACCTTGTACTGAATACCATTTCAAGGGCTCCAGAGCTTCAGCAGAAGATGATAAACATTTAAATTCTGTACTTGGGATGAGGAACAGGGGTGGGAACAGCACTGTATGATGAGCCAGGACCGAACACACGCACAACGCAGAATGAGTGAGGTCTGCATTCCCAACACTGAGCAGAATGAGAGCGTGAACAAGTTATTAATGTGTGTTAGCCTGACCGAGGAATACGCAACTGAAGTATGCTGGATGGATGGATGTGTCAGCAGGGAAAAAAGAATCCCCTTTTCCAGGAGCTAATGCGATGGGGAAGGAGTTTAAAGTGAGCCACACATCTAGGTGTCCAAAACGCTGTCATCCCCTTAACAGCTAAATGAACTGAAGCATTACTGAAGGTGACATTCATGGTCATTAGAGAGTAAGAGCACTGTATTTTGCACAAAGCTGTTAGCAAGGGGGGGGACTCCAAATAGAAAAGCAAATGTTCACTAGTTTATCATGTCCTGATACATTAAACCTTAGATTTGAAAGATGAAAACTAAATAAAGTCGGCAATGTAGCTATATTAATTGCAAAGTTTGACATGTCAAACTGGTATGAAAGACTTGACAGTCAAGAAGAAAATCAAGACTTGAGATAATTCAAGGAAATAAATAGTAGTATCTTAAAACGTTGATAGATGGATTTAAAATAAGAGAACTTGTGATATCACACCAGTCAAGTGTATTACCTAATAAAATTTAGAGGAAAACCATCCAGCAGAATTGCTGAAATGATTATCCATACGAGATGGTACTTTATTAAAACATATATGCAAAATAAGGCTTCTATCATTCCATTATATTATAGGCAATTTAAAGCATCACCAGTTTTGCATTACATAGTCTCATTTCATTCTGCACTCCTTTTACACAATGCATGTAATTAGATTAGGTGTTTTTAATAATCCATGGCAAAAATTAAACTTCACTTCCACTTGATCTCACAGCTGCTGTTAAATGCGATTTTAGTGGCAGTTAACTTCCAGCCTTGGCTTTGGCAAGGAGGCGCTGACATTTATATTTACCTAAACAGCATTAGTCACAGCGGGGTATTTGTTGTGTTTTTCAGAGGTCATTTGTGATCACTTTTCCTGATTTATAGGAAGATACTGTTTTGTTTTTTTCCTTTTCATTTGAGATTTTATTAAACTGACGAATGCTGCAGTCGAGTTGCATAACAGAAAACAACAGAGAAACTGTGCGGACAACGTTTGTTTAAGATGTAGTTCACAGGCTGCACAATCCTGCAAAATGAAAGGGGGTGTCACAAAACTATGGTTTATAATTCAATGTTGAATTTAGCATTTGGGTACTTGTTGTTTTGGGTTTGAAAGGGGTCTTTTTGTGCTGTTTTCTGAAAAAAGCAGGCTCAATTTATGAGTAGATAATCTGAGATGGTGCAAGTAATATTAGATGCACTGGAAATGGCCGGTAGGCCTGCTAAACAGAGTTGCAGTGAAGGAAAATAGTTAAATAATGACAGCCAATCCTACTGACATTCAAATCCAAATAAAAGAAATAAGTCACCTTCAAAAGAGATAAAACTGATGAAAAAGTCTGAGCCATTTCAAGACCCTCTGCCAACAGTTGAGCAAATGTCACCTTGATCCAATCATTTTTATTTAACATAAAATCTCCTGCAGACTACGGGAATCCACTTTGAGTTCACTGGAAATCCCCAGGTCTTCTATCCGCTTCTCCCGCTTTTGTCTTTTATTTCTCCTTTTATGTTTTATGTCATTTCCCCTCTTTCTGTGTCTCATTTCCTTTTTCTACCATTTTGAGGTGGGTTGTGGAAGCTATCACTCTCTGCCACTTTGCCTGCCTGCTGCTTGCCCACCTATTTGTCCAACTGCTCTTCTTCCCTTCTCGCTCCCGGTTGGAATTTGCATTTCAGGAATCGTTCCAGCGTTCCGAAGGTTTGTGGATTCCATAAAAACACCATCTGATGTTTGCGGCGAATGCACGGCACCAGCGGCTGAAGAACAAAAATCCCTCCTCTGATGAAAGGTTACAGCATTAAAAAGCTATGCGCCTCTGTTAAGACAGGTGGTGTGCAAAATATGTTCAACAAATCAGATTTAGATGGTATTTTTACTGGTAATGTGAGAAATAGAAGTAGAGGAGGGAAGGGTGTAACTGGATAAAGTTGTGAACAGAAGAGAGGGGAGAATACAGGAGGGATACGAGGAGGGATTGGGACCCAGATGGACATTTAGGATGGAAAAGGCAAAGACCAATCTACACATAGCCCTCATAAATTCCCTCCGGAGATATATGCCGTCTATTAAATGCATCTTTGACTTTACAGCAGCGGATACGGCTCGGCATAAAGACGTATTCTGTCCGAGCCGACTAAATTGACTGCTCTTGCTCATAGAAACGTGGGCTTTAAAGCCTCAGTCTGCAAGATATTAAACAACTTAGCTTGACAAATATTTCCATGAGATCACACGGACACGCACACACACACACACACACACACACACACACACACACACACTCTAAAGTACCTACACATGTTCAGAGAGAGAAATGCAGGTCCAAAGGGCCAGATATATTCTCAGATATCACACATCCAAACAAAGATGCAGAAAAACTAAAGCAGCATAGAAATTGCCCTATTCCGTTGGTCTGGGATTTAAGTATTGGTATAACTGTGTTTCATATTTACATGTGAATTAGATGATGGGGCATTAACTGGGCTCAAGTGTCTTATCTAGCCGAGGAGAGAAAAAGAGCAACAGAGGAATCAGCAGAGAGGAGAAAAACATAATACAACACAGAGAAATGGTAGGGGTTGTGTGGTTTTCCATGCATGCCTACAGAGCAGACCGGCACTAAAGCCTCTGCATCTGTTCATTGTTTAGTTCTCTTCAACTTTTCAGCCACAATCAACGATCTGAACTCTTTCAAAGTGAAGTGACCGTGCTGCCATGTGCCAAGGCAACAGATCTGTACCTACAAGGGCTGTGAGGTTCAGAAAAAAGAAGGTAAAATCCAACACACCCTTACTGCATCCCCGACCTACCTGTACCCCCCACATCACAGGGCAGAAACACTACAGTACAGCGTCCCCTGGTGGAGAGCTGCGTGCAGTGCAACCACAGCTTTACCCACTGATGCAACACTCCACTGCCTCCCTCAAGCACTTCTTGGTATTCTTTCATTATATTCATGAGGCGTACTTGTTCCGTAAGTACTCATTTTAACACAAATAGTTTGGCCTTGCAGCTACAGTTTTTTTTTTCTAAAATAAAAGCAGCAAGTGACATTTTCTAGCAAAATTCCTTGTTGAACTTAAATAGTCTGGAGTGAGCTCAAAGTTAGTAGTGTTAGCACTTAGGTCTATCCAATGAATGAATGCGTGAACTAACAGTTATTTTTATCTAATAATATCCTAAAAAATATCATATGATAAACCAGAAGTAGGTTATGTGCGACCAAATGACATCTGAAATGATAATTTATCCTTAAACAGCCAGTGGCATTAAAAAATATTTGCTGTATATTATTTTGTCTTGGTTTTTTACTTTTACAAAATGCTGCTCACATGCTGTTGAGTTCTCTGCCAAAGTAATAGGTGAGAAGATAGAGAATGACTTGAGAGAACAAATTGAATTCAAGTTATGAGGAAGCTCAATTACAACCATAATCTTGGAGAAAGTGATTGTTTACTCAGTGAACATAAAGATAAGGAAAAAGCAGGATTATTATCAAAGCAGATAGCAATGACTGCCAGGAGGGAACATCAGGTCAAAGGCTGATAAACATTAAAAGTTATGACCCTTCTGTAGATGTGACCGCACGCACGCACGCACGCACACACGCACACACGCACACACACACACACACACACACACACACACACACACACACACACACACACACACACACACACACACACACACACACACACACATGAACACAACGACCTTGACAACTAGGACGTGTGTATCTGAAACGGAGTCTGTTTCCTATCTGACCTTAGTCTCCCTGTGGACACTTTTTTTTCATCTTGACCCGGACTCGGGGTCCGTGTGTGCGGTGACGTTGTCACAACAGAAACACTTCAGCTAACCTCATGATTCCTGTGATGACATTCAGCTCTAAATGTTTTACAGATATACAAACAAAGCTGCCTTGGTTCAGGTAACAAAAAAGAAAAAAAAAAAAAAATTTGGTTGTGATGATTTTAATTAAGTCAGCTTGATTTCATTACGGTAACTTAACTTACTAATATGAACATTAAAATAAGAAAAAAGTTACTATTTACTTAACTTAATATTCTTGAGCATCTATTTGCTCAGTGCCTCTATTGCTTATGTATGTAAAATATATCCTTGACATTTATTGTACAAAAAAAACAGCCAATCATAGACAAATCTTTATCCAGAAAGTAATAAACAAATACAAACTGGAATAATAAAAGGAATAATATAACATATTTTAGGAAAGCTTTTATCAAACATGACATAAAAACCAGCAACTGATTCAATAACAAAAGTGACGGCTCTGTCCTGCTTTTTGTCAGTGATGAACCGACTGATTGGGCCGCCGTGGTGGAGGTCAGAGTCAGAGTCAGAGTTGACGGCAATCTAACTGTCCTACACAGACTTATTAAATACACACATCCTCTGTCTCACCCACACACGCATATAGGAAACACACAGGGAAACTAATGGGGTTCTGCTTTTCATCAAGATAAACCTGCCTGTCTCTGTGTCCATCCATCAGTGTCACGCTGTTTCTCCGTCTCCATGTTTTTTATTCTTCTCTTTCCTCTCTGATGCTCTATGATGTCTTTCAATCCATCCCTTCATGGTGCATTAGAAAAAGATCGCCATATAACCATTTGTTGATTGGATCGGACATTACAAAGCCAGAAAAAAATGTTTCCCCCGATTGACCCAAAACACCAGGAAATAATCAAATCAAAGCCGACATCTTGCTCCACTGATTACACTGCCTGCCAGTTTGGTCTAGAATCATTTCATTTTTATTGTTCCCGTTAAACACAGAGGGCCAAGGGGGAAGCTGTGGTAGTCGCACTGTAAATCCTCACACAATTAATGCTGGCTTTCATATGGAGAGTTTTCATGGCCGCCACGGTGCGAGTTCCCACTCCTCCTCTCTCCCCTGGGCATAATGAGCTTTAAATGAGACATATTATGCCTCTACTTTCACAAGCTGATACAGTTTCCTGGGGTCTTCGTGAAATATCTGTGACAAGCTTTGGTCGATATACTGCAGAGATAGAGTAGCATAGCTCCCTTTTCAACCATGAAATTACAGCACTTTTATAGCAACTAGTTTTATGGGATGGAGTGAGCCACTTAACTTCACACTCTTTTCCATGGGGGGGGGGGTGGCGGGCAGCTAAGACGCAGATGTAAAAATGGACACAACTTATACTCAGCAATCCCTGAAACTAGGGCTGGGCGATATATCGAGATTTTAATATATATATATCGATATATTTTCAAACACGATATGGTACGAGACAATATCGTTTATATCGATTTAAAAACTTTTTTTTTTTTTTTTTTTTTTTTTACATTTTTTTTTTTAATGATTTTGATATAGCTTATTTTGGGACAAATTGACTTGAATGTTTTATTTGAGATTTGCACAAATGTTTTGTTATTTGCACAACTGTCAACCTCAGTGGAAAAGTCTGCCTGTTACTGTCTACATTGTATTAATTGCACAGTGTATTTTAATTTAATTGTTATGCAGGAAAGGGATATTTGTTTAATTATATTCAAGAAGCATTTTTATTCTATATATGCAGGCAGTTTATTTTTATTTCATTTGTTTTATACATTTTGATATTGTGCAGACCTCTGTTAATAAAGGTACCTGTGTGACATTTGGCACGAGGCTTTGTATTAAAACTGACTGTTTTTTTAAGGGTTTGCCTCAGAAAAAAAACAGAGATGCTATGCTATAATGCTTTGGGGGAAACCCCAATTAAGGCACAGAAAAAATATCGAGATATATATCGAGTATCGCCATTTAGCTAGAAAATATCGAGATATGACATTTGGTCCATATCGCCCAGCCCTACCTGAAACACAGTATTACCGAGGGAGAGAGCATGTAGTCCCTAACGTGAGAGCAAACCGAGCTCACACAAGTACGCACCCAAATGATTTTATTGTCAAAAACATTTCTCCCATCTGCAGTTCAGTCATGGACAGTTGGCATCGATCCCTCTTTCAGGCGCAATGTGCTGAAGCCATGTGCTGAACTGGCATAGGTTGTTAAAAAAATATGTACTGCAAAATTCTGTAGGATCACTGTAATAAGTTACAGAGGCCACCCAGTCGCTCAAAATCCACCCGAAATCATCTGTTGCCTGTAGTCTTGATAAACCCAAGGCTTTGATGTTACTCACAATACATTCCCAACTGTTGTTTTCCTTATATTGGCCTACTTTTCAACAATTCCTGCATTAGAAAAAAAAATTGAAAAGCAAAAGGGAGGACAAAATAAAGGACTGTAAACTTCCCCTTCTAACACACAGTGACTGTAGATCTCAGGTTGAAGTTGAGTAGAGATGCAGATGGGCCGGCTGGAGGCGAAAAACTGGGAGTGACGGTCTCCTAAAAATTTGTAAATCTCAGTGCATTACATATTTTCCAACTTAGATGGCCCCGAAATAAAGAGAGAGGGTTGTAGTTTCAGAGTTTTTGAGTCGGTCGTGACCTCAGAGACCAGATATTTTCTTCAATGCACGAAAAACGTTCTTTTTCTCTAAATACATGTCCTCTTTAATCAAACTGAAAATAGTCCTGGTTTTTATTAAAAGGGAAAACCTGTACAATCAGCAAACAGACTGTCTGTTGTAATAACCGTGTGGAGGTTGTGAGTCTACATCAAAGTGCAAGGACAGAGTACGAGCAAGTGACTTGTCTACGAGTGTAGTTTGGTGGACTCTTTGGTGGTGCGTCTTCATGTCCATAGGTCTACGTTGGCAGCGGTGGTACCATCTGTTTGTCATTAGAATGTTGACAGAACCATTGCCCAGGTTAATTACTATGGTAACAGGTTAATTACACCAATTAAACATCACTGGGTGTACTGGTGACACTGGCTTCTCTCATCACACACAGATGTATGTGTGGAGACGAGGTGTAGCTGCAGATACCAGATGAAAAGACACCGCAGCGTAAAACAAACACACGGGGAAGCTCCCATTAGAATGAATGGTAATGGTGATGAATGAATGGGACATTTATGTGCAGAAGAAGACCTCTGTGTTGCATCTGACAGAAACAGGAAGTGGACAGGAAGCTTCTGACAGGTTGAGGTGAGCTTTAGGGCTGACAAGCGGTTTGGTGAAAGACCCACAGTGGAGTAGCAGGGTTGGTTAGTGTCTTTGTGTGCAAGTGCGTGTGTGTACGACTCCCGGGGATAATCCAGAGGACCTCTTACTGTGCGGCTCGTGGAGGGACAGGGCAACGGGCCAAGTCACACATGCAAGACCGAGGAGTCCAACTGGTATTCCAGATTTTCCCCGTGTCCCTACTGGACCGTCACACACATGATTAACTACGTGTAGGTGTATGTGCGTGTCTATCTCCCACTACAGGACTATCAATCTGCATCAGCTAAATGTGGAAAAGCTCAAACTGATGGATTTATCTTTCAGTGCAGCATGAAGTTGCCAGACAGGAGGTCAGATTCTGCTGACGCTATCAGTCCCAGTTTACACAGAATACGCTTCAATGCTAAACACAACACGTTCGCTTCGGGAAGGAAACATTTCCCCAAATCAATTTGGTCAATGTTTCAAATCCATAAATAGTTTGAACATTTTATAATATGTTCTTGAGCAGATCTTCATATATAAATAAATCTAAATATACATACAGTATATAGTCATATAGTCCTGGATTGTTGTTAAGTCCATTGTTTACTTGTGCTTTAAATTATTTTTTTGTTTGTGTGAAGGAATAAAATTAATCGGCTAGGTTTAGAAACCAATGCTTTTAACCTCCAATCATTTTTTTTCATATCACAATGTGACAACATTTATTATAAGACTGTGAAACAGCGACGCTAAAACACACACTCATGTGAGACTTGGTGGACCTCCCTGATCTTAAAAAGTGAAAAACAGCTCTATCCATGTTATAAAATATAAGAGCGATCGTAATCTTTTCATGCAAAATATTGAAGAAAGCATCTTAATATGGAGAAACTTGCCGCCTGTAATTTATCAATCCAAATTCTTAAAATCAAACTGACCGTAGCTTCAAAATATCAGCAGTTAATACGCTGTGGGTTTAGCATAAAGCTGCCACTAATATGTGCTTTTCTAAATTGATTGATGGTGTGACATCATTACATTTTCACAGATATTGGCGAGACATCACATCATTTTTGCATGTGGTGGAAATCTCATTTAAAGGTTGCATTCGACATTTACAGTAAAAACTAACGCTATACGTTTCCAAATTGGCAAAAATACATACGCTCCCAGTAAAATGTTATTAGCCTAATTTTTGATGCCTTCAACTCTGTGGCTTCATCGTAAAAATCCATGAACAGCGAAAGTTACAGCTACATGTTACCATGGAGAACTTGTTAAAAGGAACATTTAATATCTCCAATGTATCGTTAAACAAGTAGCTATTCCTTCCTCTTTTTCTTCTTTAAATTTGTTTCTCTTTCTTTCTCGTCTACATCTACTTCTGAGCTCAAAGGAGAACGCAGACTTATTGCATCTTGAAAATCTATAGAAAAGATTTGTTGCTGTTGGGAGTGATGCAAAGCATTAATCAACACTAAATGGAAAAGTGCAAAGTCAGTCGCTGCTAATGGTCCAAATCACTGTGTTTTCAACCATTTCAGCTGTCTCTTGTGTACTTTAACTGCAGTGTGCTCAAATGACTGTAGTGGGACTAAGTGTTTACAGTTAACAGTTCTTGTCAGTCATTGAAACATGATGACATAATGATGTCTTTTTTTAAAACTATGAAACAAGAGGTTTGAAAACTATTAGCCACAATGAGTGCCGAATGTTTCACTCAAAATCTTACGCAAACTGTTCTGATCTACTTTGTGCTCAGCTAAAGTGGGCGGTAGATAAAGGATAAATGCATTCAGCATGGAGGTTTCCAAGGATATCGCGATTAACCTATGCAATGGACCAAACATCAAAAACATCCTTGTTTATTACTTCAAATTCACAAAACTATTAGGAAATGGAAAGCAATTGTTATCTTCCTTATCTAACTCCGCTAGGGGCAGAATGTTTATCACTTCCTCCTACTTCTTTATTTTACTTTCTTCTTCAAACTTCAAAGCTTTCTCCCTTTCCACCTCCCAGCCAACCCCACATAGTGGAACAGCAGCCATCCATAAAGCCCTGCTCACTTTAGCCCCAAACAAACCGCCTGCCTCATTAAACACGCTAATTGTTAAGTTTCCACTCTTTTAAATGCAACTTTCTTTTCCGTTTACCTTTTGTCTCTCTTTCTTTCCTCACCTCTTTCTCAATGTTTTCCACTCTTTTAATCTGAAAATCACCTGGAAACACGTTCACATTTGGCAGTTTGGCAAATGATATACTGGGATTTTGTAAAACAGGATATGATGTCAGAACAATGAACACTTCATTGATTTTTTTTTGTTTTTTAAATATAAACAGAAATGTAAAACTGTTTTTTTATGCATCATTTTACCTTAATTGGATTATTACTGACAGATCTCATGTGTCAATGTTGTCCAGGAAAACAAAAACCATAATCTTAACTATTGTGAGGGACTTTTGTACCTCCGGAGCTTTATGCCGTTCCTGGAGTTGAGCTCTTCTTGCACCAAAGTATCAGTATGTCTAATTACACTTAATGTGAAAACCCATTAAAGATATACTGCAGTTAAACAATGATGGATGGATATCGTTAATTTGGAGATACATATTTAAAATGTAAATAATTTCTGCTGTAGCATGGCTCATTAGAAGCAGACAGTGCTGGTTTATCTCGTCGGAGAGCAGAAATGTCCACAATAAGCCCCGTGAGCAAATCCTTACAGAAACAAACATACAGAAATAGAAAAAACCACATGTAGGTATATTATTAGATGGTAAGGGGACTAGAAATACATACTACATTATTGAAACCTTAAACTGTCTTTTAAACTAAAATTTTCAGTTAAGATCTAGACAGTTTAATATCCCAAGACTCACCTTTTATCCTTAACAGTCACAACAACGACAAACATTCACTATAAATGGTATCATTATATGAAAGATTGATGCAGCAACATGCGTTCCTCGCACTGTTTCTCTTTCTTCCTCTCTTTCACACAAACACACCCATCTACTGCGGCTACATACTTCATTACATTAAGTGCAGTTGTTCCACTGCATTAGTTCTCCTCCACAATGCAACATTGCCTGAGTCATTAGTGAGACCGGTGTTTTTTTTTTATGGGGAAAGCGGAGGATATTTGTCCTGCTTGAATGTGACGTCATCTGATGTGCAGTGTGCTTCAGAATCCATCACCAGTGAAGTAACTGACTTTTCTTGTATTTATTAAAAGAGCGAAGAGAGCCGAAGATGAGCACTTTGGGGTAAAGAATAAAAGAATAATTGACTACGAAAAAAGAGCAGGAAGGAGACAAAGCAAACTAAAACGAGTCACTAACACAAAAGTGCAGAGTATGCATCTGTATAAAGTCAGGATGAAGAAAAAAAATGTGAGTAATGCAGTGTTTATAGGGAGTAATTAATACTGACAGCAGCACTAATGGTCCGTCTGTAGCTCAGCAGACCTGAGCTAACTGAGAAGACTCCAGGGTTTCACTATCGCACTATATTTTGCTTGTTCCCTCTCTCTGGCCATGTTTCTATTAAGGTATGAAGACACTCTGAAATGCTTTGCAGCATCAAATTCAAATTAATTAGATAAAAATTAATTAGTATCCCTTCCTATCACTGATGGGGGAAAACAAGTCCCAAATATATTGAAGTGCCTTCTAAATGAGTTATTAATGATTTGTTAACGTTTAGCTTTTACTGGTTGATGGCAGGGCTGTTCTGAATCACTGCAGCTGCAGCAAAATATCTTATCCATAAGGGTTGGTTTACAGATGTTATGTTTTTCATATGAACATCTTTGGCAACAGCAGTGGTTGGCATTCTCCCCTCGACCACAGCCTTTAGTCTTCCACGTTGCATTAAATTAATTAAGGCTTATATTTTTTTTTCTCTGCCTATGGGGGGAAAATGCATCAGGTTATTAAAAATCCTCCATGGTTAATAAGATAATCGAGCATTACTGAAGAACAATTAAGGTCACTAATTGGTGCTTGTACTTTATGTTCACTTGGGGGAAATGTTGAAATGTCTCTGGCATCAATCAAAGTGTGACCGTTGGGTCACTATTGTAGTGATGCCATATGACGTAACTTCTGTCAGAGTTTATTCATCCATCTTTTCATCTCTCAGCTATTGGAGGATGGTGGTAGAAGAATAAGCAAAACAGAGAGCAGCTCAGAAGAAATGGTGGCAACACTACTGACTGTTGGGCTGATTGAGGTTTGTTTTTCCCTTCTTGTCAGATACAGCTTTGATTTAGATAATCTTTGATTGTCCGCACCGTTTTGTTCTCTGGGATGTAAAAACACTGTCGTCATGGAGGCAAGACGAGTGCTGTGTGAATTAGCTATGCATAAAGGTGTAACAGTCCTGCGAAGATGGCAATAAGCTCCACGCAGAGGATGAAACCAGCCCATCACGGTGAGGTTGAAGAGACCCGGCAGGCCGCCGGCGCCTGAGAGAGCCCGTCTGCCAGCAGCATTCAGGCAGCCCAAGGTCTCAACCCCTAGCCGAGTCACAAGAAAGTTAAAGATGGTGTGCAAAACAAAATGCGACTAGGTTTTAGACCGTAATAGTCAGAGACTGCGTTTCCATGCAGTCAATAACCTTTTTAAAAGCTGAATATTAGCAATAACCCGGTTTTGCACGGCCATGTAAACACCAATAACCCCTTTGAATAAACGGAATTTGCTCATATTCGGGTTTTTAAAAACCCCAATATGACCCCTGGGTTACTACTTTTAAAACCCGAATATTTGGTCATGTAAACGGAATATCCCGATCGAACGGAACATTAATTTGTTTTCTGCGCATGCTGGTCTTTTGAGTCCAGGAAGTTCTTATAAACACGGAGAAATGCAAGACCAGGCCACACTTTTGGAGTGAGGAGGAGAATAATCACTTCATAAATGTAATGAAGGATATGAACATTTCTGCATTTCTAGACGGTAGAAAGTACCGGGATAGAGAGATTTACAAGAAGGTGAGCGAAAAGTTGCGCAAGCAGCATTTGTTTTGAATTTGGATACAGGAAGAAGAAGCGGAAATTATGGTTATTGCGTCATGACGTTCTCTGTGCGTCTCTGTTTTGATCCAGATATCTCAAATGATTAATCACCATGTTTGCTCACGCATGTAAACGGAATATTCCGAATGTTTCAGTAACCGGAATACAGTATTAGCAATAACCCGAATTTTGACTGCATGTAAACGTAGTCAGAGATGCAGAGACTGGCTGGACTGGATATGCTACAAACGTTGCTGATCAAACTGGGGCAATAAAGGATCAGTGAAACCCTGCTGCCACAATTAACAACCTGGAGGAGCCACTGCAGGTCTTTACCCGCTCAGGCCGGCCAGATGTGTCATGTACGTGTGACTCCTTTAAGACACATCACCTGTGATCACAAACCAATTGGGGAGATTTGACGGATGATCGTATTTAAAAGCACATTCAATTAGAATACAAGAGGAAACTGTCTTGTCGTTCTTGTATCTCTGCCACTCGTCTTCCTATCTGCTGTTTAATCATCCTTATGCCAAAAGATGTCAGATGTCCACAATCCGTTCCTCTTTTTCCTCCCCATTTTCTTTTCTCCACACTTAACCCTTCTTGCTGTCTTCTTCACTTTGCTGTTTTCTGTTATGGCAGCTGTGATTGAGTAGCAACGTCTCACTTTCCTGGCTTTTAGCTGAGATAATAGAAGGTTATGATGACTAGCACATGTTGACCAAGATGAGAAGGAGGTGAGAAAGGAAGCTAAGTGGAAAGAGTTGGAGAGAGGAAGAACAAATAGAGGGAAGGTGAACTTGACTGTTTATATTAGACAAACATGCAGAAGATGAAATGTTGAAAACCGATCAGATTACATTGCGGAAGGGTAGATGTTTCTTTTGGTTGAGAATATGATGCATGAATTACCCAGTGATATGAAAATAAACAGTTTCCGTGCATCATTTCTGTATTTCTTATTCCGCATCTTTTTTATTTGTCTCTGGAGTTCTATATATTTCATTTGCACGTATTGCTCTTCTCTCACCCTTTTATCTGCATTCACAATTTCAGCCTAATGTCCATTGATGCATCACTCATCACTGCTTTGATCTCATCCTTTCAACCCTACCTGTGTGTGTGTTTGTGTGTGTGTGTGTGTGTGAGTGAGTGAGCATGTGTGTATGTGTACGAACGTGTAAAATTATTAACACCTCACCACACTCCCCTCACTGCTGTTCATTGATGGTGATTAGTAGCAGGTGTTGGCTCTGAATTCAAACACACACACACACACACAAATTTTTATACTCGAGTGGTAGATGTGATTTATTAGACTGGGACCTGTGGGCGGCTGGAACAACACGGTCTCGCCCCCGAAGGCAGCGTACAAAGCACGCACATCCTCACATAAGCCGGGATGTTGCATAAACACACACAAATTCACAGCCACACGGAGCATTTTTGGCTGACATGGCAGGTTTCCTTTCAGCCCTAAGGTGAAATCAAACGTTAAAGGATCTAGCGATGAAAGCACTCGTTGTGGAAACTGGAGAAGATACTGGCCTGTCACTGCAAACTTTTTATATCTCTTGCCTGTTAAGACAACTGAAATTGCATTCTTGGATTAAACAGATGCGTTTTAAAGCCAAGGTCTCCCAGTAATAGCTGTTGGTTGGCTCATTAATCCTGTGATCTTCTGACTTTGGAAAAGAACAGCAGAAATACCATTTAATGTGCTCATATTTGACAATGTTTAACATAAAAAGTGGAGAAACGAGTGCACTGAATAGTATATTAATATCTACTGCCTAGTGCTCAGTGTTTTAGGACACTATTACTTTGTTAAACTATGCATTAAGACACAAGAGTGAGAAATGATGGAATAACTCATAAGTGTTGCACAGCATGTCAGTATCATTTACTAGGTGAGGTGTCTTTGATGGCAAAGATGGCAAAAGTCATAGCCTAGTCTAAGTGAAGTCACTGGGAAATGAAGGTGACTTCTGAAGCCATTAATGCTACCTAGATCTTCTATGAAAAGGCTTTGGCTGTAAAGCACAGTCCTTGAAAACTTTGAACAATTATGATGAAGCAGAATTGTTTGAATTCATTTCATTCTTTAACTCACTTATAGGGCTGTTCGATTAATCGATTTTAAATCGTAATCGCGATTATGTAATTAGAACGATGTTAAAACGTGAAAATCGTAAAATCGATTTTACGTCTCAATACCTCTCAATACCTGCGACAAGTGCCCCATCGGAGAGGCTCTTTAGTGTAGGAGGGGGCGTTGGAACATGTAACCGGGCACCATTATTATTTAGCATGCAAAGACCCAGTTTAGTTTAATTAGAAAATGTTTTGTTTTATTTAATTGGAAATATAACTTACTGTATGTTTGCAAGTGCTGATTTGCTGATTTTTTTTTTCAGAGATAAAACTTTTTTTCAACTTATTTTACAGAGTTTTGCACTTTATTCATTCATTTTTGGTTTAATAAGAGCAAAGTTTGCACTTAAAGCCCAATGGGGCAAATGTTCAATAAAAAAAACAGCATATTTGAAATAATTTCTTTGCCTTTTGTCAATTCACAAAATAATCGTAATCGAAAATCGGATTTTGAGAGAAAAAAAAAAATCAAGATTTTATTTTTGGGCAAAATCGAACAGCCCTACTCACTTAATGTTCCAAATGGTCTACAAGTGGTATGTTTGTTGCAAATGGTGTAATGCTGATATAAGATACTGGGTTACAGAAAAAAGCCAGCTTTTCATACGAACGTCCTCTCTTTAGGGCCGTTTGTTGGCATGCTAGTCAGCAGCAACAAATCCAAGCAGTTCTAAATCTGATTTTCAGTTTTCCGGGAGTTATTCACCTCTGTGGGTTTTTTAGGTTTTCAGCCTCCTTCCAAGAGTGCAGAAACATTCAAGCAAGACGGACTGATGACTCTAAATCATCCATCGCAGAGACTGTGCACAGTTCTTTGTGTGTGTGGACCCCCTTTCATCGTCTGACAACCTGTGCCCCACCTTTCACCCAATGACAGGCCGGTTACACTACAGCAGCCCAGAAGGTGAACATGACTATAAAGAAAATAAAATAATGGATGGATGGATCCTCGGTTTTCTACAGATGTTGAGCAAAAAGCAAAGCAACGTACCACATAGATGATATACAGCGTATTTTATCATAATCCTGACAAATGGTTGGAAGGATGAATGAAGGGATGATGGATGAACAGAAACGTGATTCTCAAGCAGCTTTCTGGGATAAATGTATGGATAGATTTATAGATCCGTGGACGGGTGGATGGACTGGTAGATAAATGATAGTCAAAAATACTGGCCCATCTGTTGTCTGGTACATGTAATAAGAACCTCATGACCAGAGATAACGTAACACTCGCACATGCTGAGCCTTTTCCTTCAAGCAGACAAATATTTGGATTATTACTATCGCTCTTTTATTCCTTCCTTTCTAACGCCCGCCTGTTTTCTCAGAGCGATGAATTACCTCAACACACAATCTCTCACAGATCCTCCTGTATCTCACATTCGCTCACTGTCTTCTATTAACCCATTGCATCTGATTCTTCTGGTCTCCATCCCCTCCTTTCGCCTCTCCGTCTACATCACAGCGCTCGCCCTGCTCTACATTAGTTATGCTTGTTTTGAAGCGATCAGCATGCATGATCACTACCAGACCTGACCTGAGCACAGTCGGGCCTGGGAGACAGAGAAAGGAAGAAAGTGGAAGGTAAAGCGGCTCAGCGGAATGATGGAGAGATAGAGAAAGTTGGTAGAAAGTTGCAGACAAAAATATAAGTCCTTCTGTAAATGAAGATTGAATAAGAAAGGAAAAAAAAGGTTTTTCTTTTTTAAATTTGCAATACAGGGAATTATGTAATGACCTTCTAAATCCTTTTTTTTCCCTTCATCATTATTTATCGCCTAAAAATATTATAGGACAACTGTAGCTTCAGGCTATGAGATGGTAGATTATAATTCAGGCTTTTTTTCTTATTTAATTGAATTAAAAGGCATTGCTTTTCAGCTGTAAGCACTACAAGATCCACAAGCTGCAAAACCTTGAGAAGCATGTCCATCCTTAAGGAAGACGTTACATCCGATATGTGGGAAGCTTAATCGCATGCTGCTTCAAAGACACCAATATCACGCTTTATAATTTACAATTACATCAAAAGCTCGGACAATATCTATGTTCAGGAAGGAAATAGGAAGTTTGTGGTGACGTGTGGGATTGTGCTATTATGTATTTTTCTTTTTAAATGAGGATTAATGATGGTGTCAATTATTTCAAAGAAGCTGCGCGCTATTTGGCGTCTTGTGATACGGGTGGAAATTCTAATTGAGGCAGAGCTTCTCTTTAACTGCCCACACAAAGTGTCCACAGCAGGCCGTGTCATATTGGTCAGTGTGCACGGCAAGTCAGGCAGACATAGCGTGAAGCAGCTTAATTTGGACCGTATTGGTTTTTCACTGCCTGCGCAAAACAGATGGGTTTTGGATTACATACAGCTCAATCAGTCAGATAAAGCTGGGAAATTGGGAGAGAAGGATGGACTGATAGATGGAGAGATGGATGGGATGGGGTCACCGGGTGGTCCAGTCAGTTAGTAGAGTAGAAGACCATCCTCTAAAACCGACCTCTATCATCCCTGTGCAGGACAAAATCCATCCCCACAGATTATGGATCACTGATAATTTACAAGAAATTAAAATAAATCATTTAAAAAAAATAGAGAATCTAAGTGCATCTTAAAAAGCTGCAAAATGAATGACCTTTCATTTTGAAAGTTGCATTGCTGCAGTTTTTTTTTTTGTTTTTGTAGTTTGTTTTGGGGTTTTTTTGGCCTTTGACATAAATATTGTAACTTAAAGAAGCCCATTCTGGGTTTTATCATCCAGTGGCATTAAGTAGCAATTTGATAATAATCTACCCAGTGTTGGAATAGCAAACAAAACAAAAAGATTAATATGAAACAGTTAATGCAACAAGCCTTTCTGCAGACAGTTTTGTGCTGCTTCACTGGGCAGCATATGGTGGCCCTGCTACACTGTGAAATGTGATCTACGCTGAGGAGGAAGCAAAGCCACCGATGCTGGTTTAAACACGATTCTAAATGATGCAGATATAAAAACACATTGGAAAAAGGAAAACAAAAACGCCTTTGAACATATTTTATGGGGTAGAAAAAACACATTACGACAGAAGTAATGCACACATGATGTAAACAGAAATGAGTTTGTTGTATGAGAAAACAAATTTAATGAGTGCTTTATGCAGGTGGTAACATCAAGTTTGAAATATTGTGGCTTTTATCGGGGAAATTATCATGGTCCATTACCGTCGCCAGCTGCAGACATACGTGAAAAAATGCGCTTTTGCAGGTATATTTTCCTATTACATCATTATAAAATTATAGCCTTTAGAAAAAATCCACTTTGTAATCTGTGTGGTTTTGTTGTCTGAGCACCTCCCACCTTCTTTCTTAAAAATGTCAGCAGGATTAAGGTTCATCCCGGTGATGGATCAGAGTGTGAGCGGGGAGGTCAGCAGGTCTGCTGGTCAGCAGTGTTGGATGAGAGCGGTCCTGGTGTCCAGCATCCATAAAGACAACCAGTGAGACCTAGACGTGACTCTGCAGGGAACATCTGGAGCCCAGCTGTGTACACTGTGTTTGTGTGTGTGTCATCAAAAGTTGTCCACTCTAGCTTACACCTCCACTCACAGACAAACTGCATGCGCACACACACACACTTGCAAAAACATTTCCAGTATAATGTACACACATGTATGCAATCACCACATTCTCATTTAAAAAGGAACAAAAAAGTTAATTGTGTGATATTTCAGCGCAAGTCTTTGCTCTGAACCCCCCCCCCCTCAAAAAAATATAAAAGGTAAAAAATACATAAAAGTCCTTAACTCTAATAAATGCACACACATACGAGTCACATTGCTTCAACTCTCTCTGTCTTAGGGAACGGAGTAATGTATCTTGCAACGGGGGTCAGAGGACGCAGATGAGGAGCGACAGAAGAAAAGAAAACGTCATATTACTATGGAACGAGAATAAGAAGGAACAAGTGACTGACAGGAGACGGAGAGGGCCAGAGGGAGTGTAACGTTTCATGACAATTAACACTGGCTCGCTGTGTTTTAATTCTACACTCCTGTGGGTATTATTAGTCAAACATTAGCAATATAAGGCAAAAACCTAATCAGAGTTGCCTCGCTGCAGGGCAGGGTTGTTGAAAGATGTACACACACACACACACACACACACACACGCACGCACACACGCACACACATATAACTGCACAAACAGTGCTATGAATACATTAGCATGAGTTTTGGAGTCCAGAAAGGATGCATTTCAGGTTCAGCGCTTAACCACTACGCAGAAAAAAAGAAACGTAGCCGCAGTGAGGAAGAGGACAATTATACATTTATTTTCCTTCCCCTTCATATCAAATGAAATCTATCCAGCTCTGTGATCAGGAAATAGCCCAGTAGATGAAACACGAATTCATGTTCAAAGCTGAGCTACATGATTTTTGGAAACATTGATTTCTGTTGGATCACAAGAAAAGTCACACAAAATAACCTGAATTAACCTACAACGCTCTTTCAAAGTTTCATCTTCAAGGAGGTTACGCTTCATTCTTAATGAAAAAATAAAACCGTTGCTTCTCGCAGGGAGGTTTTCACATAAATCAACATCTTAATGAAGATGGACCTGAGGTTAGACCGATGCAGGTTTGGTCACAGCTGCAGCAAGTTACAAGAATCCCTCCATGAGCAACACACACGGTCGCGGTATCACAACACACACACACACACAGGCAGACACTCATCCTCATCCAGACGGCTCTATCAGTCCGTCAGGTCAGGCCATCAGCAGTAAAGTCACACATCCCTGTTTCCGTTTGATGTCTGCTCTGCGAGGTTGAGGGGAGGACGAGAGGTGTCCTGCTTTTATAACGAGGTTTTAACAGGCCCCTGCCGGTAAACAGCCATGTGGAGTTCATAGAGGACGGGATCTGTAAACATGACACACCTTCTGAATCAGATCCGGGAGACGTTATAAAAACAACTTTGATAAGGGCAGGCAGTAAACCGTGAAGCCTTGTGTTTGTGTGCAAATGTCATGGAAGGGGGGCCATTTGGCATATTTAACAAGCACCAACATATTGTTTTGATAACTTGACTTGAAAATTGAATTGTTCTTGCCGGAAAACAAAAGAAAAATCTAATTCTTTCCTGGCCTCAGCAACTGTTTTCAGTGATTTCAAAAATACTAACAATTTCAAAAAACACAAGAATGAAAATATACAGAAGTATTTTTTTTTTCTTTCTAAATGTTTGGCAGTCAAGGCTGGGGACTGTTTGTCACTCGATGCTACCAAACAGCAGGCCAATTCCTGTTTTTCTCTTCACAAATCTCATAGCACAGTTAAGGTTATTTTGGAGTCGCTTTCCTTTACAACCCACATCTATATCAAACACAGGTTTGCTGCCTGCAGAACCTTTGAAATATCTGTGTTTGGCTTGGATTATCTCTGCTTCTGATGCTTGGTCCTCAGATGTTCTCAGGCTTCGTGTGCCCATTTGAATGAATATAAACCTTCTGTAGTGCCTCTTCAAAAATGGTATCTCTTTGGGGGCATTTCTGTTCGTATTTGCTATTATTGAACGGTCATAGTAGTAACACAGCGTGAAATGTGAGGAAATGGAGCTGGGGAATAACACGTATGAAAGGCTGCCCGGCCAGGAAATGATCTCATCACCGGTGGGATCCAATGGTGCGCGCCCTAACCCTGAGCTTCAATGTGGGCTTTTATCTGAAACATATTTGTGGAAAGATGATTCATATTTTGTTTTTATAGAATATGTGAAAAAAGAGAACTATATCTAATGAAGGTATCAACAAAAATCTAATTTCTCACTGTTACCCATCAAACGGTTGTATATCGTTTTGTCGTTGTTTTGTTGTTCGGTGTAACTCTTCACTATGGTGAAGCTGAAGACGCCTGAAAATAAGTAGTTGGTAAGGATAGTTTAGTGAGTAACCCACACAGGAACATGCCATTATAAAAACAGTATAGTTTTACATTTAGCTTCTAAAACCCATGAACTGCACAAAGACAACTGGAAAACCGCCAGGTGACATTACCCATTGGTTTGGGAAGAGTAGTTTTGAAGCCAGTTTATGGAGAGGTGCCATGTTGGCAGAAACTGATTCTGCCCAGCTCCATTTCATCCAAAAAATACGCAAATGGGAAAAAAAAAACAACCTGACAGTCGGACCAATCCCAACAATCCCAACCTAACTCCCTTACTAAAGGCTGCCACTTTTAGCCTACCTTCTGTGACGTGATCTACATCTCATGATCTTTTAAATAACAGTAAGTCTGTTAGCTCTTAATTCATTATGCTTAGTGCTAAGTAGGTAAACCGATCATAAAAAAAGAAAAGAAGAGATAGAAGAGATGAAAAAAAACCTTAATTGTAATAATTTTCATTTCCACAAACCAGGCTTTAAATGTGTTTGTCTGCTGAAAGTTGGACATTTTAACTAACTGACTCAATTTTGGAGGCAACCCCTACTGGTCATTTGATGAAATGCAGTTTTTAACACCTCAGAATTTGCTACAAAAACTGGATGTTGCCCCAGTCTTAAAAAAAATGTGTCATTTTTTTGGAGTTTAAATGCATCAGAAGAATGGATCCATCTTTCAATCGTTGTCTTGCCTTGACATTACTTCAGCACTCCCACAAAAAAGCCCACCAAGGCATGTTTTCCATTGGGATGGTTTATATTTGCGTCAAACAACGATGGAAAAGGGGGGAAAAAAATGAAATCATTGGTTTTACTATTAAATGGCTATCAATATAAGAATTTTCTAATCTATTCTTTGTTATTTTCTGTCATTTTTTAAGTCATAAAATCATAAAAATTACGTGATGTAAATAAATACACGGAAAATCTAGCAAGTATTAAGAGCTTACAAGCAGGGGTCGTGGCTTTATAAATCATTGTATCAAATTTAACTGTTGTAGCCACATAGTAACAGTTTATGACGGATGAAGAGGCGTTGGTGGAGATAGGAGCGTGACTCTCCCTCGTTCTCAGATCAAAGTGACTCCAGCTGCTGGTGATCGTAACCTCCACATGGTGGGATGTGACCCGCCAAATCTCCAACACACACAAAGCAGTCCAGCAGCTAGCCCTTCATGGCAAATGCCAGAGGGTATACATGTGTAACACAGAGAGTTTGTGCACAGAAAAAGATAGATCTGTGTGTGTGTGTGTGTGTTTGTCTTGCCAAACCCATTGGTACCTTTTCACCTTGAGGTCAGAGGTCAACAGAGCAATCAAAGCCAGCTTCCATCTGCTCCCTGCCTGGACACATCCTATGTGCCTTTTTTTGTGTGAGCATGCGAGTGCTTCCCCCTCCTACAGCTATCCATTTCTAAGAGTGTCCATGACTCTCCGAGAGGGCTGGCAAGTATGTGACTGTTTAGATTTGTGTGGCTGCATGTGTGTTCAGCCCTCCAGCAATAGTTGGCCTGTAGTCCGCAGGAATCCCTCATCAAAGGGGGACGATGTCCGAGGTGTCTGGACTGTCAAAATCTGGGACTTAAAAAGCAACGGACACTGGTTGTGAAGTTATACAACAGGTTGTTTAGTTTTTTCTTTAAAAAAGAGAGAGCACCGCTGATGGACTTTACTTATAACTTCACTTATTAATGAGTGGAGTGTTGCATGTTGTACAATGATTTTAAGCTTACGTTCTTTGAAGTACAGGAATGAAACTGCAACCCAGTTGTGACGGGTGGTTTTGTAGTACGTTCATGTCAGTGGTGCAAGCGGGGAACTACACTAATGCCAAGGTCAGGATTTTAACAACGGGGTCAGCAACCCAGGGACTTCTGCGGGACATGTTTACATGAAAAGGTATCTGACCACTAGAAAGGCTACTGCTTCTGCCAACACTTGAACTCACAGGGGAAAAAAACCTCCATGGTGGCCTGGGGAAGACAAAATAACGTCCTAAAGGACAGGAGACGCCACTCCAAAATCTAGGATCATGGTTTTTATGTCAATTTGTGTATCTATGAAATGTTGTCTTCATATTAGTGAGTAATTAACTCAGTTAGTGAAAATAACTAGTAGAAGTTTTACTGTTAAATCCAAGGAACTAAGCGTTATGTTTGAGGAACAGCTTTTAGTTGTTTTTTTTGTGAAATTAGTGTCTAAGATGAGCCCATGAACTGATGTCTTATCTGGAAAAAGGTTTGAGAGCTGGAATACTGCTTTTTAACATATTGTGATCACTTTTTGATACTTTCAGGCCCATGCTGAAAGTTGAAAGAACTGAAATGTTAGGTATGAGAACTCCTAGCTCTCTGAACGTGTGTGTTTGAGTTTTCTGCACAACACATTTCCAACTTGGAAATGTTCCGCCAATACATTACAGCCACGTTTGTGATTATAGAGCAAATTACGAGGCTTTGCTAGGGGGAACACAAACACATTTCCACGCTCTGTCTCTCGCAGGCATTGAATGTAGCAGTTTAGATGAAAGACTTACAGGTTGGAAAAGCAAAATATTAAGAAAAAACTAAATCAATGGACACCCCTACAAAAATAATCAATGTGAATTGTGTTTTCCTACGACTGTGGTAGAGCATTTCTCTGCAGGGACACTGGCCTCTGCACGTATTCTTGTCTCTGGGGACATTTTTAGGCCACAACCTCTTTGCAGTTGGTGTGCGGATACCCAGGTATGTCAGCAGACAGGTGTGATGACTAGTTTAAATCTGTTTCCTTCCACTCTGTGTTTATGTTCACATCCCTGCTGTAGGCTATAACTTCCACATTCATTCTGACACTGTCGCCCCTCGCATGGAGGTGTCTCGAGTGCTAGATGCTTTTATTTGTGACTTGAAACATAAGTGAACAACCAGCAACTCAGGTCTACTTTTATGATTGAATGTTTTGTTTTTGCAACTGGAGGCAGACCGTGTTTTTACATTTTTCTGCAACCTCCATCCAAACACACTGTAAATACGGCGTGGAAAAACACATGGGGTTTATACTGCACGGAAGAATTAGGTCCACTTCAACAAAACCATAGCAGAGTGAAGTCTTTGAATAGCTTCCTAGGTGTTAAAATTGTTCCAAAACGCAACACACGTACTAGTGGCTGCACTCATCGTATTCCATATAGAAAAAGATCAATAAGACCATAACTGTGTATGTCACTGTTTTTGTATATTGAAAATGCTTATACCTGTAGTAGTAATATATAACCCTACAGGAAATATAGGCAGCAGATGAAAGCTGTGTGTCCTCTAAGTCGGCGGCTGCTTGACTCAGTGTGGGTGTGTGTTACAACCTAAAACCAACATTTGCGTTCAGACAGGAGGCAGCAAGCTTTTTCGACCATGTGTTTCTCGTTTTTTCTTACACATTCATGAGCCATTTCTGCATTTTTACAGAAAGAATTTCAGAGCGAGCAGAAGGGAGGATGGATACGAGTGAGATTAAAAGCAAGCGCCTATTCCCCACGGAGATGTCAGATCAGAGAACTGGCTTGTTTCACAATCAGCCGGTTGAGTATGACTAATATCAGAGACCTCACATAGTTTACCCTTTCCATTATCCCCCTTTTTTTTTCTTGCTTGCATTCCCTCGCTTTTTCAAATTCACAGATATACCAAAAAGCATATCCCTTTACACATACGCACAATGAAAGAACTTGCCTGACACTCGCGTAAACATAGACACATACACCCAGGCTTGAAAACAGACCTCACAAAAAGTTTAGGCAGCAAGCATGCCCCAAGGACAGAGGAGATGAAAACTCAAACCATACGCAGAGATGCAGCGGGAGGGAGGGAGGGAGGGATGAGGGCAAAAGGAAAGGGGGATCGAAAGACCAAGAGAGAGGAAATGAGAGCTGCATTTATCCAGCAAAATGCCCCCGACAACTTTTTTTTTTTTAATCAAACGCAAACATGACTCAAAACTGAAAATCCATTGTTGTATTGTTCTATAAATCCACAGGCTCTTAAATGTGTTTTCACCCACACAAGCTGACGTGTGAGTGGTGGTTGCACTCCGTGCCCGAGATGCATGTCCACGTGCGTCTGCGTAGAAAAGTGAGCTGCACCTCTTTTACAGCCTAACAGCCTACAAATCAGCCAGCAGCCGCATCTATAGGCTCCACATAACCTGCGCTGCTCTGCATCAGCCCGGCTGCGCGCACCTCCGAGTGTTGTCGCCGGGACAGGGAACTGGAGTGTGAACAAGCAGCAGCTGCCGAAAAGTGAGGCAATGACAAGGTGTTTAAAGAGAGATAAAGACCGCCGGACATGGAGACGAGGGGGAGTGAAACTGAAGGAAGATGAATGAAAAGCCAAGAAAAAGAGAGGATGGAAAGACGTGGACACAGAGAGAAGTAAGGGAAGTGAGTGCAAGGCTTTGGTTTTTGTTTTTTTTTGCGTTAGTACAGCCAAATAAATATACACACAAGAACAGACACAAGGCAACAAATACTGCAGGGATAATATCCTGTAACATAAACCAAGTGGGAAGAAAAACAAAGGATATTTCCTCATCTGACAATAAAGTTACTTGCTTACTTAAGTAAGTACTTTACACTGTACTTCTAATAACCAATTAAAGTTTATGTGGATTAATGGAATATGTAAACAGAACATCCCAACAAAATCTTCCCATACTTTTATGTGAAAATATGATGTATGTTCTTGTCTCTTGTGATTCTCCATGCTGAGAAAAGATGGTGCTTGATTATAAACAGAGCGGATTGAGCAACTTCTTCATCGGAATCCTTTAAGAGGCCCAGCAGAGCTTGCGCCTGTGTGTCTGCGTGTTTGTGGGTGTGAATAAGTAGATCCGTCTCCAATTTGGTCATAGCCTTCATCAGTAATTGAGCCCACCACCCAAAGTTCAATTCTTTTAATTAAAAGAACAATAAAACACAATGGCAGTAAGTGAGTGGTTCTTTTATTACTCTCTCCATCTCTGTCCATGTGCCTTTATTGGTTAACACGCTGGATGAGTGTTATTATCAAGCGGAAATTGTCTTGGGTGTGAATGAAAGTCGTAATCTATGAAATCTCCCGCTTCCTAATGCTTTATCCTCCGGACTAGATTGTGAATGTGATGACAACCTGCTGGCGTAATTACAGCGGTAGTGTTAACCTGCTTAAATATTCATATCACACTGAAAGCGGATCTGTCTCGCCTGCCTGCAGCAGCCCTTTAAAACCCTTGCAAGGAGGTAAAATAGCAAATAAATGTGTGAGTACTACCCGCCCCCCCTTAAAGACAGAGAGTCTGGAGGATTAAAAGCTCAAAAGGGAATTGCACGTGTAATTTCCATATCAATGTGTTCACTATGTTATTACCAAATGTATGACAAGACCTTAAACATCTTCTTACAGTAGATTAAACATCTGCCGTGTTCCAAAAAATACAACTCACCCCCCGCCCCTGAAAGATGGAGCAAATCAAAACAAGTATTGTTTTCGTTCCATGATTCCCACAGGGAAACCCTGCTCATCAAATCATCATGAAACATGACAAAATTGCTACAAAAGAGTTCAGATCAATATGATGAGTCAGGTGGATGGATTCAATAACATTAGTAGATGTCAATTTACATAACTATTGGCTTTCTTCTTTCTTTCCTTTCTGCTCCTTCACAGTTAGATAAACTGGCAGAACATTCAGTTTGCTTTCAAGCTCCCCGGGTCCCTAAAGTGTCATATCTTGTTTTGTCAACGCACTGGAAAAATCTCAGTTTTGTATATCAACCACATTTAAAGCGTGCACAGTTGTCAACCGTGCATTACTTAACCAAACAATGAAACAATGCCCTGATTTCAGCATTAAGTCGAGCACCAATCAGCAGCATTCTTCAAAACCACAAAAACTTTAGTCGCTGCAAAATGAAGTAAAAGGATATAAGTGCATGAGGTAAATACAGCCAACTTTTCTAAATGTGTCCAATATTGTTGAGATTGCCTGTCTGAGATTTGATTTTTACCAAATTTCTTTCTGTAGTAAAATAGCACTGGAAAAGGAGTGAGCGTGAACAAATGAGGCTCATTAGGGGGTAATTACAAGGAACCACATGCTCCTTGCATGTTTGAGATTTTTAGCATATGTGAGTAAATGTTTGAGGTTAAATGCGCCACTGATTGAAGTACATCGCAGCAAATCCACAGTATATAAACAGTTCCCAGGAGAGCGGGACCATGGACAAAAGATTGCAAATGCGTAAGTGTACATTAACAAAATCCATGTTTTACTGCCAGCAGGAGTTTCATGTTTGAACTCGTGCACGTAGATTACTGTAGTTCAACTCCTACAGATGGAGACATGTCACGTCAGCTCAAACCCTGTCCACTTCTGGATTAACATTCATTCATTGCATTCTTTATAGTTCTGCTCTCCAACCAACTTTGTGATTGAAAAGCTTTGCTGTATGGCTGCAAAACAAAGAAACAAAAGTGACTCCATAGGCAACCATCTCCGAGACGAGCTATGAAGGTACCGATGAGAGAGAAAAGTCAGACCAATACTGGAAAGGAAGAATAGACCCAAAGCAACGACAGGTAGAATAAGAAAAGGGAAGCAGAGCCGGAAAGTAACATGACAGGGTGAACGTTTTTAGTTTGGCCACATGTTCCAGACATCCAAAAGAAATATTTGCTTTGACCGTTAAACAAATATACCTGTCATTCTTTGTACCTGCTCTGTGTGAGCTTACGTTTACAGCATCACTGTGGAATTTACAGAATCGCTCTCCTCCAAAATGTCACGACCATGTCGAGCAGTTTCATCACTGTGTCTCATCTTTACTTTAAATCCACCACCCCATCATATTTCTCTTCTTCTTACTTTCATGCACTTTCTGCCTCCAGAGCCCCGGATCATAAGAAAGGGGTGAGAGGTGATATGTTTGTTGAATTGAGAAATGTAGAGGAGGAAATATCAAAAAGTGGAACATTTGAGAATAAAAAGGAGGCAGATGGATTGTAGAATTAAAATAAGAGGCACAATTTGAATGAATTTGCTATCCACCTAATCATTTGTTTAACAACCCTCACTAGAAAGAGGCTTATAATGAGGAAAAGGGCAAAGGAATCTTCAGTGTCACGGTCATATCTGCTGCAAACAGGACGACAGGAAAATAAAACAATAATCCTAGGAGCTTTTAGTTTTTCTTAAAATCCCAGAAAGAACTGGTACAAGAACAGTTTTTAATCCTGAAGTGCAGTTTTCTTTTCTATTTTTTCCCCCCATATGTGACAATGGGAAAGAAGGTAGCATTAGCCTAAACTGTGAGCACGAGAACCATTCTACCTTTGGTGTGTCATTTTATATTCCCCAGGTTGTAACATTTAAACCTAATCAGGAAGGAATTATTAGTGACACCTCAAATGCTGCACCAACTGTTGCACCAGACATCGTCACACACGCCGTGTTCACGCCTGAGCTTTGATTGGGTAACGTGAAGGAGAACGATGATGACATTTCCCTTCAGAAACTTTACAAACGCCAGTAATTGCCTGAACCTTGGCATCCCAACAAAGTGACAGAGCAATACTATTAAAACATACTTGTCTGAAAAGTGAGAAGTAGCAAAACAGTGAGTCATTTGTCATCCAGTGACAAGGCATGAAAGAGAAGTGAGTGGGGCCCAACATCAACAGCGTCCACGCTGGGGAGGAAGAGTGAAAGGCAGGAAAGAAACAGAATGGACACGAGGAAGGAAGGCGGGAAGGGGGGGGAAAATATTTGAGAAGGGAAACGTGCAGATAACCAAAAGATGAATAACAGAAAGTAGGGAAACATTTCAGAGGGAAAAAGGAAAAGCGATAGAACGGGAAAAGGAGAAGCAAAGACATGCAGCAAAGTGATAAAAAGATGCGACTGGGGGGACTGGAAAGAGGAGTGGATTTTATCTTGGCAAGATTCTGTAAATCCTACTGTTGATTGACATTTCCTCTTGCTGTAAATACTTTCATCTGAATTGCTTTTGTCTGCCTGACCTGAGTGTTCGTGTGTGTGTGTGTGTGTGTGTGTGTGTGTGTGTGTGTGTGTGTGTGTGTGTGTGTGTCTGAGAATAACCCGAGGAGGCGTTGTGGTCCACAAGCCGGGTTAAGTCTTTCATACCTGCATTAAATCCACTTGTTGAACACAATAATGGTCAAGTGGCTCCTCTAAACGTAACTAGTGGGAAAGGAGGGCTGAACATTTTCTACTACACTGTCTAAACAAAGATCCTTTCTTCCTTCCACCCTGGTTTCTACTCTTTTCTTTTCTTTCAGATTTCCAAAACGTTCATGAAATTAAAATTTTGTGAAATGTAATGAATTAAAAGGAAACGGCAATAAAGACAAGGACTGTAATGAAGGCTGAAACAAAATGAAAATAAATAAAAACTGTTAAACTGATAACCTTTTTGGTTTAAAACAAAAACAACAAAAAAACTCAACTTATAAATGCTCCAAAGGGACTGAATAAAACCTGATAGATTAGGGAGAAGGATTAAATCAAGGCTGTATGTACATGTATGTATGTATGTATGTATGTATGTATGTATGTATGTATGTATGTATGTATGTATGTATGTATGTATGTATATATATATATATATATATATATATATATATATATATATATATATATATATATACACATACATACACATTAAGACAATAACTACGCACCTTTAAATACACACTTTAAAACAATTAAAGAAGTGACTGCAGCTGTACTTCTTGGCATCAGAAGTGACTGAATGCAGGAAGAGATAAAAACCGTTTGTTTTAACAGACCCTCTAAGTCGGTCCCATCAGATCTCCAACAGTCCAATCAATGAATCATAAATTAGTTGTGGCAGGCTGTTATTAACGCTCTCAAACATCCGCCTGACAATGCAATCTGGCTCCCAGCAGTGATTGGTGGGACGGCCCGGGGCTCCGCCGTAACAATGGGTCGTGGCTGGGACTCAGGGCTGTGCTGATGTGTTACCAGCTCAGGTGAAAGGTCACGAGGGTGGAGAGAGACTACGAACACCAACCGCGCTGCCGAAGACTGTGTGGGTTTGCGTGTGTGTGTGTGTGTGAATGTGACAACTTTGACATTCAGCCATTCTCATTAACTTAGATTTATTGTAGCTTTAATTACAGAAGTCTGGACGCCAATCAATTAAGACCTTAGCTTACAACCTTCAGCAGCCTCCCATGGCTTTAGGTGTGTGTATATGTGTGTACATGTGTGAGTGTGTGCACATCTGAACGATTTAAATCAGGAAGCACGGTAGACATAAAGCTTCTGACTGATCCTGTTCCCACCAGAAGATTGCACAACTTCTCTTTCCTGAGTGTTTTATAAAGTGACTTTACACTAAACAGACACAGTCATAGTTCATGGAAATTAAAGTTACACTTAATATTATGGGATTAAAGTAATCTAATAACTAGGGATGGGAATCCAGAACCGGCTCCCAGTAGTTTAATTCCTAACGATTCAGTTTACAGGTTCTGCCAACGGCTGACGCATTGGCATGACGTCATGTACGCGCTTCGTATTTTGGCTCAGAATGTGTCAGACATGGCATCGAGGCAGAAACGCTCCAAAGTTTGGTTATATTTCACTAAAAACAATACTAGGGCCAGTTTCAACCACAGACTGTATAAAACAAAGAACCAAGCATTGGGTCACTGAGGACCGGTTTTGAAACCCGTTCTCCTTCGTACAGAGCGCAGCCATGTCACTAAACAAGCCCTCAGTCACTCCAGAAACATTTCCTGCATAAATACCGTTGACGTCCAAAAGTTGATCACTGCGATTATATTTATGTCACAATATTCATTTGTCCTTCAGCTTAAGCCAGCTTTGATTTAATTGAAGTTGAGTGCAAAATACTGGTGCATACTTGAAATTAAAGTGTTCATGCAACCAAAATCATTTGTACAATATTTGTACTATATACAACTGGATGAGAATCAATAAGAGAACCGATAAGGAATCGAATTGATATCAATAATGGAACCATTCCACGCTTACTAATTACTAGTATTTGTAACTGTTTTACTGTGCTTTATCTGTTATTGCAAATGATCCCTTTTTATCTGAGAAGACAAAACCGAAGGGTTTTTTTCCATTGAGAAGTTGTCAGCAAATTAAAAACGAGAAAAAAAGATTGTATTTCTGCTTAAGGGACAGGGTACCAGGGGAATAGATATTGCAGAATCCGAGTCAATGTTTTTTCATCCTCTCCCAGCCAATTCCCTTAGCAAAGCTTTGCAGTTCAACTGAAATCTGTGTTACACTGTTGGCTGTCAAACACCATCCTCCATCCAGCCTGGTGCCTTTGACAGTCCAGGATCTGAGAGTAACAAATCATCGCTAATCTAATGGGCACGGGGCTGCCAATACTTTGGTACATCTGTCCATGTGCATGAGAGAAATACAGAAAGCTGAAGCAGAAAAAGGTAAAACCCAAGGAAAGAAACTGACATCCACAACTTGCATGATTTTTATGGATCTGTGAGTTGCGTTTCCCTGCCAGTTTCATCACCTTCAACTCTGAATAAAATACATTGCTTAACATAATGCTTCTTCGTGAGCTGAATATGTATCTCCTGGCTGTTAAATCAGTAGTACATACTCTCTGTGTTCATTCTCCATAACCAACTGTGAACGAGTCCATCAGGAAGGCATACGGGCCCCACACTCATCCAATAACCAACCACTGGTCCAGAATACAAACGGCAATGCAATCACACTTGCATTAGGTCACACTAAGATTGACTTAATACATGTCCATACATCACCGTAGTATAAGCCTGCTAGTTATCAGATAATAAGCCATCTATATGCACTTACTGATATTATATGGTTGTTTCCTAAGTGCATAATATAAAGATATTTACTATTTGAAAATCTGCCCAAGACAGAGAAAATGAAATGAGAGAAAAGTCAAGAAAAATAGTAAAAGGAAAGCATAATGATGACTATGAACAGAAAGATGGTGAAATAAATCATATATAGTGAGTTCAGGGTTAATACTGCCCAATTAAAGTCTATATTCGGTGGAAAAGTTAAATGTGATAGTATCGCTGATATAAAAACTGGGAGTCAGCTATTGCCTAACTTTAATGTTTGCCAGAATCACACATTACACATGGTGTAAACTGAATTCACAATGTCAACATGCACTAAGTGTGAACATAAATTTAAACGTTGCTTTCTTACTGCCAAGTCTGTAGAGTGTATTTTTCTGCAAGGAAATGTGAGGATTAGAATTTTAAACCAGTACCAAAAGGAAGAAAATCATGCTTTTAACCTACCGTTTGAACATGATGACTTCCTACCAGTACAAACTGAATTTAAATCCACCGGTATGAGCCTCCATCCTCCACCAACATGAATGACTGATAGCTATCTGTGACTCACAGTCATGCTGTTGAAAAGCTATTCCAGACCTCCACACAGCAGTCCTCCACGTCCACATTCCCCCTCACCTCTCTTGCACAGATAAAATTACATCTGAGAAAAAGTCACGTACTGATTTTGCACACATACAGACGTGTTCATACCTCAGTCAATGCAATTTACATGTTTCCTCTTCTGTCCATCAGGTTTATATCAACGAGCACAAACACACAAAATAGACACAAGAGCACCCTCAAATGCCTGCTCACGTATCCACACGTGGCACTGAAGCTCTAATCCAACTCATATTGAGGAATGTGAGGCTCGGGTAAGGCCCGAACACCTCAATTAGGAAAAGAGATGCAATGTTCTGACACCCAGCCTGCAGAGATGGCCCAGTGCAGGTGGTGTACTGGATGAATGAACAGCAAAAAGAAAGCAACCCAAACAGCATGAGAATAACAAGGTCCTCATCTTCCTTGTTCACCATGCAAGAGTGAAGACTATGATGAGGGCTCTTTTTGAGGGGAAGCCTCAGAGGGATCACCGGGTGACATATCTGAGGAAGAAAATCACTTTCACACGCAGTCCAACGATTAACTGAAACACGATGCCTTTCCGTGGGTTTATACAGAGAAGTATTACTTAAATCTACAACTTTTACGTTTTATATTGCATTTCAGGTTCACATGTCAAACTCCGGCATGTGCTCATAAATGGGTCACCATTTTTTATTATTCTACTTAAAAAAAAAACAGCATATATTTAAAACTGGCACTGTGCACAATGGTGCACAATGGTGGTCTTTTTCCATCCCAATCCTCAAAAACATGTGACCACCTCAATAAAAGCAAAGTTTTGCACAACCAGTCTTCCTGGAAGTACACGTCCAATGAACTTCGACCGAAGCTCAACCCACGCAACACAATGAGAAAAAAGCTAAAAAGCTGTTGGCCTTGTGGTTTGTTTTGCAGCCACTGAACCTCGGGATCCTGCAATCATTGACTTAACTATGAACCTCTATATACCAAATTAGTGTAGATGTAGTAAATGTGAGGCCACCTGTATGATAGCTACAGGAAAAATGATCAAATCACGGCACCAGATCTGCAGCAGATCAGCTGAGAAAGGTAATCAGGGCTTTGCAGTGACCCAGTCACATTCAGAGCTTGCCCTGCTGGAATGCTGAGGTGGAACCGTAACCCTCGGTGAGTGGGCTTACAATTCCTCCACAATGATGTGAGAGACAGATTAAACAATAAATTAAAAATCAAAGCTGTTAAAGGTAGATTCTACAAACATTCTATTTAGTTTCCATACACTGCTTTTGTATTTGGATTATTTATTCAAATAAATAAATTGCACAGTGTAATATCACATCACGGTTTGATGTTCTCTTTGTCTAATTTTAAGATCATGTAAAGGCAGAATGATTTTTCTTTTATTACTTTTATTACCACAAAAAACAAAACATTCACTAACCATGTCACTTTTCTTTGTTGGTTATTCTTAAATTAATTCCTAACATTTGTACAACATTTCAATTATTAAACATTGTTTTAATATATATTTCAATGTGATTTAGGTGGCCGCTTTGGAGGATTAGTTCCCACTAAGTACAAGACATCTGTTCTCTGGAAAGTTTTAGTCTTTTGCGTGAAATTCGCTTGACAGCGAGATGGAAACTGTTGCCAAAGAGAGACAAAGTCAGAAACTGTGTAAACGTGGTTGTTAGGGGTAACATTTTTGGCATTGCTGAGATTCCTTTCAAGTGTTTTGTTGTTTGTGGGGATGCAGATGTGTAAGCGTGTGTAATTGTGTGTGAGAGGAGGTCACAGTTGGAAATCTCCCACTCGGAGGTGAATTTAACAAGACTTAACTTCAGGAATGAGTTCAGATCTGCTTTAAGACGGAGAAGAAGGCAGAAAGAAAGAAAGAATATTCAGCTATTCCTTCTAAATCTTTCTTCAAATTTGTATCTTGCAATAACTCAATGTTGTACATTAAATGATTATATGCCACAAGTGACCACCTACTTAAGTCTGTATTAGTCCATAAGATCCCAGACCCATTTCCACTTGAAGAAAACATAACACGGACGAAGTGGACGACATGTGTAAGGAACTTTGCAGGACATTTAAAGCCAGTGTCACACCTGTGCCACCACGGCTCATTGTGGCTTTTTGATTCCTGGTTTAATGGGCAACATTAAGAATGCTGAAAACTATTTTTATTTCACTAAAAAGTAAACACAACAAACACAAGTAGCATGGGACTTTCAGAGAGCGCACTTTTACACAGAAAGCACCTTGTCAACAGTAACAAGTAGAGTGACAGAGAGAAAAGATGGAATCAGAAAGACCAAAAGAGAAATAGTCAACACCCTAATCTGTGTTTTATTCACAGAAAAAGAACTGAGGAAACTCCGACTGTATAAAAAGGAAATTAACTTCAAGACTCATTTGTTAAGTCCCTAATTAATGAGTCAAGCAAAAAGTGGATGTTCTGTTCATCTGCACTGTAAAACACTTTATCATGGTAATAAAGCAACACTGTTGAAATAGAGGAAGAATATTCTGCTGGACACGGAAACATCTATATATTTATAAAGGGAAAAAAACAAAACAGCGTTGGTGTCATTGGTCCCTGCCATAAAGCATCACCAAAGAAATCATTATTTAATACATAGATAAATAGATGATTTGGTACCATCCCGGAGATGCTAAGTCATTTTGCAGAATTTGTCTCCAGATTTTTATGCATCACAATGTCTTTCTGTTTCTTGAACTTCCGTAGCCTCTTCTACAGGCCCTTCCTTTGTCCACTATTCTCCCTCCCCCAGTCAAACCAGCAAGGAATGCTGTTGATGAGGATTTCCCAGAATGTGTGTGCATGCATGCATGTGTGTGTGTGTGTGTGTTTGTGTGCGTGTTTGCATGAAGAAAACATTCCTACCCCCTGTTAGGCAGGAACGCACACCTGCAGGGCACTTAAGGTCACAAGGGCTCATGCACACACTCACACACCAACACACTCACACACCAACACACTCACACACCAACACACTCACACACCAACACACTCACACACCAACACACTCACACACCAACACACTCACACACCAACACTCACACACCAACACAGACACACTCAGCTAACATTTTGTGGACATGCGTGACGGAGCACCAGCTACCTGTTGCTCTAGTGTTCTCCACCAGCTCTGCGTATACCTGAAAAAAATGCCCTCCGTTTCTCCAATCTGCTTCTCTTAAAGAAAAAAAGTCAGCACTTGCACTCTATTTCTCGTTTTTTTTCTCTCTCTCTCTTTTTTTTCCCTGTCCGTCTTACCACCCAGAGTGCAACCGGTGAGAAAGTCATTAGCAATAGCAGTTTGCACAGAGATTAGGAAACTAAGCCGGTAAATACAGTGAAGCTTTCAGCTGGCAGCCAGAAAATGAGGGGAGAGGAACAGACAATGAAAGTGGTGGTCACAGAGGGGTAGACAAGGAGAGAGGGAGAAAAAGAAAGGGGGTTAAAAAAGGTGGAAGATAGAGAGAGACAGATGGAAAGTCGAATTAGGAAGCTGGTCGGCTGTAAAGAAAGCAGCTTCCCTCGTTGCTCATTAAAAGTTGGGGGAACTCAAACAGAGCTGGTGGCAGCTTGCGGTCCTTTTGCTGAAAATCAAACACGGCAACAGATCGAATGGGAGGTGAAGAGAAAGGGAGGGATGGCGGAGAATGGAGGTACTTGGTTTTTTCCCAGTCGTTCAGTTGTCGTGTTGTCAGTCTTTGGAGAAGTTTAGAGAGGACGGCACTTCACTCTGGGTTTGCCCGGCGATAACAGGTGCTGCACACACATATACCCAAACAGACAGAAGCCTCCAGGCAAGCACACAAAGATCAACTACAATCACAATATTTATCTCTAACCCTAACCCATCAGATCAGCTATTATATATAACCAGTCAACCCTGGTCAGGGTCATGGGTAGGGTTGCCACCTTTCAGAAATAGAAATAAGGGACGCCCTGATTTCAGCAGCGCAGGAGCCAAAAAAAAGCCCCAAAACTTCTAAACTGAATAAAAATGTGTTTATTTTATATGAAAAAACAAAATGCTTTGATTTAAAGTTTAAAGTGCTTTAATAGCATTAAATTTTCATGACCGTACAGACAGCCAACCATACTAGCAGCTGAAATAGCCTCCTATGCTACTGTATGTCCACATCAGCCCAGATGTAATATAGCCTACAGGTGAAGAATATGGTGTAAAAGTTAATTTATTTCAATAATTCAACTAGAATATGGTGTAAAAGTTAATTTATTTCAATAATTCAACTAGAATATGGTGTAAAAGTTAATTTATTTCAATAATTCATCTAGAATATGGTGTAAAAGTTAACTTATTTCAATAATTCAACTAGAATATGGTGTAAAAGTTAACTTATTTCAATAATTCAACTAGAATATGGTGTAAAAGTTAACTTATTTCAATAAATCAACTAGAATATGGTGTAAAAGTTAATTTATTTCAATAATTCAACTAGAATATGGTGTAAAAGTTAACTTATTTCAATAATTCAACTAGAATATGGTGTAAAAGTTAATTTATTTCAATAATTCAACTAGAATATGGTGTAAAAGTTAATGAAAATACGGTACAAATCGTGTCCCGTATTAGTTCAATACGGGACGCAACATTTTTTTCTCAAATAAAGGACAATTCCGTATTTTACGGGACGGGTGGCAACCCTAGTCATGGGGTCAGTAAACCAAAAACAGATTCCCAATCCATGGAAGAAAATCCAAATGTAAAAACTATAACAAATTCAAATGGTTCAGAAATGTGAAACAAAGGAAATGTTTTATCAACTCTCCCAGAAATATTCCGCCAGCCGTCACTACAACTTCCGCGGCCCTCAGCAGCGCCACTCCGTCGGGCTTTTAGGATGTCGAACAAGTACAAAACTGTGCTTTGTGTGCTGAATTTAACAAACATATTTACATGCATACACTGAGACCAAAGATCTCTGGTAACTGACCCAAGGACAAGGAGCCGCCGGGAAACAAAGATCGGTCTGTGAACGGAGGGATGTGGGTTCGGATGGTGTGAAAGACAGAAACAATGAAAAGGAAGAGAGTCAAATTAAAATGAGTGTGTGTACACAGACATCCAGAGGTCCTGCAGGCTGAATGAAACGGACCCTCTGTGTGAGGGGTTCAAGGCTTTTAAACAAACAGATAAAAGGACATTTCTAAACAGGACTGGGCTCGATATTTAAACAAAGGCAGCCAGATAAACAGAAAGGTAATGTCCATATAATGATTTTTTTTTTTTTTTTTTTTTTTGTCTTATGTTTTTTCAGTCTTTGGTTTTCTTTTCCCATGACCTGAGTACACAACGTGTTCTTGACCTGCATCCACCTGCATGGATTGTCCATTTTGCTGCTAGGGAAAAAAAGAAAAATGCAGCAAAATGGTCAAAATAAGATGCAATTACCTTTAATGTCAGAGACTGTGGAGTTGAGCCTGAGCAAACAGACACATCCATTACGATTAGGGAAGTCAAAGATCTGCGTTTCCACAATTATCTTCATTAGCCCTAAAAACAGGCAGGTTTAATGGTCTATCTGAAGAGGAAGGACATCTTGTGCTACTTTGCGTGAAAGCAAAAGGTTTTTGTTTTTTTTAACCAGCCATTCAATCCATTATTCCACGTTGTAAAACACACAGATTTCAGTCATCTGTGAAAATGTTCTCCACTTCTACAAAGGTCTCTTGTTTGGATGAGGCTGTAAGGCTGTGTTTCAGCAAAAAATGAAAAAAAAAAAAAAAGTACATTTAAGCAAATATGCAGCTTCAAACTGAGAAAGCAATTAAGAGGATTATGGCTATGGCAATATGAAGTACTGCAGGTGCCAACTACGCAATAAAATACTGTTAAATGTTGCTGAAAATGCTTTCTTCTTTTGAAAGAAGATGCTTCGCCCTTTTCAGTTCACACTTCTCTGAGGTTTTCAGATTATCATCAAAGTTCTTCACCAAAACAACACACACAGGACTACCCTAGCTATATTTTTTAAATGAATTATTGTTTTTTGTTCTCTTTCTCAACTGATGTCCCCGGTAGCTGGTGATGTATGCATGAGAATCGAGTTAAGTGGACAGTAAAAGTCGGAACCTGTGGGCAGGCGGCTGCTCTTTGCGCTCTCTATGTGGTTTGGGTCTGTGTGAGTTTTTGTCTTGCTCTCATCATGGGTGAGTAAAAGGGCAAGCGCATGACGGGCCGGCCCGTCGAGGGCGCGCATGCACGTTTGCTTTGCCTTCGGTTCATATGAGCGTGGGAGGTTTGAAAATGCTACATCAGGCCAGAAGCAGTGGCCAAAGCACGCGCGCGTGCGTGTGTGTGTGGATATATATTTCCCAAACCATCTATTTACAGCTAAAGGAAAACTATGATTAGAGAGAATGAAGATGGAGTGAAAGGGAAAGCGAGATGGAGAGAGGGAGCAGACAGATACTCTCCCCCATCTGGCCCAGGGGTAAGACACTTAAACATACACACAAATATACATACAAGAACTGTCTCCTCCTGAAACAAAGTTTCTTTGGGTTTAAAAACTGGGCTCCACATGCACACACATGCACATTACAATGATCCTTTTACAACTTTATTATTAATCAATAAAGATGTCCCACAATCTTTTTGTTTTCCTTCTTCATCTACTTTTTCAGCTTAGAAGAAGAGCAACCGTGTCTTGTTCCAAAGTCGGACAGATATTGGTTCTCCAAAGGGTCAGTTCCTCAAACTGCAATCTTTATTGAATTAAGTCTATCATTTACCTAAGAGAGAGGAAACTACGCCTGAACTGTAACTGGGACATTAGATCATGACACTGGAAAGTCCCTGTGAACTTTGACATTCTGCCCATCTTTTTTAATGCATGCTGGGATATTGAATAAGAGAAAACTGTCATTTTCAATACATGTTTAGAATGATATTTATTCTCAATTACATTTTCCTTCTTTCACCTTAACACAATATGATGACTGATAAATTAAAAAAAGCTGTGATTATAATATTATATTTTATATCCAAGCAATTTTCTAGGTTATTACAATAGCGTTATGCTGTTAACATGGTCATTATAAGAGTTATTGACATGTCCATTACAGTATATATTATTTACATTAATAATAATAAAAATATACTTTATGTAATATTAATAATTGTTCATGCATGATCCATTACAATATATTTTGATGTTTATATTTTCATAATCATGCATGGGAGTAAAGTCTTCTGGATCTTGAAACACTACCAGCTTCTTAAATCAACACAGAGGGGAGTGTTTAGTGCCAGTTTTCAACACTGTATGTAAACAGTGGAGTTCCCTGTCACTATCCCACCTGTTGAGTTGATGTTAAGAGCTTTCCCTGAACCTACAGTAACTGAGGAGTTTGATACCTAAACTGAATTATGAAACCGTTTTGCCTTAACATAGCCAGAGTTTTAAAATGTTATTAAATGAGACCTAAATCGAGGGTGAAACAGCAGAAAGAAACACGAAAAAGGGAAAACAAATGGACAAAAGTGTGAATAAACTCACTTTTTTGTGAATCATCAGCCCCTTATGTGGACCTAACCCCATAAAACCGAAACTTATTTGCTGATTCCAAGACTTTTTGAAACTCACAAATTGCTTCTTTTGGGCTATAAATGTTGAGTATTGAAGTTTCCTGTGAAGTCCCATTTCTTCAAGGAAACGAAAGCTCAGACTGAGCTTTCGATTTAACTTTAAATATAGCTTAAACTCTGCTGAAGTAAAAGTCCTCCTACTTTGGTGTAGGTTTGTGACATTACATCCTATGTCTGGTTTATTATTCAATCAAAAAGCATGAATATGCTAATAGTGGCCCTCCAAATGAGCTTACCAGACATGTTCTGTTTGAGGGGGCTAAGAGGATCCAACTGTGCTGTTAATGTACTGATCAGCCGCAGGGAAAAGGGCTCAGCGGTTTTAAATGACTTGGAGAAACGACAAATAATTCTCTCACGACAGAATCAAACCAGAGGAAGCACTTGGAGGAAAACTAGAATGAATTAAATACACGCAGGCAACACATATACACATATGTATTAACACAGACGCATATACAGGAAAGTACTCACGTGTATACAGTATACAGTAACCACAATGCTACTCTGTTAGAGACAGGTCATCTGATCAAAGACTGAAGGATAATTGATTACATTTTTGAGCTCGAACCTCTTCATCGATAAAACAGATTTCCCATCTGTTATGTCCATGAGCTCGGACAGATGATTGAGATTTGTGAGCAAGGACTTCTATAGGTGACAGCAAAAGAAGCTGCACTCGCCACAACACAAGCTGCAGCCACTTCAGGAACAACAGATGGGTAAAAGAACGGTAAAGGTTTGATGTTTTGTCTGTAAACAAAACAAACTTCCGACTACTGGACTACTGGCTTTTAAAAACACCAACTTTTCTAGCCTGTCACTCATCTATACCCGATGTCAAGAAGAAAAAGGGGGTAAGATGACAAGAGAAATCAGGAAATGAAAATATAAAAGTGGAGGAAGATATTTAAACCTTGCCTTTTAAAGTTAATACTGAGGGCCAGAAAAATGAAAAGAGAGAAAGGCACCGGAAAAAAAATGAGACCAAAATACTCTAATATTAAAAGGATACATTTAAAAGAAATATGGATAACAGTTGAAGGCAAACGTTTGGGAATTCATAAAATATTTGAAAAATTCAATAAAAAAAATCCATTGTGAATTTCTTGATTGTATATTCCTCAGTTGATTGATTTATTTGAACTAATATAAAAGTAAAAGAAGAAATAAAACATGTTTCTCCATTGACGACGGGCAGAGGCAAGGAGAAGAGGACAAAAAACAGATGGAGCAATATTCTGTTGCGGTTTACTCCAGCTCATAGGTTAATTCTGATATTGCAGGTCTGCAGAGTGGAAAAAGTAGGGATGACGCTTTAAATTGAAAACAAATGTCACAAAAAATGAGTTTTTGGATGTCTGTGAAGAGCGGATAAGACACGAGCGAGGACAGCGTATGCCTTTCTACTGATGGAAAAGACACAGAAAGAAAAAAGGAGGTGATGCAGAGAGAAAAAAAGAACATATACAACATTATGGATTTGAAAAAACTTCAAAGTAGTCAAAGTCACAGTGAGTATCAGTGATACTCACTGTGGCTGCCAATTTCCAAAACATAACCATTAATTCGCTTCACTGGTGATATATTTAAATTGGTTACAAAAGAGCCCCATGGGGCAGCACTTTGACCGTTTAACATCCAGCTCCAACTAGCTGAACAGCTGGGGGCAGTAGCTGCAACATTAGCATTTTGAAAATATTTAAAAATATGTGACAATCCATTCTACTGTCTTGGATGTTCATCCCTATTCATACTGATCAAGCTTCAAAACATTTACTTCCTGGGTCCGACCTGTCTCTACACCCTGTGCCATCACTGGTTAGCTCCCTGAACCCATCAGACACATCACTACCACTACCATGGCAACTGAGGCAATTGGAAGATGTTTCTTTTTGAATTGAATCTTCTAAATTGGTTTAGGGAAGAAAAAGACTTTCAAAAGCAGAAGCTCGGGGTGAAGCTGCCCTTTCAAAACGTATTCACTGTTTAATCATTGGCATGCCTCTTTACATGACAGCTAGAAGGGGTGAAAACCGGGTATATTACAGTTTAAAGGGGACCTATTATGGCATCTAATACCTATTTTAAACAGGCCTTGAATGTCTTAAAAACAAGCTTTTGATTGTTTTTTCTAAATAAATTAGAAATTCAGCCTCTGAGCCATGTCATTAGCATCCCATTCTCTAACCTCCTTCTCTATGTGGGATTCTGAGTGGGCGGGGAGGCTATGATAATGAGGCTCTGTGCTGATTGGCTGCCTGAATGACGCGATACACCGCTACGAAAAAATGGCGGAAGTTCCGGCCGGCGGAGTTAGGCCCCGTTTACACGGAGCAAAAACGGTGGCGTTTTCATGCCTTTTGGCCGTTCGTTTACACGAAAACGAAGCTCAAAGTCACCAAAAACGATCATTTCTGAAAACTCCAAAAACTCTGTTTTCACGTTTGCTTGTAAACGGAGGGAAACGGAGATTTAGGCTTCAGAACGTCACATTATGCAACAGAAACATCACCAGCATCATTTGTGCGACTTGTGCTTACAATTTGTTTGGCCACCGTCAATATTTTCTTGTATTTTACCTGTTTTATATTCTAAAGTCACACTTAAAAGTAACTCCACTTCTCTGTCACTCCAAACGAAAGACTCTTGTTACGTCTTGGAAGTAACTGGCAGTCAAGGCTGATTTATGGTTCTGCGTTACACCAACGCAGAGCTTACGGCGTAGGGTACGTGGCGACGCGCACCATACGTAGGCTACGCCGTCGATTTAACGCGGAACCATATTATTCAGGATTCACACGTGTCATTTGTTTTTTTTTTTTAAATATTTTTATCCCGGTTTTTTTCCCATTTTTTACCACCCCGTGCTCCTACCTACTGACAGAAACGCTCCCAATTTAAGATGTGGACTCTCTTCTTCGTCAAATACAATGCCAAGAGTATTTCAACTTCTTGGATATAAACAAAAGCCATATAGATGTCCGAAAAAGCCGATTTGCCAAGAACACAGGTGAAAAACAGCTCCTAGATTCATGTAAATCTAAAGAACCAAAACTGTGGATAGATGGAGAAATTTGCTAATGCTGGGAGCAGGAAATGGCAACAACTGACTCTGCAGCAAAGACTGGAAAAGCTGGAGAAGACATCAACCATCTAGGCCAACTGAGGATGATTTTAGTCCACAGAGCTGTTTAAATACTGGGTCGCTTGGCAAGCGGTTGCAGGTTATTTTGATAATATACTTGACAAATGTACCACCCAGACGTGGGACATTTGGAAAACTTATTTTCACACTGTGCTCAAGAACAACATCAAACACATTCGAGTCCGGGACTGCTTCGTCTGCCACGCGTCACTTATGCTCCACACCTGACTGCCAATGAGAATCTTGTGGCTCTTTATTGTATTTTCACCTGGGAGATATTCTGGGGCTGCTCATATTTTAGCAAGATTGTTTGGCCTGCTGGAGCGGCACTTATTACATATCACTGTCGCTCATCAAGCAGATATGGGATATATTTAAGCCCAAATATGAGCTTCCCCACAATTTCATCCCCCACAAGTGGACATCCCTGGAAAAGGCGCAGCATGTTACGATTAGGAAGCGACTCAAGATTTCAACTTCTCTGATACTTCAGCGTGATATATGTGTTCTGCTGTGATTATGCTCCGGAGACTGCTGATCCAGGGAACAGAGGAAGACCACAGCATCAGTTAAAGGAATCTTTACTGCGGCGATGAGGAGACACTTTTAATGGCTTTTCATAAAACTCTTCAGTTCAAATTCATCCAAAAAGGCTCAGGCAAATTGTAGAACTTTAGGGTCCGATACAAATCAAACAATGTATTTATAATCTAATCAAGATGCTGCTTAGTGCTGTTTCTTAAATGTTGGGATACATATGGTAAAGAAAAATGTTATTAGGTATACAGAAACCATTGTGTGTTGTTGTATCACTAAACACTACCAACTTTATACATACACACATACACACACACACACACACACACACACACACACACACACACACACACACACACACACACACACACACACACACATACATACATATATATATATACAGTACATATATTTAGATCTAAGCTACAGCTGCTACAGTGGACCAGAGTTAAACAGCAAAGTAAAAGAAACTTAAAGGAGCCGTCTGTAAGAAATGTCCAAAACTGGTACTGCAGTCACTTTCAAAGTATCGTTGAGCGGCGTGTACCCTCCCCCTCCTCCCCCCGACCAGAGGTTGCCAGGTAGGCTGCAGAATGCAGCAGGAACGTACTGTAGGCTGCCATGGCAAGCGACGAGTCCTACACAGTAAGTTTATTTTCTGTATTTAATGCTTCATGAAAGATCTTTTGCGAAGTAATAATGTACTGCAAAATTTACTAATGGCGATTAGCCAAACAGAATCGTAAATATTACCACATTTCAGTCGGAGCATAAGCGATAATTAGAGCCGAGCTGGCAACCCGGATGCCGAAACAATACTGACTTGGTGATTGGGAGATAGGTGGAGGGTGGAGCTTCAGAAACAATACTGACTTGGTGATTGGGAGATAGGTGGAGGGTGGAGCTTCAGGCCAAAACAAAAAATGACAACATAAACATCAGTTGAGGGCTGCAACTCCCCTTTTTAAACTGGAATATCCTGGCTTGAGTGCTGTTGTCAGTGACATAAGTATTTGAAATGAACAGGATTTTTAAATGTCTGTTGACATATCGGGGTCATTTTATGATTTGTTTTATTATTGCTCTTACATACAGCTCCTTTAAAACATGATGAAAAAAGAACTTTCACTTTAGACATTAAAATAAATTACGAGTTACAAAAAGAATTAAAAAATTTATCAAAAAATAAATCAATTTAAAAAAACCTCAAAATTATTATATCGTATCAAACTATAATCACAAGTCACAAAAAAATTCATCACAGATGAACAATTTCTTTAAAGAAAGAAAATTTGAAGTTACCTTGATTTATTTTCAGTGATCAAACAGCTTGTGATTTTTTGAGGCATACAGGAATAAATTGTACTAAATTGACGTATGTGATTTGGGACGATAAAGAAAAGGAATAACGGAGAAAATCAGTGGTAAATAAAGTAGGAGAGAAACTATGGTCAAAACAGCAGCAAAAAGGTTGTTTTTAAGGTTCAGAAGTTATGCAGTAAACCTTGTTTGAGCGCAGAGAGCTGTCAATTTAGCTAAGTTTGTCAGGTACTTAGGTTCTCGTGTGCCCATGCACGTTAAAGGTAAACAACTTTATAGGTCTGGAAGAGCACTTAGACAAAATGGTGGAACAGCAGGAGCTTACAGCTGCCGTGACCCGTCACATCCAAGCGCTGCTGTGCTTCTAACCTCTGTCTGCTGCACGGGCAACCACTTAATGTTTTTGTGGGTCAGCACTGAAAGCAAGGCTTCATGGGAGTCATACGTTACCATCTTGGCGTCTGCTCTGCTGCCTGTTCTTGACCTTTAACCCCGGAGACATGACCGCGTTTCAACAGCACCTCATAATATGATGCTCTGTCAGGTCGAGTCAAGGAGACCCCCCTCTCGTTACGACGCGGCCGGCGCAGAATCCGAGGAGGTTTCGCCAAGTTATGTTGCGGATAACATCACTGGTGAGTACGTGAATCGGAGAGAAGGTCAGTGCTCCGACCTATCCTTCAGTACGAAAGAAAGGCTGGAATCTGACAGTATCTCACACACAGAAATCCACTCAGATATATAATCCAAAAGAAGTCGCTGAAAAGGTCAAACCACAGTGTTGGAAAAGAACCGGAGTCTTTAAACCAGGGGAAAATGAGAACACACCTGCACTGACCCGTTTATGGTTGACCTAAACCATAAAAAGCGATGCTGAAAAAAGACTTCCACAAGCCATAGTATCAGGTACCTGTTTTGGAACCTCTGGAAACGTATTTTAAGTAAATTACAGTTTTAGCAAGGGAAACACCAGGAAGTCATTAGGCAAGTGCCCTTACTCACTATGCAATTAGAGGGGGAATCTGATACTTAAATGATGCATAGCCATTACTACAAAAGCAACATTATAAAAGGTGTGTCCACAGAAGACGATGCGTATTTAAAGTCGTTTGATCGTGCATCCTAAAATGTGATGTGAACATTCCTATTTTCTGGCGAAAAAACAAAGTGCCACCATCAACTTGGTTGTTCTCAGAAAAGGGTTATAGGGACATAAATATATAAATAAGCAGAAACAGAATCTGGTAGACTTGAATGCTCTGTCATGGCAACTGTTTCCACAGCAGAGATTGTCAGAGTTGTGATTAGGCCAATTAGACTGAAGGCTAATTAAGGGATGCATTTAAAGCTTTAGTAATTAGTGGTTACACTCGCTAACTCTCTCACACAGACGCACGGGCACACAGTCGCTGTCATTTCAGAGGACCATAAACTGACTTACGAGGCTGTAGACTAAGTTGACTCAATGTAGACGAACCTTAAGCTTTGAAATACTCAGTAAAATTCAGGATTAATGTTTTGTTAATCAGATTTATTTTCGTCTAAATGTAAAGGTAAAGCGTGATAGGATGTCCCGCCCACCTCGTATCCTGAAGGAGAAACCAGCCCAGATCGTCAGACCTCCACTGCTAATATGAAAGCTTGGCAGGATGTGTTCATGCTGATATTCCTTATTTGGGTTTTACCAAACATGGCACTGTGAACTGCTAAAAATCTCCAATCTTCTGCCCGTTGCTCCCAAATGTCACGTGTCTCTGAAACACTTTCAAACCCAAGCTGTGAGGCCTTGTTATCATTACAGAGAACAGGGTTTCCTCTGGCAAACATTCAAAACAAGCCACACTTTTTCTTTTTGTACTTTCATGAATTTTCAACATTTAAAATGCACAAACTTACACGGGTGTACACTCTTATAAGGATTGTCTAGAGTGTTTTCTACTTGTCAATCATTTTCAGCATTAAATAATTATTTTTCATTATGTGTCACAAATTGTTTGGGAATGGCGTTATAACCCTTCCCAGATTTATGGATAGCAACAATGCTTCTTGAGGATGACGATGAGGATTCTTTGGGCTTGAAAACACAGAAAACACAAACCTGATATACAGTTTACGCTATGTTGCCAAAATGTCTGGTTTTAGAGCATTAATCACACTTGCTGCTGGTCGAATAATCAATTGTTCTGGAAACCGTCTCAACTACAGTGTAAGCACTGAGGGTGTACTTAGTTGTTCACACACACTACTCCTGTGTTGTGTAAGTTATCGCACAGTGAAATATGCATTTAGCTCATTTCAAGACATGGTAAGAACAATATGATTGAACCAAATAAAAAAAACGATGCCGTCCTTTATTAAACCTTTTAGAACTGAAAAAGGATGTGCTTTCTTTTTAAAACCAACACACACACACACACACACACACACACACACACACACACACACACACACACACACACACACACACACACACACACACACACACACACACACACAGTGCTATAGACAGGAAGTCTGTACTCGTCTTTGCATGGCTGCTGTTCACTGACCCTTAAACAGAGCAGGGCTCCACCTCAGCATGACCGTCAGGTGTAGGTGAGTGTGTGCACACATGCACATCAAGGTATATGTCCCCATGAAAATGTGTGTGCATGTCCTCCACTAAATCTGCATGTCTTTTTACCTAGAATAAACTTCCGTCTGTGTGTGTGTGTGTGTGTGTGTGTGTCTGTGTGTGTGTGTGTGTGTGTGTGTGTGTGTGTGTGTGTGTGTGTGTGTGTGCGTGTGCGTGTGCGTGTGCGTGTGTGTGTGCGTGTGTGTGCGCGTGTGTGTGCAGGTATGGGGCCCTTCCTCGTAGTTCGGTTTTCACTCAGCAGATTTCATTAATGTGGCTCCTCAAGGAGTCTTTCATCTCACGGGCTTTTCCGGAAAGACAAAATGGTCTATTTATCAGCGGAGCGCCGCCAAAAAGCTGAAACTGCTATTATTACTACATCTACCTCCAGAATTAGACTGGTGATTTATAGAGGGACTGAGAGTGGCTTTATAGTGTGTCTGCAGTAAGGGTGAGTGTGCACCGGGAAGTGACTTAACGAAGTACAAAGAGGGGGAAACACTTTAGACAGAAAGAGGGATTATCGGAGGGAAAGAGAGACCTTCCTGTTATTGACCATTAAGTGGTTTAAACCCCAAAGTGACTTATTTAGCTTTAAATCTTTTTATTTATTTTTTTGTATAAATCCTGTTTTTTTTTTAATTTTGTTAACAACGGTATCAAAAAGAAATAATTGTAACCAAGGCCACTATGGTCATCTGCATAAAACAAAACAATGGATATATTCCAAAAGATAAATCACAATTAAGAAAATATTCAACTCTAGATGCTCTGAGGATAAATTTGAAGAGCTAATACCTGTGATGAGTACTTTGGTAATTTAGAGAGTCCCCATGGATAACTAAAAGATACTTGGAAGAGAGGGACAGGACGCCAAGAGTTAGCTCATTACGTAAAGAAAGAAAAACTGCAGCATTTCAGTAAGTGACAACAATGTGGCTGAATTGAATACCTACACTTCTGATTTGCATTGGACGGAGTAGGATGGCAGGCAGACACTGCACAAGAACAAGCACTCATAAAGCTTGCTGACAGAGCTGTCCTGCTGCTGGACACAGATAGTCGACCTCTTGAACAAAGGAGACAGACGATGAACTGGGAGGAACTCCAATTATCCCAAAAATCCCAGCGGAGACAACTGAGAGGATTGTGTCTGTGCTGGGGTGTGTAAGAAATAAGAGCTGTTACAGACTTTGCCATTTAGATTGAACAGAAAAAATAATGGGGGGGAAAAACACCATGTGTTAACATTATATTTCTCAAATTTAGACATGTTTAACTCCAAGTCCAGCATGATTCATAACTTTGTAAACGTCAGTAAAATATAGCTCAGAAGGCCACACAAGACAGCCCATATCAGTGAGTGTTTGTGCAGATGTGCTGATGAGTGGAAAAACAGGAAAAAAAAGGAGGATGCAAGTTATATTGTGCTGTTTGCTGACTTGTGTCTTCTGTTTATCACTCATTTCTTTCTTTCCTTCCCAAAATCTGCCACTTATCTTTCCAACCTCTGTCTTCTCTTGTCTTAAACCATTTGCTGTTTTCCTTTTGTTTTCTGTCTTGCACATGAATCAGGTTTGTAATGCACTTTTTCACATTAAAATACGACTACAAATGAGCTAAAATGTGAGTAAATGCAGCAGTTGTAAATTTCAGCCAAAAATCTATATTTCTCCACCAATGACTTGAACACAGAGAGCTTATTTCAAAAACAACCCAATAAAGAATAATTGTGACGATGAAGTAACTAATGATGAAGGCTGCAGCCCTGAAACACGCTGTTGTGTTTGTGAGTATTTAGACACTCCACACAGCTCCAGAAAATGTTTCTGGTCAACCAGAAGCCTGTAATTATACACGCTGATATGTTTTAGATGACGAGAATGGAACGCATACACAAAAAATTGAGTGTAAACACACATTCTCTCGCACACATGTGTCTGCTGCTCCAGACTTGGCAGAGGTTTCAAAGAACGTGGGCATCGGAGCCCCAAAGTGTGCCTCTGTGTATTTAAAGCACTATTCCCTTCATTTAAAAGACAATCCATACGTGAGTGTGGTAGGTCCATCATGTTCCGTGTGTGTGTGTGTGTGTGTGTGAGTGTGAGCATGTGTGTTAACGGGAGACGGCGCTAATTAAAATCAGAACAGCTACAGACGAGCGCTGTGTTCGCCCTCTGTGTCATTACTGCGTGTCTTCTGCAACACACATAAAATGTTGAATGAAAGCAAATAAAAATCATACACAGAGGACTCACAAAAGCTGTGATGTGATGCTCACAACTGTATACACACTTAAATCTCTGGAATCTCTGTGGTTTCTCAAAGCCAACAATGCTAAATTCTTCCTGCCTCTATGCTTCCCACAATCCTTTTTGTTTGCAAGTCTGTGACATCAGTGACGCCTGTTGACTTTCTTTTCTTTGTCTGAAGGTTGCCTTTTATCAGACAACAATAACAATCTGCACTCAGTCCTTTATTACTCTAGCTTCTTGTTATATGACTAAGTCAATTTGAGGTTAGTGTTATTGGATCAGTGATATGAGCTTTGTTAAGATCTAAAGATGACAAACTACAAATTTGTTTCATACACTGAATGAAAATAACAATATTCTCATCTAGGAACACTAAGCCAAAGTCCAAAGTCGGTCTTCGAGGGCCGGTGTCCTGCATGTTTTAAATGTTTCCCTGTCTCAGCACATCCTGATACAAATGACTCTTTGAGACCTTTTTGAAAAGAAAACACCTATTGGCAGGATGTTGAACCAACAAGGGGAGAGTTCAGGTGATGGAAGACGCTGTCCAGGTCTTAGCTGTTAATGGGATACAACTGTGTCATGGTGTTTGAAACGGTTTTCGTTGGACACAGTGCATATCCTGACCCTGCTGTTGATGTTTCTACTGCTTATCTTATATTTTGGATTTTGTCAGTGAAGAATTTGGCAAAGTAATTGCAGACCTTGGTAGAATAAAATTAAATTGCCACTGACACAGGAGGGTATATGTAGCAAATAAGACCCAGGCATAGGGCTGGTTTTGATGATGATATCAGAGAAGTAGGACATCATTGCATTCCTCAGTTGTAAGTAGGGGTGGGCAAAAATATCGATATGGCAATATATCGCGATACTTTTCCAGCCGATTCAATATTGATATTCAAAATTTGAATATCGATTTTTTATTTATTTATTTATTTTTTAATATTTTTTATCCCCGATTTTTTTCCCATTATATCACCCAGTGCTCCTACCTAAGTGCACTGAGCTCCGGTTTTATTTCACGTTTTATTTCATTTTATAATGTATTTTTTATATAACACAATTGCCTGTCCTTAAAAAATGAAAAATAATGGACAGAGGTTTATTTATTTATGGATTTATATCTATACTGACTGATCACTGTGCCTGTCCTTGGTTTTAGTACCATCTTTCTTGTGTTTATTATCATTTGCCACATAATTAAAGCAACCTCATACTAAATTTAATGTTAATTTCATATAATGTAAATAATATGAAAAACATATACAAAAATGTAACTTTAGCTTGTATAGTTATAATAAAACATTGTTTTGACTCAGTTTGTCCCATGAATTGTCACTATAATCTGATGAACGTGCAACTCGGATTTTAAGATCCATCACTATCATCTGATGTACATATATACAACTTGGATTTTAAGATGTGTAATGCATTTTTAAATTTTTCGGTGAACTATGTACAATATAATAATCGGGATATCGCATAATCGGGATATCGCAATGTGTATCGTATCGTGGCTCAAGTATCGTGATGCGTATCGTATCGTGAGGTCCTTCCCAATACCCACCCCTAGTTGTAAGTTTGTCTCTATAGAGACTGTATCATAATGAAACTGGAGATTTGCTTTTCTCCATCTGCATTCAGCTTTCCAACACTCGTTTTCCATTTTTCACCAATGTGGAATTTCACCATGGAGACTTTTCCTTCAAGACATAACCTTCATCGCAATGGGAGCAACAGTGTCCATAACATTTAACATTTTAGCTTTGAAGCTAATGCCAAGCTCATTGGCTGAACTCCTGAACAGGACAGGTGTTAGAGAGAAGACTCGGTTAAAGATCTCACCACTGTTTTCAGTTATACACCATTTTGTGATCCCTGCTTTTGAAACATTTGCGTGCACTGAAATCGTACTCTCAAAGAAAACATAGGAATGATCAGACAGGCCCACATCAGACACAGATATAGGTAAAAGTAACCACAGATGCTGAAACGAGCATTTGCTAAATGTGCTCAGCAGGCCGCTCGCTGCACAACAGAAAGTGTCTCCCTTATCTCCACCTACATGGAGAGAAAATGACTTGCATAGCTGACATGACACACAAACACACATTAAAGTTTGTTAATTACAACATTACTTAGACAGCGTTCCTAAATCAATATGCCCGCATGCGCTGCACATCAGCCCTCTGTGTTTGTGTAATTTTAGGCACTTGTGCAGTGTGTGTGTGTGTGTCTATTCATTCTCATAAAAACAACAAAGATGGCATGATGAAAGCCACATGTTTGTGTGACTCAGACTTGTTTCATCCAAAGCAAATATGAAACAAATACCAACTATGCCGAAGAGAGTGAAAGAGAAAGACGTCAAAGCAGCTGAAAGCTACAAAAGCCTATCTGCTTTTAGTAAAAGTGCACAAGTGGTCTGACTATGATAGAAAAAAACAAAAACACATGATGGTTCCAAATTTCATTTTAAGCTTTAAGCAATGCCTTTTCTTATTTAATATGATTATTTAATAGGATTGGCCCCACCATACCTCCACACGCTGATGTAATCCAACGTTGTATATACACATATACAGAGGAGCTCCCACACACCCGGCGTCGGGGATATAAAATATCCCCGACAAAATAACACACGTGTTCAGTTGGTTTCTGGCTGACAGGAGTGACTGAAGCGTATCACACACCAACACGGCCATAAATACATGCCAGCAGGATCAGCGGGCAACCTGTCAGTCAAGTGCCATAGATGTGTGTTTATGCAGGCGTGTACTTTTTTGTGTCTTTAACATGTTCATGCTCTTGTCAGATCACAGCTCATCAGTGGCATGCCCAACACATTGTAAAGAACAGATGCCGGGTTTGACATTTTCATTTCTTGCTTCCCAAACTGTCATAAAAACTGTGACACGACTGACATTTTCATGAAGGGTTCTGCTGGTGGGTTTATGTTTTTCATTTTCTGGCAGACTATCAACAGACTATTGCAGATGTGTCATATATCTTGATAGAGGCATCCAACCATTGCGTTCAACATTTTCATCACAAGCCATCTAAACTTAAATAGGAGGATCCAACAATAAAAAAAATAAAAAGCTGATGTGTAAAAGGAAGCTGCGAAGCTCGCTTAAGGATGGTCGCAGGAGACATTGGCGATTAAGCACTGAAGACTATATGTTTAGGGCCGAGTGTATCCATTTAGTTGGGCAAATCTGGTCAGTAATTCCCTTGCAGAACAAGACCAGCCGCTGGGCAGTGGAAATGCAGCAAAGAAGTGGCCGGTGACATCATGTCTTAAGTGACCACATGAAAGTTGCCACCAGGCCGTGGGTGGTGGAGACTTCAGTAGCTCACTGCACCACTTGATGTCAGTGGCTGTTTATTTAGCCCGGTCTCCAGCTGATACATGCTGATGCCTACATTTGTTTGCTTTACTCCTCTTTGGTTCTTCATCCATCTCTCTCTCTCACTCTGTCTAAAAAGCTCACTCTGCTCTTTTCTCTATGTCTTTTTAAACTTGCCATTCTTTACATTCAGATGATTATTCTATCTTCTCCTTTCTCTCTTTTCTTTCCCTTGTCATGGCAATGATGTTGCCTCCCCGTGTTCATTTCAGTGTGGCAGCTTCCACAGTTACCTTTTAAGGCATGATATTAAATGTCCTTTATTTATCAGTAGCCTGCAGTATATAAATAGATTTGACATCAACCACTTCTTTTGTTGTCTTTGCTGTTCTATGCTGTTTTTTTGGGATGGTTTCTCAAATTTACATGGACTCTCTTGACTTTGCCTCATGTCACACTCAAATCTCTTGGTCATTCATCTCTTTGCTCTTCTGTTTCTCTTCATCAAAGTCTTCCCTCTGCCTTTTACTTTTTTTTTCAGTTGAGATGGTTTTTCCTTGCTCTCCCTGTTCAGGAATGTGTCTCTATCTCAGAAGTTTATTTCTCTTTTGTCAGCATTGGTAACAGCAGCTGGCAGTTTATTGGTCTTCAGTGGTAAAGACAAATTTTTCCATACATCAAACATCCCTCTGCCATCTGCATCATCTCCTGCTGGCACGTGAAATTTGTTTTTACTTTTCCGTCCACTGATTCCGTTTCTTTTTGGTTATAAGCCAAATCAGTGCAACCACATCTATAACTTGATTTTTTTTCTGAAAAAAAGGACAGATATCATGAATCAGGTATGAAATGCTTTTCCAGAGCGAGTGTTGCATTAATAACCACACATACATAGACATATTGAGATTGTAGAGAAACAAGACTCAGTTTCTTCCACTTAATGGGCAGTAGATTAGTGTTTATTTCCAGCTTGACGAAATTAGCACCAACACAAGGTCTCTCTTTAATCCGATACATAATGAACAATCTGGTATGTGGTTGCGGCAGAGCAAACAGAATAGAATCGCAGATGGGGTTTTATTTCTGTCATGTATTTTAATTTTTTTTTTTATACCTCAAGGGAGATTCCAAAATTATAGTTAAAAACAAGCTGACAAGTTTGTTTATAGCTTGAAACATAGAGGGAAAGTTTTGATGGATATAATCAGTTTCAAAGCATGTAAATTCAAGATTGAAGACTCCACAACACAGTTTGGTGAGGAATAGTTTATCTCTGCCTTGTGACCACATTACATATTTCATAAACATGAAATAAGATGCAAAAGCATCCAAAGAGCAAAGAAATGTACAGCTAATCTATGACTTTTAGATGGGAAGTAGAGCTATTGTGTTATACTGGCGAAGCTGTGGAGACTCTGTGGCCTTATAAAGCGAAGCTACATATTAGTGGGCAAGCCATCGGAGCCTATTGTCTTTGAATGAAAAAGACGCAGGCGGTGACCAAACACAACGCCGTGGGTCTGCACCACAAGTGTGATGCAGCGCTTGTAAAAACGACCAAAGTTTAGGACATGTTTACAGGGAACAATGTGTGAGCCGAAGCACCGGCATACTTTACACTTCATAACACTGAGTCTCTCTTTTTACTCTGACGTCAGATTAAATGTAAAATAAAGCATTTTGTCACTTCTCTGTTGGTCTGCAGAGCTGCAACCTTTCAAATTACATTTAGCCTCCTTGAAAGTGTACGCACATACCAAAAAAAAAAAGAGAGAAAAATATTTAACAGCAGATGGGACTGACACATTGCTCAACAGCTCCTGGTCATGGTTTGCAGCAGGATTCTGACACATAACTAAACACTCAGTCATACATAAACTCTAACACATTGTCAGTCAGTGCAGACTCCAAAAACAGATGTTCTGAAATGCACAAATAAAAAAGTATGCACACAAGTCAGCCACACAAGCAGGCACTTTGAACGTCTGACATGATGTCTACATAGCGCTGCCCTTTCCTCGCTAGTTTCTTGCCTCGGATTCAGTGGAGTATTACCATCTGTTACCCCTCCTCCTGCTTATAGGTGGAGAAGACAACTGTGAAACACGTGTTATTGTCATTTATGTTAACCTTATCATCAAGCAACACGTTACAACGGGACATCATCAAACTGAATGTGAGTTCCACACACGAGTCCAAAGCAATCACGCAGTGACACTTCAGCTACATCTTTATATTCACAAAGTAAAATAAGCAAGAGGCATTTTTTGTGCAACTACGCTTTGCAACAAACCAACCCAGCGACTACTTCTTCTGCTTCGAGATGGGGCTGTAATGTTTTACCATGAGAAGAATTCGAAACCCAAACAAGTAAAAACCCTCATGTTTGGACCTTTTTTTGAGTCACACAGACAATCTGTCATGGCTTTTTGGGATCTTTAATTATCCTTCTCCACCTAAAAATAACACTTCCCTATACAGTACATTCCTCTACTCGGTTACCTTTTCGCTCATTCTCCAAACAACTTCAGCCCATTTTCCATTACAGTGAACTTTAATTTGGATGGAAACAGATTGAGCTGTGTACACTGTCTTTTACAACAGTGCTGAATATACTGTAACTTAATCGAGATCTGACATTTTTAACCAAGTCTTCTGTTTGAACATTATAATTTGGAAAAAGGCGAGTGAAAAACTAACATATAGAGGCATTACAAAATCCGAAATTAGAGTTCCAGGTGTTTAAATGCCTTGTCTGACTGACATTTTTCTATATTCCTGTCAATTTGTATCTTACATACATAAGAAGAGGGAGGCAGAAGAAACAAACTATATACTGTCGGTGTGTTTAAAGTCTGAAGTATTTTTTTTGTTTGTGTTTGTGTGCAATGTATAATTATATCTCAACAGGTTTTCAAGTGGTTTTGTGGTGTTCTGTATTTAGAAAAGCACTGCTTGAATCTTTTCTTACCCTCTTCATGTAGCCGACTCTCTCTGACTGACTTGACTGACCCTTATAAATCCTTTAACCTCTTTCCGCTCGTAACTCACTGATCAAAACTGTGTTGCTTCTCTGCCTAGTGCAAATCTAAATCTTTACAATATGTAATTTATTACCACTCTGTTCTTTTTTTTCCTTCTCTTTTCCAAAGAGCTGAACAGGTATAAATACAACACTTTTTCAGGAAGTTATTTTTCATGCAATAATTTGAAATCTTTCAAAAGCCACATGTGTATCTAACCGACAACGGCACATTTACTATGCAGCAAATAAAAGAGCATGCTGAACTTGCATATATGGCTGTATCATATTCTAACAGCACTGAGTCATGTGCCAAGTAAAAGAAATTAAATATTTTCAGGTGCTAAAAAGCATAATAATGCCTTTAAGGGACGGTCAAAAATGATTGGATTTAAAATCCAGATAAGGAAGAAGAGGGTGAAACGGATAGGAAGTAAGAACATAACTTTTCCGAGGAATTACATTTTTATTATTTTCAGCAGATTACTTCACTAAAAGTTGCCAAATACTGAGTGAAATCTCTGTAATGCAACAAGGGGAAAAAGCAGAAAGAAACAGCTGAGCTCTTTAGCTCTTTGGCCCTTTGAGCAGCACAGTCTTTAAAACAGATAAGCTTGTCTAGTAGAAATGACGGCCTGCACTCTGGAGCATCTCTAAATACAACTGTAAGGGAACATAGTTTATTGCTGTATTCAAAAATGTTAACAAAGCTCCAACCACACAAAGAAGCTTTATAGACAACATTCAGATAATACTTTGGGATTATTTTTTGAATAAACCAAAGCCAGGATTTGTCGTCCCTAAGTGAGGCCAATCCCCAACTACGTTAATGTTGTCACTCAAGGGATGTAACTTAAAGAATAATCCTGCTAATAAAAATGTAACTCTCACAAAAGGTACATCCTGCTCTCTCACACACATTTTAAGAATACAAACGATTACTGCAGGATTAAAATGCATTTATCTCTTCTTTTACTCTCTCTCTCTCATTCCCAAACTAAGTGATGATGCATTAAAAGAAGGGCCAGAGTGTGTAGGGAGCAGTAGGAGGACGGGGACACACTCCCACTGCTATTCTGCTCACCACTTGTTCCCCTCCCACCCCCCCCACCTCAGATCCTATCAAAACCTTCTAGTGCGTAACGCTCTGTGAAAATCCTCTCTTCTAGTGATGGAAGTGGCATGGCAAGAGCTCGGCCCAGGAGGCACGGACAGGGTGGCGGTTTGGTCTCCCAGCCCCGGGCAGGCAGGGAGGGAGGCCCGACACGTGGGAGCCCAGCGGGGGCAACCCTAGGGACGCCAGGCCACAGCAGGGGACGCCACAGCCGTCAAACGCTGCCCCCAACCCACTCCAGCATCCAGGGATCCCTCCCCCCGAGGCCAGAGGGGACTCAAGCCAGACGGGGACAGGAGCAATGTTAAAGGGGACCTATTATGGCATCTAATACCTATTTTAAACAGGCCTTGAATGTCTTAAAACAAGCTTTTGATTGTTTTTGCTAAATAAATTCGAAATTCAGCCTCTGAGTCATGTCTTTATCTTCCCATTCTCTAACCTCATTATCTATGCAGGATTCTGAGTGGGCGGGGCTATGATAATGAGGCTCTGTGCTGATTGGCTGCCTGAATGACGCGATACACCGCTACGAAAAAATGCCGGAAGCTCCGGCCGGCGGAGTTAGTTGTGGGCGTGGTTTCACGCATCGGAGGCCAAACGATGTGAATTGCATTTTGGTTACGTAACGACGGGAGCAGAATCTGAACGGCTCGTAGAAGCCACATGACACTGGACGGCTCATCCGGGCGGCTGTACAGACACTGCAGAATTTGGTTGCTTTCCTCCTTCTCTGTGTTGGCAGGCTGAGGGGAGACCACTTTATATATGTTAAAGCAAGAGAAAACCTGTTTTTCATAACAGGTCCCCTTTAACAATCCCAGCGGCCAGGTCCTGGAGCAAGTGCCATATATATTTCACTGAAAAGGGTTTTACAGAATCATGGTACTAACTGCCGATATAGACACAGACAGTGTTCTTTTGGTTTTTGATTTTGTTTTCTAAAAAAAAGAAAAGGTACATCCTCTTTCACATAAAACGTGATCGGGTCATAACAAAAATCTGCTGTTCTCTGGAGGACATTATCATTTTCTCACATCTAAAGGAATATTGCTTCAAACCATGATGGTTCGTGGGAAGTTATTCCCACTGCAGCATTTCAGGTTAAGGTCTGAACTTAAACTGGGTCACTGCAGCACTTTGATTTATCTATCTGTTTTCTTCTTGTAGATTTTCTTCAGATCAGTATCCTCTTGCATGACTTAATGTCAGCTAAGCCCTCTGAAAAATGACTTCATACTTGACTCAAAAACACTTAAGATATGCAGAGGAGTTCATGGTTGATGCAGTGACTGCAAGGTTTGCTGGTCCTGTCAATGCAAAATGAGGACAAATCATAACCCCTTACCACCATGCTTTACAGTGACTATAAGGGCCGGGACACACCAACCCGAAGCCCGACCGTCGGCAGAAAGGCAGTCGGGCTGAAAGTCGGCTCGTCTCCCCGAGTCGGTCAAAGAAATACTCCCAAACACACCAACCCATCTCCGACTAGAGCGAACGTTCTGCGCATGCGCAAGGTGTAATACGTCCCCATAACTGTAGGCGGAGCTAATCTGTGATGTTCCCCAAAAAGAAAAGAAAAGGAAAGAAGAACAACCAGAAAGGACGGATCACTGCTGTCTAGAGTTCTGAACAGAGCCCGCTGTCATCAGTCAGTGTTTTCACTTCTGATAGAAGTCAAGAAGGATTGAAAATACGATTCAATAATGAAAATATACTGGCGTTCACAATGCAGTCAAACACAATCCAAATCCAAACCGATGCCATGATTGCCACTATTTATTTAGTAAGGAAACTATTGTCATTTCCGGTTAACTAGTTAGTCAAGGGCTTGCACTCCACCAATCAGATTGGTCATAGAGGCCAATGGCTAGTAGCTGATTCTTAATGTTGAATCGCCCAAAATGAAGGGCGTTGAGATCCTCAAACCAACTGTTGTTGGAGGTGCCCAGGTCAAAGTTCAAGCGCTGGGGTGACCGAGCCTTTTCAATTGCCCCCCCAGCTCTGGAACAAGCTCCCCTGCAACTTACGCACTATCTCTGACCTGGGCCTTTTTAAATCAAGGCTTAAAACCTATTTATTTAGAATGACTTTTAATACCCAGTAGTGTGGTGACACTTTTTATTCTTTTTATATTTTATTTTTTTCTTTGCTCGGTCTTATTCTGTAAAGCACTTTGGCTCACCTAGAGGTGGCTGTAAAGGGCTATATAAATAAAGTACATTTACATTTACATGTACATGATGGAGTGTAGATTAGCATCTGTGCTATCACTATTTATCTAGTCAGATAACTATTGTCATTTCCGGTTAACTCTGATTCGCTAGTCAAGGGCTTGCACTCCACCAATCGGATTGGTCATAGAGGCCGACGGCTAGTAGCTGATTCTTAATGTCGAATCGGACAAAATGAAGACAGATGCCGACGGACGACTGCACGGGACACACCAACCTGACTTGAGTCACTGACCTCACCCGACTGCCCGACGGTGTCTGAGAGCCGACAGCCTTGAGGTGTTTGTCCTGATACAATGTAGTTTTTTTCATTTTTGTCAAACACGATGCTCTACACTGTGGCCAAACCTCTCTACTTAGGTGTTGTCTTGTCAAATGACATTGTTCCATTCATATGTTGTTCAGCTTCAACTTGGAACCATTAGCAATGTTGCAGAGCTCTAAGAGGGTTTCTTTTTTCTCTCATTGCACTGTCCAAAACGTTGCCATTTAACACGCTAATTAAAACCTGTCAAGACTGAGACGAAGCACGAGGGTTTTTCCATAAGCATTACAGGATCTGACCTTGGGGTGAACTTCTTGGGACATCCACAGAAGATAGAAATAATTCAAGACTGTTTCGTATTTCTTAATTATCTGTCTCACTAGAGAATAGCAGACTCTAAAATATCCGACAATGATCTAACCTTTCCCACAATAGCAAGATTTTCTGTAATGTTTTAATATATGAAATGTTAGGAGAAACCCAGGAGGCACTGTATTCTTTTCACATGTCTGCAACTTCTACAAGCAGTCTTAAATCCACTTTCAACATGTTATATACAACCTTTTCCTATTTTTAATGAATATAGCATTCAAATGATTTGCATATCATTTGTTTTATTTGACAAAGATGTAGTAAAAGGGGAATTCCCATCTCAAGGTGTATTGAATTTCTCAATTTTCTTGGCAGTATTATTTTTGTTAGCTGTGTTTATACTGACGTTTCAGCCTCGGGATGGTTCTGATTTAGCGATGTTAAGATGCCGCTTATGCTGGCTATGTTTTGATGTAGACTCATACAAAGTGACAGAAGCCAAGCTCAGTGAAGTTTAAAGGAAATGATTCCCGAAGAGGTTTTTGTGTACTTAATGTTTATGAGTATGATCTCGTCTGAGGTAAAGCCCGTTGGCAGTTCTGCTGAAATTAATCTAAAGAGGCATATATCTTAGATCCTGGATATATGTATCTTTATTCAATCTGACATGCTTTTATTTGCGTAATTAGTGTTTTTAAAATGGGCTATTTCTAAATGCTGTGGCATATGTTTTCAACAGACATTGCTGTGTATGTTTGTTTTTTAAATTCTTTATTTCTTATCCTTTAACAGCATGAAACACCTGCCACATAGAGATCTAAGTCATTGCTCAAGTGACAAGAAGGCAAATTTGTCTGGGGAAACAGCGTCAAACACGTTTTTGTTTGCTTGCATCTTTCTAGTGGATGTAGGACCATGTGTTTATCTGCACTGGTTCTGTTGCCATGTGTGTGACACTGAGATACTGAGTGTTTGTGGGACACTCCATCCATGTGTCTGTGTTTATAAGACTATGCTTACATCAGAGCAATACCAACAGTTTTGGTTCATTTGTAATAATCAGACCTCACTTAAACAGTATAAATCATGTGTCTAACAATGACATGCGTGCTCCCACGTTCACCCGTAGGTCCGTACACATGGAGTGTAACTCTACGGGTCTCTCACACATCTCTGTGTGTGAAGGAAAGACATTAGCCAGTCTCAACCATGCAGTCTGTAGCCATAATAATGGTCAACAAAGTGAGCAATAGCTGTAGACCTCCCACATAGTTGCACACAAATGCACAGACGAGCTGAAATAGTCCCGCTGACTTTCATTAACTAAACCCAACTTACATTATGTACGGGTTATGTTGCAGTGTCTGAACAATGACATCACACAATGTTTCCATGAAGTAAAAAAAAAAAAAGTACTTACATTTTTGCTCTATTGCTTAGTTGAGTAAATCAAAAACAAACAGAGCATATTTCGGACATATAAAATGCTTCCTTCTAGAACTATCAGCTTATATCACTTAGACACAAATTTATGTTGAAGGGCTATGACTTCCTTTGACAAAGCCAAGTGGATTCTGACAACTCTAGCTGACATTCAAGTATTTTTTCTTTTTTAAATCGAAATCTACAGCCAACATGTTGAAAAACTTTTCTTTCACCATAACGCTATGTTAATATTACTGAACTTTGCTGTGGAAGGATATATTACATAGAGAGATGTGACAGGACATAAACCTATATATCCATCATCCACTGTATCCCCACCCGTCTTGGGTGCATTAATCTCTGCGTAGATGCAGATGGTTGGAAGTGAATGTGAACTATTATATCTATATTCCAGTGAGAAAGGTAAAAAAAACACGCTGCACGGTTTCATTTAGCAGACAAGAGCCACACAAGAGCCATTAACCAGATAATGCTGGATGTATCAAATTTGATACATTCATTTCTGAGTCCTCTAAAAATATCAAAAAAGGAAAAAATAGAAAAGATCTTTACACAATGCAATTTTATATTATAAAGAATATGAAGAACTAAATAAATACATAAACTTACCTAATGTATTCACAAAGATAGGCAAAATAATGATCTAGATGCTGTTAAATATAAAATTTGAAGTGTTTTTAAATTTCAATAAATAATCAACATCTCAAAAAATGTGTAATTTTAGATGTCAAGGATTAAAAGGTTAACTTGCTTAGAGTACAGGCTGCTATAACATTTTAAAAGATTCTTTGTGTAGAAAGACCACAAAGATGCTTTCTTACAACAAGATTTAGAAAATAGAATTGAGACAGATATCTTCAGATGTAAAGCAAAATCAATCAAACCAATCACAAAAACAGATAGCAGCAGGGTTATAGTACTATTTCTTCAAATACCGAGGATTTGCAACCAAAAAAAAATAATAACCCTGACTGGGGAATCTTAGTGAAATAAAGCAATTTATTTTCTTCAAAACTAAACAGAGTAACAAACAAAACCTACACTGGCAAACTTCCAAGGCTTTATAATGATCAAAATGTTTTTCTAAACCGAAAAGAAAGTTCAAGATCTTGTGGTTTATATGCAATTCCAGCATCCTGAGAGTTGCCGTCACTTTGGAGTGACGTGGAGTGTTGCTGATGTGAACAGTGGATCCAGTGCATCGCGGGGGAATCGCTGCTTCAGTAAAAAGTTGGGGAATTTCAACTTTCAACATGAGGGGCAGCCAATCACATTTTGTCTACACAGCAAGTGCTAGCCAATGCATCTTATTCATATAGCTAGTAGGGATGGGCGGTATGGACTAAAAAAATGTATCACGATAATTTCTGGCATTTATCCTGATAACGATAAAAATGACGATTAAAAAAATACCAATTCAACTCCACCTTTTTAACTATAAATCTATCACCACATTCAGTCTTTGGAGCCAAAACACTGCTCTAAAAGATACTAAATACTACTAAACTACACCAATTACATTGAATTAATAAAAAAACAATTAAATTAGTTACACCTAAAAAACTGGAATGACTCAAGCTCCTCGCTCTCAGATCCTCCTTCCTTCCTTCCTTCCTTCCTTCCTTCCTTCCTTCCTTCCTTCCTTCCTTCCTTCCTTCCTTCCTTCCTTCCTTCCTTCCTTCCTTCCTTCCTTCCTTCCTTCCTTCCTTCCTTCCTTCCTTCCTTCCTTCCTTCCTTCCTTCCTTCCTTCCTTCCTTCCTTCCTTCCTTCCTTCCTTCCTTCCTTCCTTCCTTCCTTCCTTCCTTCCTTCCTTCCTTCCTTCCTTCCTTCCTTCCTTCCTTCCTTCCTTCCTTCCTTCCTTCCTTCCTTCCTTCCTTCCTTCCTTCCTTCCTTCCTTCCTTCCTTCCTTCCTTCCTTCCTTCCTTCCTTCCTTCCTTCCTTCCTTCCTTCCTTCCTTCCTTCCTTCCTTCCTTCCTTCCTTCCTTCCTTCCTTCCTTCCTTCCTTCCTTCCTTCCTTCCTTCCTTCCTTCCTTCCTTCCTTCCTTCCTTCCTTCCTTCCTTCCTTCCTTCCTTCCTTCCTTCCTTCCTTCCTTCCTTCCTTCCTTCCTTCACAAAAACGTCATCAACAGGAATTTATCATTTTTACTGTGAGATACAAATTCTTACCGTGGGGAATTTTTTTGACGGCTTATCATGAACGGTAAAATATCACCCATTCCTAGCTAGCACAATTAAATTTGATTGGTTGTTCATAGTATGACTAAGGCCCGACAGAAACATCATCCGTTGGGTGCCAGTTAACTCACTTGGTTGAGCAGGTGCAGCGTTTGACGGCAGTCCCGGTTCCACTCCCAGTCTGTGACTCTGCTATGCGTCTCCCCCGTCTGCCCCAAAACTTTCTGTCCAGCTACTTTCAAATAATGGCCAAGAGCCTCAAAAGAAATCTTAAGAATGGCCATGAAGCACCACCCATTGAGCGTGCTGTGACACAACGCTGCTGAGAGTCTGCAGACATTCAGTCCCTCTCACACACATGCAGAGACAGGAGAAGAAGAAAAGAAGAAAAAGAAAAACACCTCCACAAGAACAAAAAAAAAAAAGGACCTCGGGCCCGTTTCGGAGAGCAGGTTATGTAGAAACTCTGAGTATGTTGAACCTGACCTCAGAGAAACTGAGTTTTCTGGTTCACAGAGCAAGAGGGTTCAGTTAAGCCGGTTTCAGAAACCGAGGTAACAACATACTCTGAGTTAATTTCTGTCTTCTCCTCTTCATGAAGTTGAAACAAGTTCAATTTCAGACAGACAATGGATCAGAAAAGGATATCGAGGGTCCGAATATACAGTTTAATGTAGTTAAACTAGCCATGACTTCTACTGGTGACACCCTGATGAGCTTCAGGTTTGTTTGTAACAGTTTGCCTACATGATATTATCCTTTCCTGCAAATATCACCCACAGTATGCTGATACTTTCCACCTTTTATACCTTGTTTTTTTCATTTTGCTAGGCATCATGTACAGCTATTTTGAAATCGTTTTGCAAATGTCCAGTAGGGCTGTTCGATTTTGCCCAAAAATAAAATCTCGATTTTTTTCTCTCAAAATCCGATTTTCGATTACGATTACGATTATTTTGTGAATTGACAAAAGGCAAAGAAATTATTTCAAATATGCTGTTTTTTTATTGAACATTTGTCCCATTGGGCTTTAAGTGCAAACTTTGCTCTTATTAAACCAAAAATGAATGAATAAAGTGCAAAACTCTGTAAAATAAGTTGAAAATAAGTTGAAAAAAAGTTTTAAAAAATATAATAAAATATTAAGTTTTATCTCTGAAAAAAAAAAATCAGCAAATCAGCACTTGCAAACATACAGTAAGTTATATTTCCAATTAAATAAAACAAGACATTTTCTAATTAAACTAAACTGGGTCTTTGCATGCTAAATAATAATGCAACCCATGAAGGAGGTAGAGGTGTGTAATGTCACTCATTACATTTGCTATTCACATTTGCAAGTTTTTTGCAAGGAACACGAGCCGGTCTACCACATCTGGCTTGAGGGATGCCCGGTGGCCGTTACAACGCCCCCTCCTACACTAAAGAGCCTCTCCGATGGGGCACTTGTCGCAGGTATTGAGAGGTATTTCCATCAATCATTATATGGTATCAATCATTAATATGTGTGCAGACAAGGTATAAAAAAAAAAAAAAAAGTGAAAAATCGATTTTACGATTTTCACGTTTTAACATCGTTCTAATTACATAATTGCGATTACGATTTAAAATAGATTAATCGAACAGCCCTAATGTCCAGTAGTAACGATGAGGATACTGAAAAGGACGTGTCTTACTTGAAGAACAAATTTCTATCTATCTTTCTATCTATTCAGAATCGCAAATTGCTCTTACTTTTACAGCTGTAGTGAATCTCACTGAATTTCATTTTTTCCTGTTAAAATTTAAGTCTTTTTTTTCCACTATGTAAAAAAAAAAAACAAAGTCAATTCAGACACTGAGGTTTAAGCAAACATTGGAACAGTCCCATAGAAACAGAGGTCTGGATCTGTGTTTACACATGTAGGTAATTATGAGAGAAAGGGGGATTTAAGTTTATTTGCTTTGTGATGGGCCTTTTTTAAGTAATGAAGTGTTGTTTGGATATGACTGAGCTTTTACTACTGAAACCAACCTCATCAACTCACACACACATACACGCACAATTGGGACTGAATCCAGTTCCCAGTTTTAAAAACATCCTCTATAAATAAATTAAATAATAGCTGGATCATTTATTCACGCTCCAGGGAGGAGGGAAAAAAACAAGTCAACATTGACGGACATCTTCGTTTTTCCTAAAGCTTCTTTTCAGGGAGTTTACCGTTTCGTTTTCCTCCCTTTGCCTCCTCATCTCCCCTTTCCAAATCTATTTGGTTGTTTTCTTCACCTGTTCTCTCCTCTGACCTCCTCTCCATTCATCTACAACTCTCCCCTACTACTCTCCTCATTTCCTCACCATCTTCCTCCTCCTCCTCTTCTGGCTTTCCAGAGTCTGTTTTTAATTGACATGTGATGTAAACTTTAATTGGGGTTAAATAAACATTGTGTGTTTAGCCCTTCATCGAGTTTATTCTTCTCACATATATGTACAAAACTGCACACGCGTAGGGCCGGAGACATTGATCAAAGGAGACATGTTCAAACCATTTACGAGCTGTATACAAACAACTGCTCACATTAACAGACACATTTCATTAAACGATGGAGAGGCTGAAGCCATGAACAAACAGTTTGCTACATATTGTTTATCCAAATGCACTGTAACTGTAGAAGTTGAAATATGCAGCCTAAATCACAATCATGTTTGGAAGCGTGTACAAATACACATGAATGTTAAATATGTGCCTGATACATATCAGCTGCCAGTGCGAATAATCAGGTCAGAGTAAAAATCGGACAGTTACGGCGTAAATGTGTGTACTAGCATGGCTACATCTCTCTTCCAAATCACCTTTATTTGCAAGGTAAAATTACTACCACATGCACCCTTCTTTTTTCTATTTCAGTGCAAACATATAAAAATTCCTTGCCATTAAAAAGAGGGGGGGGGTGGATCGACAGGCACACAGCCTCCCACGAACTTTTCATGGGTTCTGTCCCTGCGGCCAGCGCTGGAGTAGGCAGCTGAAAGGGGAAAGTGTTACTGCCGTGAACTTTAAGACTGCTGCTTGGTGTTTTCTGCCCTGATTGCAAACCACTCCGGCTTGTTTTGTTCACACATCACCAGAGGAAGACACACATAAACGTACACACGCACAAACTTTATGACTTTTGGTTTTTTGACTGTGTTCAAAGCCATTCAAGCGTCTCAGAATTAGCCCATATTAAAAGAATGTGGTCAACAAGGTGAAACTGGCCCAACGTGTAGAAAAACAAAAACAAACAATGCTGAAATAAAGAGTAATCAGGGGCACAGTTAAAGTTATTTTTAATTTTGAGCAACTGTAATGGGATATGTGTCTGGATGGCAAAAGCTATCCAGATGTCAGCATGCTGTGCTGTCCACAGTAAGGCATTAAAATGACAAAACAGAATTATGCGAGGCCAGTTACAGACCGAGTAATGTATAAAGACGGTAAAAGCTTCCAGAGGAAAAATCTCACTGGTCAACCAACCTCAAAAATAGAATTACTTGCTGAGATTATATTAAAGAAATCAGATTACTCCAGAAATCCATCGCTAGCCCATCTATTTGTGTACACAAAACCACACTTGTCAGATATGACAGTAGTTTTAAAATGCAAAAAGGAATAAATGAAAATGATGTTTCCCATATTATCCCAATATTACTTTTTTCCTTGCTTCCGTCATTTCTCTCTATTGGTTTTCAGTATCTTTGCAGTGTATATTTATCTAAATATGTCTTGGGACAAAATCACACTCCCGTCTGGGCTGTGGGAAACACACATGCCACTAAGAGCAGACTTATTTTTGAGAATCTCCAGTCAGCTTCCTTCTGTAAAATTCCTCCATTGCCTGACAGCCAGTGATTGGTGTGGGCCCTGTGGTGCAGCTCTTCCCAGGAGCACATGAGAAGTCTGATGCTGCAAAATCCCCAAACTTCCACAACCCCTTTGACCTAATGGCATGTTTTTCTCTTTATTTATAAAGAAATTACATCAGGTAAGAATTTAAATCAAAGTATAAGGCTGGATAATGTGAATCTTTTGAAAGCATGCACAGTTTACTGGCGGGTATGGGCCCTGTGGTGCAGCTGCATGTCAGGCCCCGTAAGCCTTGTGGTGCAGATGCATACCATCGTTCGTACATCTGAGTCATGTTTAATTATTAGGAAGCTCGGTCGTGGGTGTGTGGTTTAGTATAAAGTCTCCCGTGCATCAGAACGCCAACACACGAGGACCAACACACACAGACTCACACTTGGAAAGCCGGTGCCTGTGGTGTTAAACCAGCAGGAGAGGTGGCGTGAGAGAGGGAAGTGTGTGCTTCATTGTGTTTGTGTTTTTGAGACCTATTTGCTTCTTTCCAGCATCCAGTGGCGTGAAACCAAACAAAGGGCCTGGAGCCCAGTGACAAGCGAACAAACGTACAATTCTTGACAGCAAAACAAACATCAAAGCTGCTCTTCCTGTTTGTGTGCCGCGGCATGTTTCGGAAAAGGGAGTACAAACAATATATGAAGAGCAATTCATTTAAAAATCAGATATTCATGAAAAAGAGAGAAAAAAAACACGAGAGTTCAATCAGTTTACATTCCCCCTTTTACTCTTCTAGGCTCTCTCTGTCATAGCCAATCACTGGCTACAAAGTGTGCATCCACTTCCTGTAACACTAACCATCACATTCCAGCAGGTAAACTACAGCAGTCGCCTCTAAATGGACAATTAGCTAAGATTAAAGGCAGACTCCTCATCTTTCTGCATCGACTTAATTAGGAGGAAAAGTCATCTCAAATGACCCCCTGCCCTCTCTCCCTCCCTCCCTCATTCCACTCTCCATCCCCTCCAGCTTCTCATCCCCTGAAATAACCAAAAACGTTGTATTTACAGTAAGCATGCAGGATTTGAACCTCACTTTCACATGTGGGAGCTCCACTGAAGCATTTGAAGGTTAAGTGCCTTGCATAAGGGTAACATAATGGTGCCAAAGAGCATATCTAATTACTATCCAGTCATCAGTGGAGGGTTTTACAGTCGTGGAAAGAAAAGTACATTTCGCAGTTCTCAGGTTTTACATTTCAGGATATAATAATATTTTTTTTTCTTAAATCATAAGGTTCTTACAAGGTCTTAAAATTAGGTAAATAAAACCTCAGATGAAAAACAACATATGGCATATTACACCATCTCATTTCTTGTAACAATAACTGCTGAAAAAAAGAAAGAAAGAAAGAAGGAAAAGGGGGATTAACTTAAAGTAGCCATTTTCTGAATAGTATTATCAGTCTTTTGCATAACTGTGGAGGATTTAAGGTCCATTCTTCTTGATAATGCTCATGAGTTTAGTGAGGCTTTTCAACATTTGTTAATGCACAGCGTTCTTAAGGTCCAGCCATATCATTACAATCTAGATGTTGACCGGGTCATTGATTCTTTTCTTTTTCAGCCTCTCTGTGATGTGGTGTGCTTTGGATCATTATCCTTTTTTGCATAACCGACTTCTGGCCAAGATTTATCTGTCAGACAGATGTGGACGAGCTTGTCATGGTGGGTAGAGCTGGTTGCTCTCAGCCGCTGCTGGGTCTATCTCTAGCCCCATCACATGCCACAGTGTCACACACTGAACGCAACATTGCCACAGCTGCACAAACCCTCCCTCTGAGGAGGGGACCGAGTTCTCAGGGTGGCTGTCCCAAGCCTGAATAAATGGGAAGAGTTGTGTGAGGAAGAGCAGTGGAGTTAAAAACCCTAAGCCGAATCCATATGCAGAATATGATCTGTTGTGATGGTATAAAATAAATCATAAGAAGTTTCTATTTAGCTCTCAGATGGATGGCCTTGTCTTTGACTTGAGAATAGTTTGGTGTACAGTCGAGCTCATGGTCGACTCACTGACTGCACAAGTCCTGAAAAACAATGAGCAAACCATCACCCTACTGTATGTTTGGTAGTCCATTTAAAGTGTTGGGTTGTTGCCAAACTTAGTGATGTACAGTTTAAGGCAAACATCTCTGCATCGGTCTCACCAATCTGAAGGACACTGTCCCAGAAGTCCTGAGCTTTGTTCACAACTCTCTAAAATTGACTTTGAATGTTCATTTTAGAGAGAAAAGATTTCCTTATTACAAAAGGCACATGTGAATACTGTTCATACCGTCATGATCTTTAACATTTACTACATTAATTGCTAATGATCAACTCATAAAGTGCATTTGTTACTGACACTCTTCATTCCTTTGGAAGTAACTACGGTATTCTTACATTTTGTACATGCTGCTTCTCAATTTTGCGTTAGTTTTTCATTTGAATTTTTATTATCATTACTGAATACGTAGAACTTTAAACTCTAAACAGAATATATTTTCCTTTTCACGTGGTTGTTCATAGATTCCCTTCTGGTTTTGTTGACGCTTGCTCTCATGTTGAGGATTTTTCTCGGTTATACTCCCATGTTATCCAGTTGTAAATCCTCAGAACAACCTCACAGCCTGTAGCTATTTTTATTTGTATTTATTCATTTTTCTTGTGTTGCTTGGTCTGCTGTGAGTGAACATGTAGGGATTAAGTATCATTCTCAAGGACACTTTGACTGGATACAATCCTTCACAAGCCTCCCCCTGGACATAAACTTGCTTTCTTTCTTTTCATTAAGCCTCCCAAAAAACCTTTTAGTCTTAATGTTTGGCTGCTGGTATCCTGCTGTGATTCAGTTAACGGAGTGCAGTGAGGGAATCAGTGGGGCAGAACAGCATTATTAGGGACCAGAAAAAGCTAAAAACCAACAAAAAAAAAAAAAAGATGAGAGGATTCTAAAAGCTTTTCAAGTCTCCCACATGCTATCTAACTGAAATCTGACAGCTGGATCTTTGTTAAACATTTATCTCTTTACTTTCATTGACTTTTTATTGCAAAACATTATTTGCTCATTCACCATGAAATTGATTTCATATTAAATCTAGATATTTTATAATGCAGTGATCTAATGAAAGCGAGCATAACCTCATTGAAATAAGATCAAAATATTTGTGGGGACAGTTGAGAAGATGACACTTAGTAACGTACCTTACGCACCAATGCATTATTATACATACACATTCTTTGAAATTTCACAAATGCCTACATTTTGTTATACTTATAACCTGCATTCCCACAAGAGAAATATTTGTGAAGGTCTCTTTAGTTTGATATAACTCATTTTTATCTTCCTTGCAGTCCTTTATTCAAACTAATCAAAAGCAGCAGCAGTGATGATATGTTGCTGCTTTATTGATATCACTGGCTGCAAACCAGCGCTGGTTAGAACACATGGGCCCGTTTACACCTGGTATTAAAATCCATTCTGAGTGATCTGATCACAGGTGGACTCAAGAACAAGTGTAAACGTATCCAGGATTCAAACCACATTTAGAGCTGGTCTGTGCCACATGTGACCATATCCTTTGAGAGTGTAAACGCAATAGGGTCACATTGAAGTTAGGGCTGGGCGATATATCGAGATTTTAATATATATCGATATATTTTCAAACGCGATATGGTACGAGACAACATCGATTTTTTTTACTTTTTTTTTTAATGATTTTGATATAGCTTATTTTGTGACAAATTGACTTGAATGTTTTATTTGAGATTTGCACAACTGTCAACCTCAGTGGAAAAGTCTGCCTGTTACTGTCTAAATTGTATTAATTGCACAGTGTATTTTAATTTAATTGTTATGCAGGAAAGGGATATTTGTTTTATTTTATTCAAGAAGCATTTTTATTCTCTATATGCAGGCAGTTTATTTTTATTTCATTTGTTTTATACATTTTGATATTGTGCAGACCTCTGTTAATAAATGTACCTGTGTGACATTTGGCACGAGGCTTTGTATTAAAACTTTTTAAGGGTTTGCCTCAGAAAAAAATTAAGCTAACAGAGATGCTATGGTATAATGCTTTGGGGGAAACCCCTATTATGGCACAGAAAAAATATCGATATATATCGAGTATCGCCATTCAGCTAGAAAATATCGAGATATGACTTTTGATCCATATCGCCCAGCACTAATTGAAGTATCGCTGACATTGGTAATGCTTTTCCGTCAACACACAAGGATACTGCTTTACGTACAGTAGCAACAGTATCATATTAAAGTTTGAAAAAAGTCATGAGTCATAACTGATAACACCAGACAATCGTAACAACATGAACACATCACGTGTCATTTTGATTTGCCTACCTTAGTTCTTCTTTTAATTTAATTTCAATCCTGTTAAGTCTTTGTGTTGTCTTCCATTATTTTTAATGTTTTTCATTGTCATTAGTTTTGTAAACGTACAGTACAATTAAACTAGAAAGACTAGGTGCGGTTTACTACATCAATGCCTCCCAAAGGTTAAAAAAACCACACACATTTAGTTTTGCTTATTTGCAAATAGGGCAGGAGAGTGAGCACTGATCAGAGGAGACATGTTAATGCCAGGTGTGAACAGAAGTACTTAAGGTTGTCCGTTTGTGATCAGATTAGTCAGAATGAATCTTAATACCAGATCTAAACAGGGAAGAAAAAAAAACGTATTCAGGATCCGTACATACTATACATGCTCACATACTTCTTCTGAGCATCCACATCTTAAAAGAAATGCACGTAAAACGTGAAAACTGAAGATGAGAAAGTGAAGATAAGATGTTGAGATGCAGTTGGGCTCAGGACCATTAGACACAGAAACTGATACCCGTGAATTCACTTAGCAAGGTAAATGATGCAGTGTGATGTGCACCGAAGCACTTGCGCTCCAACCAATGACCTGCGTTTTTTCCACTATAGTTTTTGTGAGTATGCTGCATCTCAAACCAGAAAGTCATTGCACTCTCGAGCAAATGCATTTTACCAAAAGCTCGAGCTCACAGTGCGCAACAGTGTGCGTCTGTGTTCATGGGCTGTGAGGCCACAGTCTCTGCAAACTGTGGGGGGACACGACCACAGACTGCACACAGTAAAACCCACAGACTCCAGTCAACAATCCATCTATCCCACCATCCCTATTTTTGTTTTCTTTCTCCCCTATCAAGCACCAGAAAAGCCATATAATCTATTCTCTCTATCCATCTATTCACAGTCGTCATCCTCCAGCAGCATACTTTCATCTATCTATCTCTCACCCTTCACATGGCCTCTTTCAACTCTGGTTCATCTGTCTATGAGGTACTCATGAGCCACACTTACTGCCAAAGACCGTTTTCCAATAGGCACCACCTCTGATTGATACATTTACTTTGAACATCCCAGTAGGATTAAAGGCTCCGCTAAAAACTATTATCCTGCCTGACACATCTTGTCCTTACCTCCACCCACCCCTGTTCAACGGCGAAACCTCCAACCCCTGCCTATTTTTTCCCCCGTTAATGCTAGTCATGATCCTCCCCCTCCTCCCTTCTCCAAACCTCAAACCGCATAGCTTTAATAGGAGGGTTAAGAGGTAATTCCTATCACACTGCCATCATTTAATATCTAACCGAGGCTGACAGAGAGGAAGGTTACGAACCCAAACCAGAAAGCCACCAGCAAACATCATTTTCTCCTCCTTCTAATGCTTGTCCCGTTTTTTTACATCTTCGCTCCTCTGAATTGTTGTCATCTTCTCCGATTGTTCTGCCTCCATTTGCTTCTCTTCTGTCCTTCGCTCTCCCACTTTTTTTTTTTTTACACCTTACTTTTTAAGATTATCAAAAGTTTCTTGCTTTTGCAAAAAAGTAGAGAGAAAAAGAAAAACAAATAAAGAAAAAAAAAAGAGGGGAAGACCAGGAGAAAACTCCAGACACTGTAATTTAGTTTGTGCTGATGGCAAAGTGGGGATAAAAAGAACATGAGATTTATAATGTTAAGTTTGGAACATTTTCACCCTTTCCACTCTCCTGAATTGTCTAAGAGGTCTGTGGGGATCCATATTCAACCGGTGATAAATAAGAGCTATCGAGACCAATTAGGGGTTTTATAAAAGAGTAATCCAGGATGTGGAGAAAATAAGACTGTCACTCAAGAGGAGAAAGGGTCAGAAAAAGAGAGAAAAAGAGAGAAAGGGAAAAAAATTGTAGGAGTATGTGTAAATGTGTGTGTGTGTGTGTGTGTGTGTGTGTGTGTGTGTGTGTGTGTGTGTGTGTGTGTGTGTGTGTGTGTGTGTGTGTGTGTGTGTGTGTGTGTGTGTGTGTGTTGTTTGTCTGTGTTTTCAGATGTCACTGTGTCCTCCTATTGTTCGCATGTCTGTTACTGTTACTGACTGCTAGTGATGCTAGAAGCCACAGATGACGTAAAAGACAACTTGATTTCAGCCATAACAGTCTACTTCCCTGTCTTCAGCAATACATCACAAATCACCACAAGTATATGAAACACACAATCAGTCTGCCCAGATATTGAAACAGAGTGTGCACCCCACCAAGACGATTTCATCTTTCTGTGGTTTTTACACCAAATAACACATCGCACTGAGAGAGAACTACAGACAGCATTAATCAAGTCATGAAATCGTTCCACACTGCAGCAAATACAATTCTTGTTTTTGTTATTCATACTGATGTGAACTACTCACTATACGTTTGTATATATATAATCAGAGGTGGACAGAGTACTCGACCCCAGTACTTGAGTAAGAGTACAAATACTACTGGTCAAAATTTACTCCGTTACAAGTAAAAGTAGCTCAGTCAAAATATTACTCGAGTAGAAAAGTACTTGCTTTTAAAGGTACTTAAGTATTCAAAAGTAAATGCTTTTAAATTTACTTTAAGTAAAAGTAAGAGTAAGAGTAAGAGTACATTTCTTATTTTCCACATCAGTAAATTACTATATTTTTTCTAAATTAATTTAAGTTGTAAAGTTTAAGTTGTAAATGTCTGTGGTTTGTCTGTGCCCTCGTTTTTTACTCGGTCGAACTCAATACGGCCAAGGATTTTGTGAAAGTCCCTGCTCCGAGTCCGGCTTATTATCAGACTCAGACGACTCAGCGGATTGTCTTTCTTCTCCTGACGCAGGTGTAGCCATTGTTGCGGCTCTGTCTTGACAAACGCAGGCTACTTTGGCGGTATCGTTTTGAGGAGGCTTGACGTATTTCCGCTTTACGTACATCCCAGTGGAGAGCGTGCACTGTGATAGGTCTCCTCCTTTGACAAAAACAGCTTGTGTCCAATAGGATTTTAGGGAAGAAGAAAAAAGAGCAGACCTGAAAGGAACGAGTACTTTTCAGCCTTCCTAGAAATTTACTCGAGTAAAAGTAAAAATATTTGTCTTGGAAATGTATTCAAGTAAGAGTAATAAGTACCAAAGAAATCTAATACTCAAGTAAAGTACAAATCCTCTGGATATGTACTTAAGTACAGTACTCAAGTAAATTTACTCCGTTACTGTCCACCACTGTATATAATGTCACTGCCAAACATAAATGACAACAATGGCTCTTCATAATGTCAAAATTTGATGTGATGTACAAATTATCATGCCTAACAATCTGGAGAAATAAGCAGTTACTCTTATCAACTCATAGGACATTACTGTACCCTGCAGTACACTGTAACACTGAAACTACTGTGGTTGCTCGTATCTACTTTAACTGTTGCAAAACCAAGCTGACTCCAGTTGACATACTCTGCAAGGAATTTAGACTTACAGTACTTTTCAAGGCTCTTATTGGACGAAGTTCTTTAGCGGGATCCTCCTTTAATTTATGAGTAGCTTTACAATCCCCTAAAAAGTCAATAATGTGAAAAACACAGAAAGACCTTGCCCAGAGGAGCACACCTTTTCAACAGAGAAGCATTAGAACTGCTTCCAAGCCACTACGCCTCATGGAAATATTATAAAAACGACAAGTAAAATGGTGCGTTTTATGTCTCATTGCTGGCATTCCCTATTTCAACCAATCAAAACACTCTTGCGCAAAGTATATGCAGAGATGTACGTCGTATAGCATTTAAAGCATCAATAAACTGCACATAGGAACACAAATCCATGATATATTAGTTAAGGAATGCTGGCAACAATTACTGCAGACACACACAATCAAGAACGAGTATCCACCTTCAGAGGCACAATCAAACTCAAATTCACTTGAAAGCAGTCCAATGTAAACAGCTATTAGGTTTAAAAGGTGTTTCAACCTTCAACCTGAGCTGAGAGAGACTCTCCGAGGATAAGAAAACCTGAGTGGAAATGAAAAGTGAAGGCAGCAAGAAGGAGACAGGGTGGATGCACCAATGGGAGTAAAACAGAGCAATAGAGAATGTCTGGGAATGTGAGATGAAAAAGAGAAGAAGAGAAGGAGGGCAAGTGGGAGGTTTCACTGCATCAGCTTGACCTGCTCTTACACCCCTAAATACTCTGGGAAATGTCCATATTCCTGAATAAAAATTCCACATTAGTCCAAGCAAAACATTCACTGCAGGCACACTCCACTTCTTTAAACTATACACACACATATCGTGTACATCTGACACTCCCAGTCCTTCTCAGCGCTCGACAGGAGCGCACATCGCCCCCGTGTCACCTGGCACAAGAACCGAAGCCCACACCTGGATCAAAGTTATGACATCGCACCCTGGCCATGTTTTCAAAAAGATCACGTAACACATCAAACGAGACAGAAAAGGAGAAAACGAGTGATGGTGGGAGTGTCAAGAATAGATCCTGGATGGAGGAAGAAAAAAAAAAAAAAAAAAAGTACTCACACTCGGCCCAGTTTGGGGTTGGACTGGAAGAGAAGCTCTGGGAGAATTTGGAGTTTGTTTCTGTTCAGACGACTGCAGGGAGACACAGAGGGAGAAAAATGTAAGAAAATATGTCGAGCTTGGACGGAAAAGGGGAAAAACACACTCTAAGGCATCAGTCATATTCATGCGTTTGTGTTGACTGAACAGTCACCACAAAGTCGGTTCGCTCACCTTGAAGGTCAGTAGGTTCAAACTCATGAGAAGGTTTGTGGTTTCCTGTGATTGTGGCCTACGGGTTATCAAAGTGGGATTTCTGCGTGTCATTTACAGGCTATCAGTCACTATGTGCTAGGAATGGGCGATATTTTACCGTTCACGATATACCGTCAGAAAAATTCCTCACGATAAGAATTTATCATCTCGCGGTAAAAACGATAAATTCCCGTTGATGACGTTTTTGTGTAAAGCTGATTTTTGGAAGGAAGGAAGGAAGGAAGGAAGGAAGGAAGGAAGGAAGGAAGGAAGGAAGGAAGGAAGGAAGGAAGGAAGGAAGGAAGGAAGGAAGGAAGGAAGGAAGGAAGGAAGGAAGGAAAGAGGAAGGGAAGAAGGAAGGAAGGGGAAAAAAGAAGGAAGGAAGGAAGGAAAGGGGAGAAGGAAGGGAGAAAACAAGGAAAGGAGGAAGGAAGGGAGAAAAGAGGAAGGAAAGAAAGAAAGAAAGAAAGAAAGAAAGAAAGAAAGAAAGAAAGAAAGAAAGAAAGAAAGAAAGAAAGAAAGAAAGAAAGAAAGAAAGAAAGAAAGAAAGAAAGAAAGAAAGAAAGAAAGAAAGAAAGAAAGAAAGAAAGAAAGAAAGAAAGAAAGAAAGAAAGAAAGAAAGATAAATTCCCGTTGATGACAAACATGGCGGATCTGAGAGCAAGATAGATTCATAGTTAAAAAGGTGGAGTTGAATTGGTATTTTTTTGTATCGTCATTTTTATCGTTATCGGGATAAATGCCAGAAATAATCGTGATACATTTTTTAGTCCATACCGCCCATCCCTACTATGTTCTTTAGTCAGGTATCACTGCCCTGGCAGTGACGGATGAAACATTACTGTGCAACCGTTGTCCTCATATCAGCTACACAAATTTAACCTGCTTGTTTGTAAAAGGTTTTAAGAGGCGAAATAATTTAAAATACTACAACTACCACTACTGTACGCTTTTATCCAAAGCGATTTACATCTGAGAAAACAACCTAATTAAAAAAAAATCAAATAGGAGGGTCCGGCTGGATCAGTGCTGGTCAGACTGCTGTTGGACACAGGTGCTGCCATGCCAGTGCTAGAACTTTTTTTTTTTTTTCGCCCAACCAAACAGTCCATTTATACCAGAAGCAAGTAGTGGCCTTCCCATCATTCCCACGGCCCGGCTTGTGACCAAAGGTGATGGAGCGTTTGCAGTCCGGGCCCCCAAACTTTGGAACTGTTTGCCTGCTGAGATCAGATCAGCTAAATCCCCCACTGCCTTTAAATCTTTACTAAAAACATTCCTTTTTAGAAAAGCTTTTATTGTGGTGTGAATATTGTTATTCATTTAAGGTTATTGAAAAGACACCATCATACGATCATCTTGTCATAAGTGCAGCTTACTCAGTGCTGAGTCCTGCAAAGAGCGGAATCTTCTAACTCATTCTGATGAGCAGAGAAGTTAAACTAAATGCAGAAATGCTCCTTAAAGAGCTGAGTCTTTAGCTTGCTCTTAAAAGTAGATACAGACCCTGCAGGTCGGACAGAGTTTGGTAGGTTGTTTCACCATCGGTGAACAATGGAGGACGAGCACGTGGTGGTGGAAGCACCATGTGTCTGTCACTGGCTGAGTGGAGCTGTGGAGAGAGAGTGTAGCTCTGGATGAAGCAGTGAAGGTATTGAGGAGCCGTATGTGTAATTGTTTGGTAGCCAGAAGCAGAGCTTTGAACTTGATGCGCGCTGCAACTGGAAGTCAGTGCACAGAGATTAGCAGCGGACTGGTAAAATACACATACCAGTCAAAAGCGTCCTATTCATTTGAGTGTGAAAGTGTGTCCAAACTTTTGACTGATAGTATGCATACTGCGTGTATGTATTTATAAAAAACGTCCTCCATCCTCTGCAGTAGTGTCAGATGCAGCAACCTAAGTGACAGCAGCATGAGAAGAAGGAACATGAGAAGTTTCAAGGTTTGAAGGACGAAACAGAAAAGATGTGGAAGGTGAAGACAGCAGAGGTGCCGGTGGTAGTTGGAGCTCTTGGAGCCGTGTCCTCCACGTTGAGAGTTGCTCCAGCAGGTCCCAGGAGCAACATCGGATATCTCAGTCCTGGAAGCAGCATAAATACTGCACCGAACCCTGGAGCTCCCAGGTCTCTGGTGGAGGACCCGAGCTGGAAGGAGGCAGGCGTCCACAGAGGACCGGGCAGCTGGAGTTTATATATAATGAACACATGGTCATTATTTACAGTGAGAAGCAGTAAAATATAAAGTGACTGAAAGAATTGTGGTGATGAAAAAAGAAGCATGTAAAAAAGAAGTTATAGATGGAGTGTGTTTGAGGTGAAAGATGCCTCTCCCTGAGTGTGCATGCGTGCTGAGGAAAGGTGGGGTCGGCTGAAGCCGAGACCGATGAGGACAGCGGGAGCATTGGGAGTGAAAGTGTTATCAGGCTACCAAAGCATTTGGCTGAGAAATGAGCCGTGGACGGGAAAAGAAAAGAAAAAGGAGGGCGGGAGGTTACAGGGTCACAAAGTAGAATTTGTGCTCGAGGAGACGCAGACATGAACCTTTAACCCTTGTGATAATGATAATAAGACCCTGACTCGAGCTTCCTTGTGCTCCAACAGCGACAGAAGTGCAGTCCACGTAGAGACCTCCGCTTCTTGCAATAACTGACCGCTGTTTCAACAAAACAACTGCTTGCATGCAAGTGGAGAACATGATCGGGTACTGTTACAGTTATTAATCATTTTCAATTGTTCACTCCGAGCACAGTTTTTACGAGAACAATCCTTTGGGTATAATCAAGTTATAGTAATAACTATTTAGTGCTCAGAGCCTTGAAATTACACCACACCACAAGTCCATGAACACTATATTTTTGATATTTGGAAAGCTGGGTCGATTTGTCACAATCAAAAAAGTCCAACACAAACGGTTTGCAGACTGGGAAGAATTGAACTTCCCAATACAGGTTTTCTTTCTCTCTCTCTCTCTTTTTTTTGAATTTAAATGCAGAAATGTGGAAAAAAATATTTATTTTTCAAAAGTCCTGTTGTACACTCCTTTTCCAATATATCCATCAAATGTTTTGACCATTTTTCGGAGTTCATCGTTCATGAATTCACACAAATTGATGTTCTGACATGGTGGGGGATAGTTAGGCTCCACGTTTTTCACATTGTGACTCCATAAATCACGCAGACTCAGCACCAGGACCTCTCACCCTTAACCTTTCACCCCGACAGGCCAAACATCAGAGACCCTGCCAGGCATTTTAAAAACCATTTCGCTATCAGCATTAACATTCCTGCATAAATATAGCCTAACCCAATTCTTTGCAGAGGCCCTAAAAGTAGATTATTTTATGAGACAGCTGGATTTGGGAGAGATTTACTAGATTATGATCACAGGTCAGCGGCTACTCTTAAAGGGGCTCGTGTAGATGCTTAAAGCGTCAGTAAAGCCAGAACTGGAAACTAGAAACATTTGTCTTAGTGGAAAAGTAACATCCACCCCTCTTGCCGATTGGTTGCAACAAGAGTTGGATTTTTCAGTCTGGGTCCATTCCATCGATGCATCTGGTCACTGATAGAACAGGAAAAAATATGAAAGACTTATGGCTCATATAATACCTTGCCTTATATTTTCCCAAGTTTCCCTCAGCAGCTTTCCCGATGGCTCGGACTTGGCATGTCATTTTAAAAAGTACATAAGGCTTCCAGTAAAACAAATGAGATAAACATACAACACTTTGTAATTTATTTTTAAGATAGAAAGAGCCAATATCACATGTCTATGTGTGCCAAATGTGGTGACAATCTGCTTTCAGTATCTGGCGTGATCGTCTTCTGCAGCACAGAACTGCTACTTAACGTTTCCAGTAAGCGCTGGTCGGTCCCCCACACGAGTTAAAAGACTTTTCTAACCCACGGTTTTGTACCAATCAGTTGGAATACCCAAATGACTGCGGGAGCCTTTAAATGAAGTGCTCACTTCATGTTGGTCCACTTTATTTTTGCTGGATGAAGGTCAGGTATTTTACTTGATCCAAAAATTAAATATGTTCTTCGAAAAATGTCTTTGTTTAAACAAATCGTGTGCTTAAAACTGCCGTCTCGCCAGATGTCTGTTAAAATTTACAGACAAATGACCTGAAATTTTCCTTTCTAATTGTCTGGTAAAACCAAAGTCATTGCTCCATCGGTGACAGGAAATGTGTCCTGTTCCAGATTCAACCAAACAGGTCCAAATCATACATGCCACTCGCCTTGATTTTACAACTCCTGGAAGAAAATGTCCCTTTTTCGTGTAACTCTACAAGGGTCAAATTGCAGCTAATTATGATGCATAGAGCTTTTTTCATGTTGTTTTTTAGATATTATTTCAGAGTAGGAGTTTCCTCAACACAACGATAACCATCAGTGGCACATATATATCACCAGCTCGTTGATTGTGCCAATGCAAGTAAAGAAATAAAAGAAGAGTGGTCCAACAGTGAATGTTACCGAGCCCGTGTGCTAATGGGGAATTAGGATGTGATTTTGACCCAGCAACAACCTGCTGCCTTGCCATTACTTCCATACAACTTCCCTATCTGTGGGTGCAACCAGTTAAAAACTTCATAGAGATGTGTTACCTCTAATTACCATCAGAGAGAGCTCTAAAAATGTTTTGTTCAAATCTACCTCATGACATCACCATCCCTTTCAAACAGTGACATTCTATTCTATTCTTGCTTCACCTCTACAAAATAATCCTTCAACAGCTTTTCTAGGGTGCCATAGTAATCGTTACGTAAACTTAGGGCTGTGCGATTAATCGATTTTAAATCTAAATCGGATTTATTAATCAAAATCGATGTTAAAAAAGGAAAATCGGAAAATCGATTTTCCTTTTTTGCAGCTGGCTGCATTACAGACAGAGCTCGTCTAGTCATCTTTGTTTGGTCAAGAAAATTGTAAATGTTGTCACTTTACTAAACTCAAGGAGGATTTACAGTAACTTTCAATTGCACTTCATTCCCAATAGGGAAATTTTTTGCTATTTTTCTTTAAAAATAAAGATAAAATATTTGAAACAATTTATTCCATTGTCTTTTGTAGTTTTACCAAAAAAATCGAAATCGAAATCGAAAATCGGGTTTTCAGAGAAAGAAAATCGGGATTTTATTTTTGTCCAAAATCGCCCAGCCCTACGTAAACTCCAGATGCTTGCACGTGTACTTTAAGGTGAGCATTGGTTTCATTTTTGTTGATGTCGTTCATTTTTTGTATAAAAGGTGCTTTATAAATAAAGTTTTATTTGATTAGATTTTTATCATTATGAGCATTAAAATAAGCCAATCTGATTTAATCAGCCAGGAATTTAGGTAATTAAAAGTTACTCTGTTTTCATTTGTAACAAAGGAAACTTTTACACACATTACCCTTAAACTATTAAAATCAGAAGGGTGTTGCAGTTTCCATGTCTTTGTTACTAATCTGAATAAATGTGGATTCATGGAGTCCAGGCTCTTTAGAGATGGTTCTGTGACAGCAGTCTTATTTTCTAAGGTTCACACAATTTGCATTATTATAGACTAAAAACAAAACAAAACAACAACAAAACATCTGGTAAGACTTTAAATGATCTTTGCTGTATAAACACCAGTGTAGTCACTCACATCTGATCATCTTTTCAGCAGATTCATGCATTGATATGCATTATTGCTTCATTTCCTCAATAAACAAAACAATACGTATTATATTTAGGCCTATGTTGTTAAAATGCTGTCTCTTTATCTATTTTTAGGACTTGTCTGATTATGGTTTTGGATAATCTTTGTGTCAAACCCTCCTTGGACCACCAGATCTTGTCATGACCTGATTAATGAAACGCGGCCTCTTGTGTGATCTTGCACACAAGTGTTTTGCCCCTTCACTTCCTTCACCTCTCATCTCCAACCTCTGCCCCTGCCTGACATAATGTATTAAGCAGCTTTTTAACACAAAAACAAACCAGCCCATCCCTTCAGATGTCAAATATCCATTTGAACATTGTGGTCATTTCACATCTCTAGAGTTTCTAGAGTAGAATTGTAATCAACTAAGCACTTTGTCTATCTTTGCATAAATTTGGAGCTATAATGCGACTTATCTAACACACCCTTTTAATTTGGACTTTGAAATGCAATTAATTTATATTCTTGCTCTTGTGTATTTTGAATTCTTCCTTTGTGAGTACCACATTTGAAAACATTTTTCATTTTCTTTTTTCTTTTCGATCAATAACCCAAAATGTCTTGAAATCACTCATGTACTCTAATAACACTGTGAGATGTGGCAGTAATTCATTAAAGCTGCACAAGGGATTTCAGTTGATGTTAAAATATCAGTTTTAATTTAATTTGAAGGATTATTTGCTTACTTTCAAGTTCATTTGTGCTCCAAACAAAAGTAGTCAGGATAGCGCTGTGTCCGTCCTCCTCCCTACACGCAGCCATAAACATGCAGGTGTGCGTGTAGGAGGTGTTGTGTTGTGCTCCGACACCTCCGTTCTGTTGACTAAAGCCTCGGTGTGAGCTACTGCCTGCACAAAACACACACTCACAGGCACAAAGATGGCACCTGTGGGAGATTCTGAGTTGCCGTGTGAAGTGAAGAGGATATGTTGGGTACCGATCAGATGAGTCCTGCGAATATTTGCTTTTTCAGAACAGGTGTGACGTAGGGCTGTTCGATTTTGCCCAAAAATAAAATCTCGATTTTTTTCTCTCAAAATCCGATTACGATTACGATTATTTTGACAAAAGGCAAAGAAATGATTTCAAATATGCAGTTTTTTTATTGAACATTTGCCCCAAAATGAATGAATAAAGTGCAAAACTCTGTAAAATAAGTTGAAAAAAAGTTTTAAAAAATATAATAAAATATAAAGTTTTATCTCTGAAAAAAAAAATCAGCAAATCAGCACTTGCAAACATACAGTAAGTTATATTTCCAATTAAAAAAAAAAAAAAGTGAAAAATCGATTTTACGAGTTTCACGTTTTAACATCGTTCTAATTACATAATCGCGATTACGATTTAAAATCGATTAATCGAACAGCCCTAGTGTGACGCATGACCTGCGTGTGTTTGTGTCCAGCCTGGCGGTTCTTGTTACTGAGATCAGCTATTTTACTTTCATTGTCCCCGTTTGGTTTTCTTCCCCTTATTAAATGACACACCAACAGTAAGAGTGTGTAACTTACAGTCTCTCCAGCAGTCTGAGGTCTTGGAAGGCTCCTCTCTCGATAACGCTGATTTGGTTGTCCTCCAGATGACTGCATCAGTGCACATAAAGAGACAAACAAGAGAGAAAAAAACAGAAGCAGCTAAGGTTACAATTGTCATTTCAGTCTTCTTATCTCTGACTTTACACAGTTGTCATGGGCATTGCTTTAGTTCATTCTGAACGTCAAAGTGGGAGGCATCCATTCAGTTGACGGAGCAGAACCATCTCTGGCTCACGCAAAAAGCAAAAGAGGAAGTCGCGCTAGTATAAACATGTAATCAGTGCACTGAACAAATTAATCTAGCATGCTAAAGCAATGTTTAAAAACTGTTTATGACACTCAGCATTTAACAGATGTTACAGTCTAGCGGGCCAAAACAAATAATCAACAACCCATCCCCTGCAATTCTTCAGTGGATATCTTCTTTATTTCCCCTCCGTCTTTCATGTGGCCCTCCCAAAGTAATGCATAATGCTCTCTTTTCTCCTTCTCTCCTCTCTCTGTGTTGTCGTGTTTTAGGGGCAAACTAAAGCTTTCCAGATGGGTCCGAGAGAGGAGAAAGGGAAAACATCTCGACTTAAATATGTGTGTTTATTTTTTGTCTGAGGATGTTCAGAGTGACATCTCCTAAGAGGAACAATCTGGCTGATTTGAGACAGACGAGGAAAGAAGAAAACAGCAAAAAAAAAAGAAGGCAGAATTATAAAATAAAGAAGTGTATGAGCGAGAAGATGGACTGGGGGACGGACATATGAAAATAAAGAGAAAGCCAAAGAAAAATAAAGAACTTAAAAAAATGAGAGACATTATGTTACATGACAAGTCAGTTTTGATTTTACTTTGTTGAAATGGTATTTTAAAGAAAATGTTTAGACATGCCGCTATTTATCAATCATTGGTCATGTTACACACACACACACACACACACACACACACACACGCACTCATTGATTTGTTTATATTAGTGTCGTTATCTTTTGTGACACGCGCTGGATGAGTTTCTGACATGTTTCCTGACCTGAGAGCGCTTCGGGCAATGAGCTCTGCTGTAAGATCATCAGGTTAGTAGCTTGTTTGGCAGCATGAACCTTTCAACTCCCATTGCTCACTGTGGTGCACTGTATAGCTGAGATAAGGCCCACAGGTTCACAGATGTAGTTTTGGAGAAGTGGGTCACATTTCTTAGCTGATGGGTCACATTTTCTCTAACTGGAATGTACCACTTTTATTGCCAGAGTTGTGCATTCCAGTAAGAGAAAAGGTAAATCATGTTGTGCCATAATGACATTTTCGAATAGACACCGACTACTGTCATGTCATTGGCAAAACATGTTGTTACTGCCGGCCTAGTTTTTGTCCAATTATGACTTTTTGGTTGTATAAGTTTGGGCAAATGAAGAAGCCCGGGTCATGTGCTTCACGGTGATTACATTTGGAGTTTCATGCGTTATTAGACTTGTGGGTGGCATTTCCGCATCTTTTTGCTGTGTCTTTTAGGCAAATTCAAGTTACTACTGTCTTTCTGCAGAATATTTTGTTAATTGGCAGTGGTTCAGAGTTTGAAAAGGAAGAAGCTGAACAAAACTTGATTGCCATCCGTCTCATCTTCAATTACCTCTACGTCCTCCTAAGAAAACTCAGAATATTGACTTTCTTCGGCCTTCGCCATGCTTGCTTTCTGTCACTGCTAATCCAAAAAAAAATATGCTCAGGGCTTTTTTTGGATAGATGGGTGAATATACAAGATGGGAACTGGGAGACTGAGAGATTGATGTACATATGGCTGAAAACAATGCAAATTATCACCTGTCATATCTTTGTTTTCCATATATACTACCTTAACTTAGCACATATGCTCTCTATTTTTCTTTCTTTGCTTTTTTTATTCAAGTCTTTTCAGTGAAGGAATAATGGCTTTATATGGCCTTTTTTAAGAGTGCTCCTGTTTTTTTTGTGCAGCCCACATGGGAGCGTTAAGTTAAAAATCAGAAAGGTGCTTGTGTTAACAGTGACTATAATTTTGATTCAGGCATAAATCGGACTTTGGTAATCGAGAGAGTGGACAAGAAGTAGTCCTGGTTGCATTTGTGCACCCAGGTATCATTTCTCAGACCACAATTATCGCAGTTAGAACAGAAAAAGCCCATTAGTAGAAGAAGTAGGTCAACCAATTGCTGGAGAGTGTTGTTTTTAATCACATTACAACTTACAAGCTTGTTGTGGGCTTTATAGTTAACACTAGTGTGTGGGAGCACCGTATTTGATGAGGCTCTGGAATAAAGAGCTCCCCGGCGCTGTGCAATTGATTTTCAGCCAAAGACTAAATCCTTATTTTTTTCTCTTTTTCATTAATTAAAATAAAGCTAACCAGGTTCATAGAGAAACTGAAGAAAATATATCTTTCTTTGCTTATGGTCAAGCTCACCAAGTTTGGCTTAATTCTGGTGGCAAATTAACAATGACCAACCATCTCCAAACTTGGCTCTTGCATTAATGGACGAACCAGGATAAAAACACAAATGGTAACGTCCAAATACAACATGTAAAGTTGACAGATGTACCTGCACACACCCAGCAGGCATGAGGAACAGATCGCATATGCAAGTAAAGATGTAAAACACCACCAGACGCAATCTACCGTACAGCCACGATGAACTGGTTTTATTTATTTAGTGCAGTTGCCTCCTTTTGGTCCTCACAGAAAAGCCTATCCACTACACCCCAGGGAAGGGCAAATCAAGCAAAATCTTTGAAAAACTATCACTGTTTATTTCTCCAAATGAGGGATTGACCAAATGCTGATTTCCTGAATGAAGTTTAGAGAGATTGAGAGACTTTAAGCCAAACACATGGCGTGGGGAGTGGATGTTGGAATCTTACTCTAATGAGGTATTGCTTTCGTATTGTTCTGTATCAGGCATTAATCATTTACAGAACGATGGAGAAAGATGAAGAAAAGAGCTGAAATAAGATTTGAATTCAAGTGTGTGGAGGCCGGTGTGCCTAATAGCCTTTTTTGGTCAGCCATATTAGAAAATCTTCGTAGCCATCATCAAAAGCCCGATGATGTCATGGTACCTTTTAGCAAACCGCTAGAAGTTGGCCTCTGAAGGTAAAAAGGAAACACTTCAGGGGATATTAACTTCCCTTGTTTGCACACAATGGGTGAGATGGCATTCATGTTCCAGTATCAAGTTCACCTACACATAAATTTGTTAGGAATTAGTCAATTTCACCGCAGTCTGGAAAAGATCTTGCGAAGTGTGATTGCCAAAGATATTACGCTTAAGTATTGCGCCTGTGGTGTGCATGCAAAGACAAGCTGTGTTTTACTGAACCGAATATTATGACCGCTGGATAAAATTACAAGTTTTTGGATGAATGCAAAGTGATGCTTAATGGTTTATCAGATTGCAGAAGGCTGTCTCACATTGATGCTATTTTGTATTCAGAGTTGGAAGACATGCACTAAATAATTGGCTCAGTGTGCATGCCTTTATTTATTTTTTCTGCTATGTGATCACTGCAGATGTTAATGTACAACCAGGTCACTTAGGTGTTTAGATGTTTTTGAAAAGAGTTACATTACATGTAAGTGTTTCTACAGGATGACTTATCAGTAATTACTACAGCATAGCATTTCAAAATTATACTTTTTTTTTTTTGTTAACCTACCCTGAGAACATTCTTAAACGTTAAAAGTACCAGAAAGTTTTCCCATGGCGGGAAGGTGGATGGAACGACCTGGAACCCCAGACCCGTCGGTTTCTGCGCGTCTGTGTATGACAGAGGTCTGATGAGGACCAGTAACGTCTATTGGGCCATAGATAAGGGTAAAAGCTACCATGCTTTTGTTCATTCTTTGATGCATATGCAAGAATGTGTGTGAGCATCAGCGTGTGTGTCCTTTGTGTTTGTACATCTGTGTGTGTACTTTCTCACACTATCTCCTCTTTCCCATGCCATCTCCTCCCAATTTCTTTAAGAGATTTAGAGCAGGGAAATGTCACAGCAGTTTATCGCCAACCACATGAAACAAGCTCCTCACCAACCACACGCAAACACACACTCACACACAGACACAGCCTATATTGCTTGGTCTTTCTCGCCCTTTTCTTATGGACAGAATACAAACACGTAAATTGTACTTTTCTTCCCCCCCTAACTCTTTTTTTTCTTCAAAACACTCAAGCACAGATCAAACCTCAAACATTCGTTGAAATTAGTTCCAAGATCCACAAAAAAACATGGCTTGGATTATATAAAAGCACTTACAAATGCAAACACACATTTGAAGAAACTCATTTCCACTCCTTCAGTGTAGTTTGTATGAGGAGTGTATTTTTATCTGTCGGTCTGGTTAAAAAAGAGTGAGGAGGGAAGCTGAATGCAGCCAACAGTGATTATAGTTATTAAAGCTCTCTCTCTCTTTCTCTCTCTCTCGCTCTCTTTCTCTCTATCTCTCTCTCACTCACACACACACACACACACACACACACACACACACTCACACATACATACACACAGCAGAAAACACAGACACACACACAAACATTTCAGCCACTTGAGGCAAAAGAGTGAAAGTCTGTGAAGTCAATTAGGACGACTGAGGGGAGATGAGCAGTTCTGCTCTACTGACTGCAGCTATTTAAGCAATCAGTTTTCAAAAAATGACTCCTGGACTCATTGACCAGGGCAACTAGAAGATTCAAATAGTCAAGCATATTTTTTGCCAGCCAAAATAACAATTGTCTTTTTTGATTCACATTAGGGCTGTTCGATTAATCGATTTTAAATCGTAATCGCGATTATGTAATTATAACGATGTTAAAATGTGAAAATCGAAAAATCGATTTTTCACTTTTTTTTTTTTTTTACCTTGTCTGCACACATATTAATGATGGATACCATATTAATGATACAAGACAAGTGCCCCATCGGAGAGGCTCTTTAGTGTAGGAGGGGGCGTTGTAACATGCCACCGGGCATCCCTCAAGCCAGATGCGGTAGACCGGCTCGTGTTCCTTGCAAAAAACTTGCAAATGTGAATAGCAAATGTGTGACTGACATTACACACCTCTACCTCCTTCATGGGTTGCATTATTATTTAGCATGCAAAGACCCAGTTTAATTACAAAATGTCTTGTTTTATTTAATTGGAAATATAACTTACTGTATGTTTGCAAGTGCTGATTTGCTGATTTTTTTTTTTCAGAGATAAAACTTTATATTTTATTAGATTTTTTTAAACTTTTTTTCAACTTATTTTACAGAGTTTTGCACTTTATTCATTTATTTTTGGTTTAATAAAAGCAAAGTTTGCACTTAAAGCCAAATGTTCAATAAAAAAACAGCATATTTGAAATCATTTCTTTGCCTTTTGTCAATTCTCAAAATAATCGTAATCGAAAATCGGATTTTGAGAGAAAAAAAAAATCGAGATTTTATTTTTGGGCAAAATCGAACAGCCCTAATTCACATTTATTGTTGTTTTATTATATTTCACCCAAAGAGTAACGTGTCATATTAAGTTCCAGTTTAGGCAAAAGGACACAGCAACATTTGGAGTAAGTCCTCATCTCAGCATCTATCCATCCATCCATCCATTAATGCATCCATTCATCTACATTCTTTAGAATTTGGTTCCAATTAATTCTTAATTAGGGTTACGTTTGAATGGTTGGGCAGTTAACGTTGGACAAAAATGACAGACTCTGAGCCAACCAGAGGAACGGTAAGTTGCTTGTGTTTGTTCAAATCAGACGGAGACAGCTCAGGGCAGGAGCAGCATGTGTCAGGACTCGGTGGGGAGTCTGCACAGAAAGGAGATTAGTAAACAGTGGATTTTATTTATCAAAAACTCAAAGAGCTACCACAGCAGGATAGTCCATAAGAAACTAAGACGCCTCGAAGCTGGAGGTCAGAGAAACAGAGAGAGGAAAAACATAAGAAACGTGGCGAGACATGATGACAGACAGACTTTAGGGAGAAAATGAGACGAAAGATAACGCATATGTGCAGGGTCTGAGGGCAAACAGGTGGCACAATCAGGGAAGCCATGGCTGAACAAGACACAGGTGGAAACAGCAGAGGAGACCAACATGGGAGGAAGGTGAGGGTTGTTAAGAAACTGCCTACAACATTACCAGAAGGTTCAGAATTAGTATAAATGTAATATGCATTCAAAAAGCAACACCGTCTGCAGTATCGAGAAAATACCCAGATCGTGTCCTACTTCTTTAACAAATATTCCACTGATCCGTATGGCTTTAATACTGTATCCCATAATGGAATGAACTGCAGTTGTAGTATTTACGGTACCATTAACCACCGTACCAGTACCCAGTACATACTGAATGCAGAGTATACATTATGAACTTTCGAAAAGTGTCAATACTATACACAAAAAGGAAAAAACACAAGAAAATCTGAACTAAAAGTAACCTTAGGCCTTGAAACCTATATTTCCAAGCAGATATCAGATTAGGTGGAATCACCACTTCAGAAACATGAATTTGGTTAAAGCTGTACATGCATTAATCTTGAAGATGGAAAGTGAAATTACACTTTTTAACTCAGTCTTCTCTAATAATTCAGGAACACATAAGAGGTAGAAGTGAACTTTAGGCTGAATTGTTTCTTCTTTTACTGTTACACAAGAACTTTGCCGACATGGCAACACTCGGTCCAAAAGTTGCACATCATCATCATCATCATCATCATCATCATCCTCATCATCATCATCCTCATCATCGTGTAACCAGGTCAACATCTTGTTGAAGTGTCTCTCGTTTAATAATAGGAGTCTTGCTGCTTGTTACTGGCATGTAACCTCACAATTACTCTATTACTTAACCTTGTAAATATCCAGTAATTGTGGAATTCAACTGCTAGGATAGGCCAATCGCTTTCTCTCCTGCCATGAAGGCCTTCATTAGGATGGGAAACTTTATTTTATAGAGACTTGTTCCCCCTATAGGCACATACAGGCCCATTAGATAAATATAGCATTTGCTTAATTGCTCCAGCATGGCAGTTTTTTTGTTAATGGTTTACCTTGTAAAAACACAAATATAAGTCGTAATAAGGTAATAAAGAACGAAGGGGAAAAAAAGCAGACAAAAGACCTGTTGGTACTGTACTGTACCTGATGGGCTGAAACTCCTGTTACCTAATTTCACCAAATGTGAGACTGAAAAAAAATATTAGTCAGCAGCTTTTTATGAAAGCCCCGTGTCCACAGCAAGCAGAGGACAGAGTGCTTTCATAAGTCTCACAGACGTCTATTACATACAAGTATTTCCAGCACCGCAATGATGTAAAAGTGTTTCTCTGCTTCCTTTTTTGCTTCGGAGTTCAAGTTTCAAGTTTCTGTTCACCAAACCTGAATATACTATTGGTATAAAATCAAACAGGAAACTTGTTCTCTCTCATTTCAAACACATATTTCAGATATTTAAGTTTTTTTGGCACCTACTATCACTGATTCCTGTAGTACAATGCAGAAGTAACATTACAGCTCCAAAATGTCTGACAATCCTGAAATTAGAAGTCCTGAATTGTTTATCACCCCCAAATGAAGACAAAAACAAATAATCTCGACAACAAAAGAAATAAACTTACAGAATCCTGAGGTTTTTGAGCCCAGAAAAGTCCACTTTTGTGATCCTGGTGATGTTGTTTCTGTTCAAATCCCTACGGAGATAAGAAAAGAGATTCCAGAGATTAAACAATCTGCTTCATTCATCTGAATGTAAACAAGTCTGTAGGCAAATATACAGCACGGCTATAAAATGGTTTACAAAAAGCCTGTGAATGTCTTTGTACATCCACCGAGTAAATGTGCGTTTGTCCACATTTCTTTGTGTTTCCAATGAGCCGCGTGCATGAATGTGGCAGCGGGACGGAGCGTGAGAATAGCCCACAGCAGACGAGCCCACACACATATAACCAAGGTCACAAACATACAAACACAAACAAACACAAACCCAAACATACAAGCTCTCCTACCGTACAGGCCCCGGGAACACACATGCAGCCCCTGCAGAGCTCAGGCACTGAGAAGCAAAACTTCAGTTGCAAGAGCAGAAACATACAAGGGGGATACAATTATTTTCTTTTGCAATTATCGTAATTTAAAAAGCTTATCGTGTCATTCAATATGTTTTAACTATTGCTGAACAATGTATAGATACCACAGAAGGAACTGACTCGTCTGTGTGTGTGCGTGTGTGTGTGCGTGTGTGTGCGCGTGTGTGTGTGTGTGTGTGTGTGTGTGTGTGTGTGTGTGTAGACTGGCCCCCTTTAGACGAGTATAATGTTTATTGAAACGCTGTCGCACAGGAGGAATTAGTGCAAGGAAAAAAGAAACACACACACTCGCAGAGTGAGGGTACAAACAGCACATGCCATTTTCCCCTGTATTTCAAACACACAAATCTCCCTCTCACTTTCAGACACACACATAAACAGAGTTTTGGTTTACCGAGGCAGTCAGCATGTGTGTTTTTCATAATACACCTAAACATTTATAAATCTGATTTAAGTCCATATTAGGTTTCAAAAGGCTTCCCCACGCTGCCATGGCGAGGAGCTCTAATAAGAGCCATACCGTGGCCTGAGACGGGGGGGGTTTGGCCCAGAAAGGCCTCCAGACCCCACCAGGGTGTCACTGAAATGGCTCCAAGACTCTGAATGGGTTCAGCATCTCATCTGACCAGTGTTGGGACTAACGCGTTATTTAGTAACGCGTTACAGTAACGCTGTTGGTTTTGCGGTAACTAATACTCTAACGCATTACTTTTTAAATTCAGTAACGCAATTACTGTTACCAAACGGTGCGTTACTCCGTTATTTCTGGCTACAGTGAAGCTTTTTTTCCCCCAGACGTGGAGACCGGAGGAAACGTAGTGTGTTAGCATTCAAAAACATCACGGTCATGGCGAGCCAAGAGAAGGCGAGTTTCGCAATGTGGAGATATTGTCATTACAGTAATCCCTGGTTTTTCTTAGGGGTTACGTTCCAAAAAGAACCTGTGATAAGTGAAATTCTTTTTACAATTATTATAAAAGGCTTCAAATTGCGGAGATCAGCACCGCCTCGCACGTATTTCACTGCTCTTCTGAGCCGCTGCATCCCGACTCTGTAGCGTCTTTTTCTCCTAAAGCCGCGGTGAAGGGGTTTTTTCAAGAGAAGAAAATAGTTATGGGTCATTGTTGTCGCTCTTTTTTCTTCTGGGCAAAAAGATTCTTATAAACCGACATGCCACCATTGATTATATCTGAGACTGTAATGAACGATTCATCAAAGGCTCCCGTTCTTGAGCTGCTGCTGAAGCTCATTGGCCGTTCTCAGCTTGTTGCTAAGCAACCAACGTTATTGACACAGGAAGTGAAGAAGCGGGGAGACTGTTTAGAATGCAGAACATGATGCCCAATGCAAATCCATACAGTACCTGCTGAAATGAAGGTTAGAGGGGCATGAAATGGGAGCATTTAAAATAATGTTTGTATTTAAAGTAACTAAAGTTACTTTTCATAGTAACGCATTACTTTTTGGTCTAAGTAACTGAGTTACTAACTGAGTTACTTTTTAATGAAGTAACTAGTAACGGTAACTAGTTACTATTTTTCAGTAACTAGCACAACACTGCATCTGATACAGGAGGAGTTTGCATAAATAACTGTTGATTAACGGCTCCCACCTGTACAGCAGGTACTTGAATCCTCACAATCAAGTCCCTTTCAAAGAGCACACATTCAACTCAGAGACTCCAGGGAAGAGAAGACAAAACCTCAACAAAAAACCTGATAGAAAGTTTTTATGCGAGCATCAAATCAGCACTTAGGAAAACTTTAACAACAAATTAAACGGCAAAAAATATTAAAGACAAAATGGATCATCCAGCTCCAGCAGAAGGAGATATTTCTTTAACAGAGCTAATAAATAAATAAAAAAGTGAACGTACCAAGTGGACAGAAATGAAACAAAATATTTAATTGACATCATGAATCTCCTGCAGGCTATTAAGTGCCAAAAATGGTAGCAATTGCATTAAAGCAACCATAAAAGTACACGAATAAAACCATAAATCAAAACGTGATCATGTTAAAATTTCAGCTTCCAAACTCTGTGTCATTATTTCCAACTAATAAGAGAACTTAATGCTGATTGGAGGGGGCCAAATGTAAGTACTGGAGCCCTCCAGTTAGAAGAAATATAACATTTTTAGCTGATCAATCCACAACCACTTCATTTTTCCTTTTTGTTGACAAACTCACAGATTCTAAATGATCTGAGACATAAACAACATCCAAACTGTGACACCCACATCATCCATTAAAGTTTACGAAGTGTCTGAGATGTTCAGTGAGAGGAGTGATGATGATGACGGTGAGTCGTGTTCATTCAGATGCTGCTTTTCTGACACTGAGCCGATAAAACATGATCCGCTTGGATGCTGCAGGTTCATGGGAGTTTGCCAGTTTATTAGTAAACGCAGCACCGTTGCTAACTTCAGAAGCTTTCTAGGACACCTGCGTATTAATTCATCTTTGTTAACTTTAGGAAATAAGCGCTTTAATGATGAAGACGCACGTTTTTTTCCTCTTGCTGATATGTACTTTGATGAATCTGCTCAGTTTTGAGGTTTTCTGAGGCAGCATCCAATCTGAAAACCTCCTGTTCACCTCCATCCATTCTCTCCTCCCTGTATAACCCCTCTGCTATGCGTATCTCCTTATCTCCTTATCTCTTTATCTCTTTACATTTGGCCCCAATCTTTAACATATTCTCATCACCCTCCCTTTTATCCTCATCTATCTTAAATCTCCCCTTCAGTCATTACTCTCTGATGTCTGTCCTTCACGGCCAGCTTCACCTCCTGTTCCCAGGCTTCCTCTCCGTGTTTTTGCATTTCTCTCTAATCTCCCTCTTTTTGGAGTGTCTCCCCCTCTCTCAATGTCTTATGCCTTATCGTTCACCGTTTCACAGTTGACCAAACACTTTTTCTACGCCTTATCTGTTTTTTCTCTCCGCCCATAATCTCTCCTCTTTTATCTCAATCTCTCACTCATTTACAGTCAGCTACATTTTTCCTACCCTTTGCTTTTTTTCTCTCCTCCCGCCTCCAATCTCTCCACTCTTATCTTTATCTTCCTCTTGTTCACAGTGGAAACTCCCTCTCTCACCAGGGAAACCGCTCTGCGTTCGGGCAAACAGTGAGGACACACTTCCAGGTAGAGCACAATGGCATCAGCCTGTCTAACATCAAACCTGAGAGGGCACAAGGGGGCATTACACGAGCCAACTGATAAACATTACTCAACACGGGACAAATGTACACATTTGCCAATGTACGACCAGTTCGGTGTACCCCAGTCTTCAAAAATGACTTCATTTTCACCAAAAATATGAGTAAATCAGTAGATAACAAAGTGACCTGCTCATTACTATTCACTCAGTATGTTTACATGCACTAACAGAAAGTCGAATCGTTGCCTTAAAGGAGCATGAGGCAGGATTTATGAAAAAAATGCATATACGTTTTAAGTTTTCTAGTAATAATGTCAGATGAAGCGTTCCAAACCAAAAAGAATGAGCCCTCTAGCGTATCTCTCCGTTGCCTTGAACAGGCTGTGTGCTGCAAAATGTGCTGCAATTCCGGGCCCGAATTTCCCGCGCTGTCCTGCGGATGTGACGTCACATGACGCTGCATACGCGTTCTCGACGGCGCTCGGCTTGGATACAGGAAGACATGGATTCTTCCACAGCCGGCAAACGACCCAGCGCCACTCAAAGCCCACTAAAAAGTGCTACCAAGAAGAAAATGAAGCCTTTATCAGAGACAAGTCGCGAGTCGAAAAGAAATTATGAGCAAAAACGGGCAGGCACACGACTAAACATTGGATATGCATTTGAGTCATGGAGGCAGCTTCAACTTGAATTGGGACTGAAAACAGATGCTGACATGGCTCATTTCCTACTGACCAGGTAAGATAACATTGTAAGTCATATTTAGAGCTTGATTTGAAAATCACATGAGATTACCAAGGAGTCGGAGTGGCCTAACGTGCTAAGTAGCGTTAGCCGCAAAGAAGTAAGGAGTCCGTGCGCGCTCCCATGCCGGCTTTGCTGTTGGCTGCAGTAACCCCGAAGGTCGTCGTGGCACTAATGAGTCTCATTTCTTATTCTTGCCTTATGCTCCTTTAAAAATAAATTTAAAAGCCATGTAAACACCTTAGCCAGGCTGTAGTTGAACTGAATTGAAGCTCATGAGATTGAGCTTTTAGTGCCAGATAAAGCTCCTAATTCGAGTTATTCCGGCATGTATAGGCAACCCAGGCTTAGCCGAGCTACTGATGGCCGGGACTCCTCCTTCAAGAAGTGACGACACCACGAAAGCCGGAATATCAACACATGCGGAGAAGAAAAAGACAAACGACAAAGAAGGAATCGGAAGAATGCAAATGCAAAAGTGTGTCTGGCACCACCTGGCATTGCGGAGTCGAACGCACCTCACTCAAAAATTCGATTGTCTTCACGCGCATGTATACTTGGATTTCTCTGAACCTCCCGTTTAATCCTTCGCTAGATTGTTGCCAATAGCTTGATTTAGATTTAGACTGCTATTGATTCGGAAACATCATAAAGCAGCTGCCACCGAAAGACCAACGACTACAGCGATCTGCACAATATAAACATTTTAACAGATCCACCTTAAAACACGAAGAAGCACTGAGAGTCAACATGAAAATGATGAATGATCCCAAATATTCAGGTGTCTGCCTGACGGTGCAATTCAGAGGACATTCAATAAAGGTGGTCGAAAATGTGATTGCTCACTTAAGGTTTTTAAAAGTATATCCAAAACACGTTTTACAACCATAAGTAAGCAAAGGAACTTATTTCCAGATGTTTTGAAAGGATTAATAAAACAAAACTGATATGAGACCGAAAAGATCAGGGGGTGAAGAAAAACAAAAGCTGGCATTTCAGAGGATTTTAATAATATGAAACTGGTGAAGCAACAACTCTTATCCACCTGGACTGTTAAAGCTTGGGTGTCTGTGCCATCCAGCCGTAAAGCTTAAGTTTGCCTCAGATTTAACTGACCAGCTGGCAGTTAAACAACTAACAAGGGGCTTTAATACAAAAGCCCAAAACACTGTTTCCGTTACGAGCCGAGGTAAGGTGTGTGTGTGTGTGTGTGTGTGTGTGTGTGTGTGTGTGTGTGTGTGTGTGTGTGTGTGTGTGTGTGTGTGTGTGTGTGTGTGTGTGTGTGTGTGACAGGGGGATAAGAGAAGAATGTAAACAGCAGGTGTGGAGGGAGTTAATACACTATCCAACAAAGACACACACATCAAATCCTAGACCACTGAACACAGTGAACCTGATAGTCTGGCTGCTTTGTGCGCACTCTTGACTGAACACATGCACACATGCACACACACACATGCAAACACACACACACACACACACACACACACACACACACACACACACACACACACACACACACACACGTGTACATCTCAGAGTTGCTGAGATATAAACTTGAATAAAGCACACCTTAATCATAATGTTAAATCCCAAATGAGAAGCGGACAGATGCGTAGCTGTGTGAAGTGAAGATGTCGGGTTGTGGGCCAGTCATCAGTGGTTCTTGTTCTCACCTTGACCCCTCACCTCTGAGCTTTTGTCATTTTTGTTTCCATGACCTTTGTCCACTCCTCTCTCACTCTTACAATAATGTCGACAAAAAAAAATCCCCTTCAGTTTCCTCTCTTGACTTTATCTGTCTCTTGACAACATTACATTTCCTTTTTCAGCATTTTCTCTCACTTCATTGGGCATCGCGTGCTTATCACTCTCTCACTCCACTCTCGGTTCTTCCTGTCATCCTTTGTAGTCCTCCATCCACTGCTTACTTTCTAAATGCATTCACTTCCTCTCCTTATCTCACACATTATTTTCCACAAAGCTGTTGTAACTCTTCAGTTTCTCATTCCCCCTCTTTTGCTTTCCCTCCATCTCTCTGGTAGATAGGTATGCTCAATTTCGTTCTTTAAATCTCACAGTTACACAAGGAATCCTAATTGCCGTCTTCCTTTTCCTCTGAGCTCTGCACTACAGCGTGTCTGTCACCAGACCCAAGCCAGGCGTCGGCTTCGCTTCAAAGTTGGCTGCGATATATAACTCAAACCCCATTTCCACTTGTTAATGTCTGGCATTTACTTGGATTTTCTTTTTTTTTTCAAGTAATGGCAATTACTGTCACCTCAGTGACAGCAAGAGCATAAAATAACATTAAAATATTTGTACAATGAAGAGAGTGTCTTTGATGCCAGACCCTCGTAGTGTGAAATCTAACAGTCTAGTAATAAAACGAATGGAGGTGTCCAACAGTTTTGGACCATGGATTCAATGACAGTGATACAATTAGTGGAAACATTAGATGTCAAAAACAGGATATAACATACTGTATTATCAGTCAGCAGAACAATAAGGATAATCAACAGCTGATGTGATAACTTGGTTAGTAGTACTGAATCAATCGCAGACAGAGTGCCTACTGATAATGGCCAGGCATTTAGCTCATAGATGAGTAACAGTTTCACTTCACATCCCTGTCTTTGGGATGATCACACCGCCTTTTGAGTGAAAACAAATGCTGCAAAACTACTGACGGCAAGTTGGAAACATATGCGGCATAATGCCTAGAAGCTGCTTCATGGTGTTGTGCTCAACAAATAAGAAAAAGACCCCGGTTTGACTTTGTATGCTTCCTTAAAAAAGGGAAGGAAAGTAAAAGGGCAGATTTGCAAAGAAGATGCAAAGAGGAAACTGTGGGACCCAGTCAGCCGTGACGTGCACGTTTGTGGTCATCGTTTAATCAGATTCAATAAGGTCATTCAGAATATGACACCTTTAACCCGTTGCTAGCATCATCCGTCCAGTTTGATGGAGGGAGACTGAATGGAGATTTCTGAAAGTTTTAAATGCTGATAATCATGACTGGGCAGTGACATTGCATAGCTGATAGCTTGACAGGTCTTATTATATGGGCACCAAATAGCTACGAATCCAGACATATGCTTATTCAAAGCCTCTTATATAAGGCAAAACCTCAAAGGTTGTGTTCACTGCCAGTCAAATTCGATGGAGTGCTCTCACATAAAAAGGGTCAGGAACATTTCACAGAGGCAAAGTACCCAGATGTGTTGTTCTCATCTACAAATATATGTGAAAAGGAAAAAAAACTGTTTGTATAAAAGTTAAAAATGTTGTGCAAGCCAAGGTTACCCCTAGCAACAGCATGTTCAGATGAAACATTACACATTCACACTTTTATGAAGACATTTCTATATTAACATAAAAATACTGAATATGACTTATTCCAAGAATAAATCTTGACTAAGTCAAGTGGAAAAATTTCCACTCCTGAATTACTGTGTACTTTGCTTTAAGAATTTGTGTTCGAACCTGCATGGTGGAGACGTCATCGTCGAAGTCTCTCAGCTAACCCATTACTGCATGTACAGATTATGTATTACATGAGTTCACAAGAATCTGCAATTTTAGGAAATTTGAAGGGATTTTGGAACGTCGCATCTCCTCTGCAGCCATTCGCTGCTGTTTTGAGTCCCTGTCACACTGATGTTAATAGGCAGTGAGCTCTCTCCTTTCGCAGAGCTTCTCTCTGGGATGCACAGCAATCATCACTGGAAGGTTTCTGGGCATCCACACCATAAACACGGCAAAAGGCAACAAGTGAGTGCAGACACAAGTTACAGTACATCTGAAGGCATTTAAAAGTGGTTTTCAGGCCAAACATAGAGAAAGAGTATGTGAGCATCCAGATCTTTACAGCCCAGATACGGCAAAAACATGGCTCTAAAAACGTTGTTTATAAAGAGTTAGGCCAATAACATTACCATAGCATTGGCTTTTAGCATTGGCAAATCACTGGATCCTTTCTACTTGTCCCACAGACTCAAATGATGGATAGACCCTGAAATAAATCAATCAAAATCCTTGACACTCTGTTGCTGTCCAAGATGTACACCTGCAGCTATGCGGCGTGACCATACACATATTACAGGATAAAAGATCTTGACTACACATTAGCAACGATCAAAATAGTTCCTACATAAAGTTAGCACGTTATTCCACTTGCATGAAAAAAAACGCTTGAACGCTCGAACAGGGTCACATCCTGCTTTCCATTTAACTTTTTCATCAGACTAAGGCTGCTTACCATACATGTGCCAGAATGGGTATAAATATAATTGCAGAAGTATAGAAGCTGGATTTCTTCAGACCTTTTAACCAGGTTCAGAATGTTTAGAGAGGAACACTACAGATTAAAAGAGACATTAACAATAAAACATTGTCATTACAGGAAAGAGAAAGATCCTCACTTTCACTCCATAAAGGGAAATGGTGTCTGAATGATGAGCTGGGTGGTCCCCTGGGTGTCGTCTGCACCGTAGCTCATGAGCACGGCCTCAGTCTGACTCACTTAAATTATCAGCCCCACTTATTTTCTTTTCACTTTTTTTTAAGTTGTTGTTTTTCTCCCCTTTCTTTCACATATTCTAACCTAAAAAAAGGCATGTGTTTCATGTGTTTATAATAACATGTTATTCCCATGGGCATTTCTTTGTCACGTACATCTTTAAGCAGGTTTCCCATTAAAATTTCCAAACTCATGAGATTATACTGTCAAAGTTACACGATTCCCTGGATTGTTCCATCAATAGTTTGGGGGGTTTTTTTGTCATAATTTATTTCTCCCCTTCTCACTTTTTATACTCGGTGTTATTGCCCATCAGAAAAGTTATTAGCAGGAAAAGGCCTGACCACATTAGGGAAATGCCCACAAGTATCTATTTCTTCTAGAGTCACAAGCCAAAGAGGCTGCTGTGTTTGGTTAGCTCTTTTCTGCTGGAGTTTATGGCGCTGCGCTGCTTTTTGTCTGGATTTACTATTGCAGTACTGTAAGAGAAGTGCATGAGGCAGAGGTGGAGGGATGCTGTGGATGCTAAGAGGCCACTTGACAAGAGCAGGGCTTGCTGCTCTTCCTTGAGTGAATGAGAGGATAAGAGAATTAAAAAGATAAGGTGAAAGAGAATGTGATGTGAATGACAGAGACGGAGAGATGGAGAGATGGAGAGATGGCGATACACACTCACAAAGCGGTGACCACATTCCCTGTAAGGTTGCAGCCCCAATATAAATAGCCTGCTATAATGATCTTAGCTGAATGGTGGACTGCGAGAAGGAAAATTGGAAATCACTCTTATTCTCCATGCACTACTAGACGCCATCAGGTTAATGCCAAACACACTTGTGCACAGGTGTCGTGAAGATGTACACACAAAAACACGCAAGTGAAGTCCCTGCAGAGGAGATATAATGTGCTTCTTTAGTGACAGTGGTTTAAGAAAACAGGGGCACATCTTGTTAACATCCAGCAGCTCCAAGCTTCCTGCTCATGCACACAAACCTATATGTGGGTTGGACTATGACAGACACTCACAAGCCCTCTAGACCGGTGACGTCTGTCTCAGCGGAGTCACAGAAGGTCATTCGTGACTTTGTGCTGTTTCTGTGTCACCCAGACTTTCTCACTCGTTACACGTCAAAGTTTCCATCTACCAATGACATCTTTAATCCAGTGAAGGCACGGGGATGAACGATGTGTCTCTATTTTCCTAAAGATGAGTGTATGTGTGTTCTTTTCCAAGGTCCTTCGTGCATTTGAATTTAGAGCTGGAATTTGTTTTTTTCTATAATTTATTTTTAACTATATTTTTCTCATTTGTCTGGTGAATTTTTATCTGATCTTTGTAAGCACTTTCACGTGGAAATGGAGGATATTTTGGCTGGTCCACATGACATCAAAGACTTGTTTTAAGTTTAAAAGGAAATTATAGTCTTACACAGCCTATGTTTTTCCAAGTCATCCTCTAATCATGACCCTTCTCTGCAACCGTATCACTATGCATAGAAAATAAATCACTGTTGTAGCACCACAGATCATTTCCTGAAAACAAAAGTGCTCTGCTCCAAAACAGTAGTTTGGTTTGTTTGTTTTTATGCTGGTGTTTAATCTGCATTAAGTTTATGAAAACTAACTTTGGAGGAAAATGAATTCAAATTGTGACATATTTTCTCCAAACTCTTCACACACTATCAATAACACCTTAAAAGGCCTTTTAGGTTTACTTTTTTTGGACTTTATCCTCCAAACAGTCGTCTTGTTTGTATTCTGATCCTATTGTGAAATGTTTGGATTTTAACCTAAATAAATTAGAATAAATTGGAGTATAGTTTCACTGAACTGGACAGCATTTAACTCAGCTGCATTGAACCCGTTTACTTTCTGTGTGTTTCTGTGAGTTCCTTGAAATCCCTTTTGTTGTGAGTTGGTGTTATGCAAATGAATAGAAATCAAACTTAACTGAAAATATCTACATTCATGAGAAAAAGAAAATGCTACCTGATTCAGTTTTAAGATGTGACATGACATGATGAACTTGCTGGGATGGCCACTGCTGGGAAGATTGGTAGCTTGAAAGTTTTCTCTTGTGAATAACCTTTCTTGCTGTATAATTAAGGCATTTAATGGAAACAGTTTGGAAATGGCCTTAAAACCCTTCCAAGATTGATGGGTAGCAACCAGTGATGCACCGGCTGACACGAACTGAGCGGTTGACCGTGGTCACCTGCTACCAGTCAGACAAAAATATGCACAATGATATACAGGTCGAGTTATTGCATTTTGAAAAAATTACTATTTTAACAATTTTGTAGCATATTCTTGTAACTCTCCATATCTCATCCTACAAGACTTGTCTTCAGAACAACAAAAACAAAAAAATCTCAACATTGAATAAGATGGACAAAAACATCTTTAGTCTAGACAAATTATTGAGATTGCGCTACCGCTGTCAGATGATGAACGCAACAGATGATCATTCAAACAATTATTTAGAGGAAAAGCCCTAAAGTAATGCGTAATGAGTAAGTAATGTTATAACACAACTACGTTGTATTAATGATCCAAAAACAGCTGGCAATTAGATTTTGATTACTTGAAATCAACCGGCTACGTCACATCCAGCACTTCCAGAGAGGTGGAAATTCACCAAAAAACTTTTCCATTATATTTTTGCGATAAACTGGATCATCGAATCGACTGAAAAACCACATCCTGGAAGCATAAAAAGTGCCATTTCCATTACAGGATTATTCATTACAATGATTAATCAAGAGCTTAGCTTTGTTTATTTTATTTTTGAAAGAAAGTTGCGGTCGGGCTGGCTGAAAATGTTTGGCGATTGCAGGTCGTTTCTAACCCTACCCACGCATCACTTGTTGCAACACTTCTTTAATATAATTGCTAATGTCTTCCCTCTTTGGCATCGGGTTAACCCATGCCAAATTACTCCAGATAAGCAAAGTTCCTTTACCGGAGTTAAGACGTTATCTGAATGTAAGAGTACAGTGCATATGTGCATCCAGTGTTTTACTGTACATTCCCCATACAGTCGTTTTGTTTTACAAGTATTATTTATAGTTGCGCTGTGAGTATGTCCACTACTTTCCCTGTTTGTGGGCATTTGTTGCATTTGTGTATGAGGTGCATGTGAAGACACAGTGTATTAAATCATGAATGTAGCATTTAGCTCGCTTCATTTCCCAGAAGGGCAGTGCCAACTGTCATTGCCAGTTGGCTGCTTCTCCGGCCAGCTACGAATCATTATACAGAAAGTTCAACGGCCCTTGTGCTGGAGAGAATTGGGGGAAAGAACATCACCCACTGACCGAGAACTGGAGCCTGATTGTTGGTAACTCTTACTCATGCCATTTGGTACACCATAACAAAATCAAACGCATGTGGAAGGGGACAAAAATGGATCCCACAAGATGGCCACGGATGATAGGCGTGACATTAAGGGGCTGTTTGAGAACATCAAGCCCATTGTGGTTTTAACGTCTTAGTCCAGACTTCTGCGCAATAGACATAACATACAACTGTATTACATCACCATCTTACCCATGATAACAGGAAGGAACACTTTTCATTGGATGATGGCACGTATTCAACAGTTACCAGAGTATGTGTTCCAGCAGAACTTCTCAACTCTGAACACATGCAGGAAAACTATGCAAAACCAATTAGCCCACTGGTTTCAGCACAGCATGGTTAGCAGAGATTGATGTGAAATGTTTTGGAAACATTTAGAATATGTCTTGGACTCTGGAAAACTTTGTGGGTGTGACAAGCAATTGTATAAAGGTTAATAATGCAGTGAGGTGAGATAAATGTTCAGATTATGGGTGAAAGGAGCTGTGGAGACATATCTGAAAGTACTTCAGTAATTGCATGTGTATTTTCGTCCAATCAGTCAAATTTAGGGAGCTGTGCCCGTACTGACACAACTAATTTAATCTGCTAAATGCACAGTATTTCATCAAAGTATCCAAATATCACTCACGCAAACATTCCAGTCCCACTATGAGAAGCAGTCTCATGACTGAGGGTGTGGCGGCTGCAGCGCCCACCGAGCCATCAACACCCAGCTTTGATAAGAGCCAGGAGCAGAAGCTGGAACGTGTGTGCCCCTTCTACACACAAACGCACGCATGTGCACACACACACACGCAGCCGGAGCAGCAGCAGGATACCGCTCTGCGCTGCTTGGTAGGTTGGCACGAGGAGGGGAAGTGGGGGCTGTGAAAACGGCACCGGTTAAATGTTGCCTGCAAACTGCGAGTTGGAAGGGTAGGTGGAGGTCAGGCAAAGGGTACAAGGGACTGGGCAAAACGTCCAAGAAGAAAAGAAAAGAGTAGAAAGGATGGCAGAATAAGTTAAAGGTGACAAAATTAAATTAAATAAATAAAGGACAGGATATACAGCACGAGGTGTGGGAAAGAGAGAGCGTTTGCGTGAAGATTAAGAGTTGGAAAAGGAAGATAAATGACAGAAAGAGAGCAAAAGCCAGGCGTGGAAGGAGAAAGCAGAGAAGGTGTTGCTTGTGTAAAATTTGCCAAAACTTCCTTAAAGTGCTGTTAGCTAGGGAACAGAAAAATAGGCAGTTAAAAATCTAAATTAGTTTTTCTAAAGTTGGCCGCGGCGCAGTGAACTTACTCAACCAGAAAGCCGCACCAAGTTTGACATACAGCATATATAAAGATGCAGTCACACACATACAATTTAAATCTTAGCAGGGCTGAAACATGCTGACAGAAAGTATACTTGTATATATGCACAAACCCAATTTAGAGCAAAAAAAAAAAAAAAAAAAAAGAATCTGAGAGCAGCTCAAACAGTTGAACGCTCTGGAGTTTTCTGAATTCACTTCCCTGACATTTCACAGCGATTCGGCAACAGTGTACAAATTGAAGCTCTAAAAATCAACACTACAGGGCGCGCGTGTTCGTTTTTTTGCGTGCTCGTCTCCGTGGTCTCTGCAGGGCAGGTGTGAAGTGAACCTGCAAGAGAAAGGCCATCTCTGTTTTCCAATTCATTTTACCTCCGCCTTATTAAGCCCGTTAAGCCCCCAAACGCCCCCAGTCCCCCCAACACCAAAACCTTCCTCTCAAATTAGATGCAAATGAGCTCTCGAGTGGCTTCCCAAGGAGGACATTACGGAATTGACTGGCCTGAGGAAATCTGCGAGGGCGCTTGTGAGAGCGAATATTTGTGTGTTAAGTGAGCAGTTGAGGTCAACGCTGTTTTTCTCTCATTAACCTTCCCAAACGTGCTGTTTATGGCAGCAAGGAAAATCTGGCTTTTAAAAGGTATTGACTGAAGTTATGATGGTCGGTCAGCCTTTATTTCTACAGGCAGCAGAAGGGGACTGGTTTTGAAATTATAGTGTGTGCAAAAAGGAGGGTAAGTGAGGAGTAACTTACATTTGAATGACCATACTGATGTTTTTCATGCCTTGACCCTGCCAGATACTTTCCACCTTGTCTGATTTATTATGTAATTGGAAGCCATTAGCATTTTGTTTTCTTTTGTTTTAGTAGGAAGAAAAAAAAACAACTTTAAAATATTTCATGAAGTTACCGGTATTTATTGGATTTCAATACTTTGCTTCTTTGTTTTACTAATTATCCTCCCTTTTACGCCACTTGAGAGTAATTTTCTGCACTAACTTTCACAATCTGAACTAGTTTAATTATGTCCACCTTACTTTGAGGAATAATAAAATTAAAGACAAAATCCCCTCCCATACATCTTCTGGTGGTTGCGAAGCCTAAAAAAGTCAACAATTGGACACCTCCAAATAAATCAATTTACACATAATTGTTTCTGCAGAATGGTGAGTCGGCAAAGTTTGCTTCTGAACTTGGGAACAGTCTCAAAATATACTCAAATGTTTGACTGGGACGGTGTCGACTGGCAGCTGTAATTATGACACACGGAAAAGAGGAAGTGGGGTGACAGTTTGGAGCCACAAAGTCCAGGCGGGGAGGAAATTGGGAAAGATTTATGGTTCTACTTCAGCATTGCTGAATATTTTAAATCCTTAACCAAGGTGAGAGCTGAGGTTGACTAATGTGATCCATGCTGATTGTTCTTACGATTATCCAAATACTGGTAGACTCCCAGCAATGTAATGGAGACGTTCATAGTGGATCAGGAGCCACTTTGTTAAAAATGCAAAACATGGGACGCTAGATGGATTTCTGGGTTGAGCAGGTGCAACATGTGCAGATGCTGTAGTCCTGGTGCAGGCGTCCACGTTTGACTCCCCATCTCTATCTCCGACCCCATTCCATGTCAATCTACTTTTAATAGAGGCCACTAGAGTGACAAAATGTCTGTTATTTTAAACTAAACTCTGAGCTTTTGCTGAAACGGAAATAATTTACTTCTGTGCCACTGACCAAGCCATATTTTCAGCCAAAATATCACTCCATGATGTTCTCAATATGTACTCTTCTGTCTTACTTTTCTTACTGCAATCATTCACTTTCACAGGGATTTTATTGAACATGTGTAATAGTTAAGTCTAAACGCTGACTCCTTAACCCCACGTTTGGAAAGCGTGCATTGGCGCCGCATCCTCAACACAAATTTGGTCTCTTGTATGATGAAACATTTAAAGTTTTGAGACAGGATGAGTGGTACTGAGCACAGGATATATTTAAAAAAAACGGAATAGTTGGGCCATTTTCATACTCAAGCCATTTTGTTGTAGCCTTCGTAGCCAGCACATCTCAACCCACTGAACCTGAAGGAGACGTTGGACCGAGACAGTCCTCACCAGTGGGAATATCTTTTTAAAGACTGGTGAGCCGTCCCTTCAACTCAGTTCAAGAGACTTCAAGAGTCAAGCCCAAGGCACGTAGCAGCTCAGCAGCTTACAGAGTCATTTTGTTTTGGTTTTTTCTTTCATTTGACCATCATTTGTGTGTCTTTAGTGATTTGAGGCAAACCGACGCACAATCAGTTACCTCAACAATGCAACATTGTACTGCCTTTGAAAGTTGGGAACGTTCCTGCTGCCAGCAAACTAATTAAAAAAACAAAACAGATACATTACAGCCAAAGACCTCAACCGAAGAGATGACTCTTCAGCTGATTGCCAGTTTTTGTTGGCATAGATCAGTTACCGTAACATAAAACTGATCATTTCATTATAAATCACAATGTAACCATTAGGGTCATGTTAATTAGCCATAATCATCACAAAAGGCAACCTCATTAAATGCAGGGCAAAAGATATGTCTCACTCAACAAAAAAAAATGAACAAAGATGAGAAAAAAACACAACTGCTGATCAATAAAGTACAAGATATTACTAGATTGCGATGTAAACAATGGGATTACCAGAGTAGGCAAACCCAGATCCTGGCCTGGGGCAATAATGCTCATCTCTCTTGAAACGTTTCCCATCTGCTATAACTTTTAGAACAGGAATTTCATCCACTTTAGTGTTTCCCATCTACGACTCCCAAAAATATATCTTCAGAGGAAAAGAAAGATGAAGGCCGGCAGAGGCGGGGAGAAAGAGGGAAGAGAAGAGCAACTCTTGGCCAAAGTCACTTCTGAAACATTGACCTGGATAAATCAGGGAAACATAAACACAGTTTCTGGACTGAAAATGGAGCGAGGGGGCCGCTGCTACCCCAAATGTTCCACCCCAGGGATCCCAGCGAGAGGCAGAGGAACACCTTATCCAACCTCCAGTTACAACTCGCTCTAATTATTTATTTTTCTAGGGTGTAAATGTCTTGGGGGGATTGCTGTGTGAAAGCCAACAGGTCCAAGGAGGTCAGAGCGGCACTATGGGATGGAGGACGTATGGGGTTCAGTGTTAACACTCACACATACATGCACAAGAAACACAATCACACTAACCAGCACAAACAAGCACACTCAGAAATGCCAGCAAATACATGAAAACAAACATGTGCAAAAGTCTAAATGAACGCCCACACATGCTAATCATATGTTCACAACCGCAAGTACCCCCTACATTCACACGCATATCCACAAACACTGCCCCCCACTTTCCTCTGCAGCCTACTGATTGTGTTTGTTGTCTCAGGGTTAGGTCTGTTGTTGATCCCCTGCAGGGCTTTTGGCTGCTCCGTTATCACGCATAATCACTTCCATACCTTAACAGCAAAGGTGCGTGTGTGTGTGAATGTGTGTGTGTGTGGCTGCACGGGTGTGTGCTGTCGGGAGAGGTGGCAGCAGTGTCTGTCAGGACTCCGTCTCTGCTGAGGAAGGAACTGTTATTATAAAATAACAGTGACCAGATTTGAAGAAACACATGCGCACACACACACACACACATCAAAAAAAAAGTCTCAACCAAGCAGCTATGAATAAAGTTGAAGGTACTCCCCAGGGTTTCCTTTGATATGTTTAAAAACTCAAAAACTGCACTGTGAGCACTTTTTTCTTTTTCTTTTTTTAAATTGAAGTCATTTTTTTTTTTTTTTTAGATTAGTTTCATGGACCCAAAATGTTGAGCATACAATCATAATTGCCAGTTCCAATCTAAAGGCATCCAATTTTTTTTTTTTGCAGTGAACTGAATTCATTTTTACAGTTAGATAAACACAGTTAGGCAACAAAAACGGCGCAATTTTTCTAAGCAGCACAGATCAAAGTAACCTAACAGCAGGGTATTGGGCCAATTATGTAAATAAAAACCAATCGTGACATGAACGATTCTCAACACTAAAACGGGGGACTGGTGCAGGTGGATACGATCAAGATCAATCAACTTAATTGACTTTGAGGAGAGTTGAAGCGACTTTAAAGATGACATTCCAACTGAGGGGATTCAAAACTAAGTTCAAGCGAAGTTTGATGTGCATTTATCACTTTACACTTTCTTTATGAAATCTGTTAACAAATGTCTGTAGTTGAGCTTTAAATATCTGATGCACAGTTAGGTTAAATGATTAATAAGTGCACTTACAGGCGCTCGGCATTCCTCGGGACTCCCTTAGGCACCGTCTTCAGAGCCAGAGCCTGGCAGTCCACATGCGAGCCGGAGCAGCTGCACTTGTGCGGGCATCCATCCACGGAGGCTGCGGCCGCCAGCAGGGCGACAACCAGAGCCCAGACCCGGCGAGCCGCCGCAGGCTTCCCCGCTCCGGCCAGAGAAGTCATATCCAGCTCAATTCCTCTCAATTTACTCCCAAACCGAGTTAAACTCAGACCCGCAGGGGCCAAAGCAGACGCTCCAGACGCGCCGTGGATGGTAGACTTCGTGGTAGACTTTACTCGCTTTTGGCACAAGTTCACCAAACTTTCTCTCGCGTGACTCGATCAGCGAGGGTCCTTTAAAAACCTCCTGGCCATTGAAGAAAATGAAGAAAGCTGGGATTTTTTTTTCTTTTTTTTTTTTTTTTTGGTGTGACACGCAAGAACTGTTCTTTTAAAACATGTAAACTTGGGTCGCCCAGCTCAGTGCGTAAAAGTCTTCCCAAACGCTCCCCATTCACTAACTTTCCGGTAAGTTATCTAAAGTCCTTAAACTTTCCAAGGTGAAAGTGCGCTGCTGGGGTGTAACTTTCTTCCAGAGAACATCCCTGTTTTTAGCAAATAAACAGCGAGGGGTTGCTGCTGTAAGTTGAAAACAGAAAAAAGTTTTCGGAAAGCAAAGGCGCAACGCACACTGGCACGCCTGGAGGTTGTGAGAGTAAGTGAGGCAAGCACATTTGTATTTAGGTTTCCCCACCAAAAAACTCTCTCTCTCCCTCCTTCTGTGTCTTCCTCTCCCCTTCTCTCTCTCTCTCTCTGCTGATGTCACCAGAAAAGAGAGTGAGAAAGCTCTACAAACTTCCACTAGTCCCTTATCTCCCCCAGAAACGCTCCCTGCTGTCTAAACTGCACCACTTTCCCACACCGAAGAGGAAAACTCTACTTTCAGCCCACGGTAGCACTTTGAAACATAGTTTTGCTAAATTTCTCAGCCACACTTACCCCCCTCCCTTTTTTTTCTTCTTTGTCATGCCCCATTTGTCAACTTGATGATCTACTTTGTGATCATTTTCGGTTTTGAGGCATGTATAATTTAAACCATATCTCCCAATGCATCGTCCAGGGGAAGTATCTGCCTGTCATATTTACTGATAAATGTTGGAACAATCAGCAGATGACACCAAAATGTTGTACCATGGTTCAAGATGTCACTAAATGTATCTTTTTAGTTCTGCATGAATCCCAAATGACTGGAAAAAAAAAGATTTTCTTGTTCTTTTTTTGTGTCTTCTGTCTTCTAAATAATTTCAGGGTTTGATCATTGTCAGAGATACTTTGGTCAGAAAGTCTCCCACAGGTTTTAAATCAGGTTTAGAAATGCTGAATGTGCAGGACTAAGTATATGATTAATATTCACTTTCACATTCATTAAATCAGTCAGTGACTCTTCACACAGTCATCTTAAAAGACCACCCCCAACAAGATGAACATAATCCCTCAGAACTTTGTTGTGACCTTCTTTCTAGATGGACAAGTGGACTCAAACCATGGCAATATTCCCAACAACAAAACAGAACCATCCCAAATCACCAGAATTGTTCTTTTAATTGTCTCATGTCTATAAGATGTTAAACTGTCAGTGTCTTCACTGTCGGGGCTGCAGTAGTGATGCTGCCCTCTATTGGCAGAAGGGAATAGAGACGCACCAGCCCGGGATTCATGACAGGAGGGTATGGTAATTAAATTATTTAACTTCTAGCCAGATCAGTGTCCTCTAAATTAATGCAGTTCTTCGACAGAATTCTTATGCAAATACTAAACGTGTGAATAGCTTTTTCTTCACTGGAGTCTGTTATGCGAGATGTCAGGTTCATAAATATTCCAAAGCCCAGGACCCAGCTGAGTAATCAGTGTCCAGGCACAGGATTCAGGCTAATTAAAACATCAGTTCTCCTGTCCGCTGGAGAGACACCAGAGGCCGACTAATGGCAAAATTAATATTTGAAATGTTCTGAAATGAAGGACATCCTGATGTTTAAGATAAACTCTGAATGTGTTTATAACACCGGTTGAAAGAGTTTGGTTGTTGAAGGTCACGCAATGAAACACACACACCATTATTCTGATGGGGAAGACTTACCCACGTTGATTTTGTTCACTATTATATATGCGTCTCTCTAAACCACTCAGTCTGAAAAGGAGGACAAATCTAAGCTGAAAAAACAAATGACAGTAATGCATCATGTAAAGATGACAAAGGGTTGATGGGTAATGATGCATGCTGGGCATATATCAAGAGGAAAAATATGACGCTTTATTTTCCTGTTTATGGGGAAATAAAAAAATATGTTTTAGTAAAATAACTTAAAAACTCTTTGATATTCTGATAATGTAACTACAGTCTTGTTTCTGTCAGACGGATGGGAGCTGCGAGGCAACTAGAGGCGAGAAGTCGTTCTCCAAGACGATTGATTCTCACTGCTCCTGGTGAATCCCCAGGTGCATCCTGCTACACAAGGAAACTGAATCCATCCACAGTCCCTCGGGTCTACCTTGAGAGCTCCTCCTTACTGGCTCTGCCCGGTTACCAAGTGCATTCAGGGTCGGCCATTTCTCATCTCCGGGGTTGACAGCATCACAGTATTGGGACGCAATTCATGTGGTCCCAAAACAGTACACAGTCATTCTGAGTGAAGTGTACATGGGATCCATACAACAAGCAATCCATTTTTCTCAGTCCAATGACACATCAGAACCACAGACAAGGACGACACGTCATAACAACATTGTTATGACACTACATCACCAACACATCAGAGCACAGAGTGCAACAGAAGTATGAACCAAAACTGAACAGACACAACCAGGATAGCCATCTAAACAACATTGTAGGTGTTATAAGTAGGGTTGCCACCTTTCAGAAATAGAAATAAGGGACGCCCTGTTTCAGCAGCGCAGGAGCCAAAAAAAAGCCCCAAAACTTCTAAACTGAATAAAAATGTGTTTATTTTATATGAAAAAACTAAATGCTTTGATTTAAAGTTTAAAGTGCTTTAATAGCATTGAACTTGCATGACTGTACAGACAACCGTACTAGTAACTGAAATATCCTCCTATGCTGTGTATGTCCACATCAGCCCAGATGTATAATATAGCCTACAGGTGAAGAATATGGTGTAAAAGTTAATTTATTTCAATAATTCAACTAGAATATGGTGTAAAAGTTAATTTATTTCAATAATTCAACTAGAATATGGTGTAAAAGTTAATTTATTTCAATAATTCAACTAGAATATGGTGTAAAAGTTAACTTATTTCAATAATTCAACTAGAATATGGTGTAAAAGTTAACTTATTTCAATAATTCAACTAGAATATGGTGTAAAAGTTAATTTATTTCAATAATTCAACTAGAATATGGTGTAAAAGTTAATTTATTTCAATAATTCAACTAGAATATGGGGTAAATGTTCATTTATTTCAATAATTCAACTAGAACATGGTGTAAAAGTTAATGAAAATACGGTACAAATCGTGTCCCGTATTAGTTCAACGGGACGCAACATTTTTTTCTCAAATAAAGGACAATTCCGTATTTTACGGGACGGGTGGCAACCCTAGTTATAAGGGTTCAAAAAGTTACACAAAACAAGGACAAATGTCTTAATAATTTCACAATTATGTTTAAACATGGTGGTTAGCCCTGTTGCCTTACAGCAAGAAGGTTCCCGGTCCCTGGCCCGGCAGGGTCTTTCTGTGTGGAGTTTGCATGTTCTCCCTTTTCTTGCGTGGGTTCCCTCCGGTTACTCTGGCTTCCTCCCACAATCTAAAAACATGCATGCTAGGTTAATTGATGGTTCTAAATTGCCTGTAGGTGTGAGTGTGATTGTGTCTGGTTGTCTGTCTGTATATGTGGCCCTACGATGGACTGGCGTCCAGGGTGTAACCCCTGCCCCTCCCCTGAAATTAGCTGTGATAGGCTCCAGCAGACACCCGTGACCCTGCAAAGGATAAAGCGGTTATAGAAAATGGATGGATGGATGTTAAACATATGGCAGAATTGGTTGTGGGGTTAAAATGTGTACCGGTTAAAACTCATAGTACAATTTAAAACAGGGGAAAAGCATCTCGGGCCACACCGAACTGAAACTGGACAACTGGATAACACAATATCACAACAAATAAATGAGGCCAGTAATCCTTGACTGTAGTCCCATTAAAAGAAAAAAAGAATTCCAGTAAATTTCAGGTAAACAAATTTCCAGAAGGTAACAATATCCCGAAAATAACATTCGATAACATCATTTCAACAATACGTATAATTATGTGTGTTTAAAACTTGTGGTAGGAGTATTTAGAAATAAATAGTTTATATTACAATTTTGAAAGTGGTCTTCCTGAAACAAAATAAGTTAAATGTGTGTTGGAAAGAAAAAAAATCTGTTTCTAGGAAATACAGTATAATTATAACAATGTGGATACAGCATTTCACTGTTCATCAGCGTGCACTTCTCAAAAACTGACTCTTTTCCTGGACACTGTAATCCAAAGCAGTACCACAAGTATTGATTCAAATATTTTGCTAGTGTAGGTGTTTCAGGTAGAGCCCACTGTTCCCTCCCACCAAAACACCACGATGTATGATAAATAAGCAATAAAAAGAAATAAGAAGTAAACCCTCTGGTCCCCTTTCCTTCTTGTGGCAGTTGCTCACTGTTTGCTTCCTCTTGACAGTCCTGTCATGTCTGCATATTTTTAGACTCATCTGTATCACCAGTGTCCCTTTTATAAGCCATTCTTTCAGCATGAACATATATAGTAAACTTTCTGTATCCACAAGACCACATGCTACAACTTTTATCCTTTTAGTTAGTACTGTGTGGACTCTCGCTTTATATTGTTGTGACCAGGCACTACAAGGACACAATGCCCTGGATTAACTAAATGGATGCTAAAAAGAAGTTGGAAGGTCGTTTTTTTTATATTTACTGCAAATGCACATATAACATTCATATGTGCAAAGAGTCATATAGGCTTTTTTTTTCAGACTGAGTTTCACAAAACCAGATATTACTGTTTGTGATGTGAATGAAGTTGACTGTTGCTGAGCTTATTACAGCATTTTCACCACTGCCAATCTTTCTTTTTCTTTCCTTCCTTGATCTCGCTCCCGACACCCCCCCTGGGTTCTCTTTTCAAGACTCATTCTCTTTACTTTTATTCCCACAAACTCTCCCGTCACTCTGTCTCTCACAGTGGCGGAGCCAGAACGCAGCAAATGGGTGGCCTGGAAAAGTCAGCGTGGGCCTGATTATTATCACCTCCGCACATGAGGTACAACCCCCTTGGCGGAGGCTGTGCTTTTGTTGGCGTTGGTTGTTTTTTTTTGTCTGTTTGCAAATTAACTCAAAGGTTTATGAACAGATTTTGATGACATTTTCAGGATAGGTTACCAATGAGGCAAGGACCAATTGACCGGATTTTGGTGATGATCCGGATTGATGTCTGTATCCAATAATCTTTTGAAGGGGAATGGAAAACTGAGCTTATTGGTGGAGGTCTGCGCTTTTCAACAGCACGATTGTTTTGCTGCTATTTGACGGGAGACATGTTTTTCTTAACACCACAGAAGCGGATCTTCTCCGGTTTAGCACTTTGGACAGTTCAGTGCACACAATCCTGACACAACACAGCCACTAAAATTGAATGAAATGGCAACCGTAACCACCTCAACCACAACCTTAACATCCCACAACGGGCCAGAATACATCAAATAAAAGCAGTCTTACCGGCAGTTGTTGCACAAGGGGGGTCTTCTGATAATGTCATTATAATCCGAACTGTATCCATCTGCTCCAGTACCATGACCCACCTTCTAATTGCCATTGAACTTCCCTTAAGTGTCTTGAGACATCAGTCAGTGATGTCAAAGATGAAGTTTGTTTACATTTTTGTGTAAGCTATATTACATTCTTAATGTTCAATAAAATTTAAAAAACACAATGAAACTTTTACAAAAAAGTACATTTAGTAAGAAATATATTTTTTTTTTAAATTCACGACTCACTGGATGAGCAATCTGTCAATCTGACTATGGGTGGGCTGTGCACATCCAGGCCCCCCCATAGCTCCGCCCCTGGTCTCTCATCAAACCTATTTCTATTATTCCGTTTCCCCTCCCAAAATCCAATCTTACTCCCGTCTGTGTAATTCCCTTTTAATTTCCTATGTCTCCATCTCTGTATTTTTATGAGCTGAGAGACACTGAGCTATTAATTAGAGTTTGGTTTTTTTAATGACGTCGAAGTGAGCCAGTCAATGAATTAACAGCTTCATGCTTCATTGCTTGTCCAGATTTCTGTTTGCCCACAGAGACACACAAGAGAAAAATAACACAATTAAGATGCTGTCACAAGGGATTTGTTTTTCGTTGACCAAGACTCCTTCACTTATGCTTCAAAGAAATATTCCAACCCTCTAAGGAATTACCAGCGCATTGGAAAGTCTGATATGATTTTTATCCTTTCCATAGCTATCCTATAATGCAAGATGTCACATTATTTTATCATCAAGGATGTAAGATAACAGATTCAATCTTCCTGTTAGGGATCACAGCCTGAAAACCCAGCAGAGAGATTATTTTTTCAAACTCCTTAACCACTGACATAAACGCTCAACTAAGATTAAGCTCCACTCGGGTATGTGGGGAAAAACACAAATATACAGCTGCTTAGCAACACATTGTCATGTTAGTTTGTAAAACACCATTAAAAGACAAACCATTCACTTTTTATCCTTAAACATGACCTTCTTTTTTATATACCAAACTAAATTCTAAAAATAAAGAAATAGGATGACAAGAAAAATGGAAAAATTGAGTTTCTTTATGTATTCATTTCATCACAGACAGCATGAATCCACATAATGTTTTGTCTCATCAAATCTCTAAGCTTCTTTTTCATGATTTGTTACTCAGTTGAAAATTCATACAAAAAATTTGAAATTCATACCGTCCAATGAATACAATTGCATCTATTACAATAAGCTTAATAAAACCAATTTAATAGTAAATACTTGTGTTTCTGTATCACTTTTTTTCTCTGTCTTTGTACACTTAAAAATGCTGCCTCTCATATTACTCTTTATTTTCTCTTATACTTTCCTCTCGTGACTCTTTTGATCGCAGCAATGAACAAAAGTAGAGAGTAATTGTAGGAAAGTTTGGACTTCTCTGCACACTGAGCCTCATCCGTTTAAACGATCTGATATCTCACGGCACATTAAGGTTTTGTATGAGTATTACTTTTGCTGCTGCCTAATTATGGAGGTTTTTTTCCCCTTCTTTGTCAGTGATGAAGTACATCTTCACACGTATGTCTATGTGGAGGATGTATGTGGTTTAAAGGCTATTTTAGCCAGACAGATCTTTGGCTTCGCTCAACTGTGGTCCCTTCAAAGATGTCATCTTTACTTTGATTGTCTACACACTCCCTTTAAATGTGTGAGGGGGGATAAAGTGAAAGAAAGATTAAGGCAATTTTTGAAGGGTGCCATCATAACATCCCTTTGTCACTCTCACTCACAAATTATTGTGCAAGTGATTCCCAATAAAAGGGTTTTTTTCATTTGTCTTCAGGAGTGGTGCTAATCCTGAGTAAGAGATCCCATATGTACCCTCATCATTTCATAAAACAAGAGTTCATTTTATATTGAGAACTATATACATTCAACTACACATGCAAACCTCTTTCCTATTGTCAGCAGTTATTTTGTCTGTGTATCCATATGTGTTGCTATGTTGTAGTATGATGGGTACATGATAGGGATGGGCGGTATGGACCAAAAAATGTATCACGATAATTTCTGGCATTTATCCCGATAACGATAAGAATGACGATAAAAAAAATACCAATTCAACTCCACCTTTTTAACTATAAATCTATCACCACATTCAGTCTTTGGAGCCCCCAAAACACTGCTCTAAAAGAATACTAAATGTTACTAAACGTCATCAATGGGAATTTATCGTTTTCTCTTTCTTTCTTTCTTTCTTTCTTTCTTTCTTTCTTTCTTTCTTTCTTTCTTTCTTTCTTTCTCTCTTTCAGGCTCATGTCTTTCTTTCTTTCTTTCTTTCTTTCTTTCTTTTTTCCAGGCTCATATCTTTCTTTCTTTCTTCCAGGCTCATATCTTTCTTTCTTTCTTTCAGGCTCATTTCTTTCCTTCTTTCTTTCTTTCAGGCTCATATCTTCCTTCCTTCCTTCCTTCCTTCCTTCCTTCCTTCCTTCCTTCCTTCCTTCCTTCCTTCCTTCCTTCCTTCCTTCCTACATTGTGCGTCGATTTAACGCAGAACCATAAATCAGCTTTACACAAAAACATCATCAACGGGAATTTATCGTTTTTACCGCAAGATGACAAATTCTTATCGTGGGGAATTTGTTTGACGGTATATCGTGAACGGTAAAATATTGCCCATCCCTAGTACATGAATAGGAAACCAGTTTTACCATGGTTCCCTTTGACACAAACATGGACTCCCTCATTGTGTGGTTTCAAGGTTCAACAGTTTGGCCTGTTTCTTGGTTTAGGGAAGTTTCAACCTCCTGATCTTGATTCAGATTAAGCAGCGAGGTGGTGGGGGTGACAGTAAACACCACAGTTCATAGGCATCCACATCAGTCTGTTTTCAAAACTAATGCACATCCACATTAGCATTTCAATTCTGTGTCCATTCCATCCATATTACATATATATTACATACACGTTACATAACATAACTGTGTATCAAACAGACATCCATGCTCATAAGGGAAAACATGGCAAGCTGTCCACTCAAACATCATCTTTGTTTCAGATTAGTCTCGTGATGACTTTACTTCTGCATGAGTAGGCAGTTGCAGTATAATTAAACACAGACTTTGGCTGTATAACAACATTTTTATTTTGATGCCAAGCAACAGTGTAGTCTTTGAGGCTTATTAAAAGTCTTTAACTCTTTGACTGCTGAATATATATTCAATTCCAGGCTGTACATTGTCCACCAAATGATTGGCAGTAAACATTCATGATACACTTGTACTGTTCTTAGATCATGTCTGTTTTAGCATGATGCCTCCTACTCTCTGCATTTTTATTCCTCCATTTAATACTCCTGTTTAGCTGCTTGTCACTGCTGGTCGGCTCACGCATTGACGCCAGATAAAGGAACAGCTGCCGTCATAATCCATGTTTGCCTTCATTTGGGCTCGAAAAAATCTGAAAGACACCGACGAAGCTACCACTTGGCTGAACTTGGCTGATGACCATTTCCTATTGAGTAAACTTTCACCAGTTGGCTTCAAATATTGCCGGACAATTGATGTAAAGAGCTACACATGAAAAGAACAACCAATGCAGGTGCCAATCGTCAACACATCCAAGCAGTTCTGGTCTAAACTGGCCTTCATTTGGTCTTAGTTTTCCTGGGTTTTTGGGGTTTCTGGGCACTTTTAACCTGCTGGTCCAACTCTAGCTATAATTTTGACAACGATTTAGCAAAACAAATTTTCTTCCCGATTCCCTTTCTTTCATTTTGCTCAGTAAATGTTACATTACGATAACATCCCAAGAAGATAAACTCTCGGAGTCAAAGTTAGATGATGCCAAATACTATGGAGCTGGAACAGTCTCATAATTCACAAATGCACACGCCGATCCACAAATGGACAGAACAATTCACACGTGCGTAGGACAAGATACACAAATGTATTTTTGATGCACACACAAATATAACCTGATTTACAAAACGTTTTTTTGTCTGTGACCTGCGCTGGATTTGTGTGTGACTTTTAAGTATAGCAATGTAAGTGCACAAACACGAACACACGAACACACACACACACACACACACACACACACACTTGTGTATCTTAAAAGGCACTTAAATAATGCCATATGTTTCTCCAGCACTTTGTTTCATTGCAAGGATATTCTTTCTGTTGCTGCTTCCCATGCTGTGTTTGATTGATGGTCTAATTGACCAGAATATCACACTGACCCACGTACACACACAGACAAATATACACACACATACAGTTGCAAACGCCACCAAACCAAATGCCAATAACTACTAGAGAAGGACTACTTTGCCCCGGAAGATCCAAACGCCTTTAGACAGTTGAGGTTAGCGATACTCTTAAAGTGTGTGTTACGCCTTCAGAAGCAGTGAAATAAAAGCTGACCAACACTTTTTAACACTGCGATATCCATTTCAAAAATCTACAGAAAATACTTCTGTTTTGTGCAATTTGACCCCCCAACATCTACGTCTTCTCCATCTCCTGAAATACAAGTATATCTTAAAAGACCTGGAAACACTTAGAAAAGACCCGGTGTAGTTGTGTGGAGCAATTTGTTATATGCTGCAGGTCTCAAACACGTATTCTGTACACGCGTACACCACATATAATGACTGGACAGCCATGTGTTTCTGTGATTTAAGGTTCAGTAACAATAACTCATTAAACTCTAACCTCTGTGATTAAACTACTGATTGAGCAGCAGCACATCTGCATAGCTGATCCCAAGTGTACACATGTGTTGTAGCACCGCCCGTAAGCTATTTACCGACATACACCAAAGTATTCGTCAGCAGACAGTATGACAGGAAGCGGGGCACTGTGAGTCCGTGTGTGTGTGTGTGTGTGTGTGTGTGTCCGTGCGTGCGTGTGTGATTATGTAAAAATGGCCATGAACATTACTTATAAACTCTCTCAATTCCTCACTTCATTACTGAAAAGACTAGTGAAACAAATGTAGCCCAAGGACAGAAATAAAACTCATTTCTTGCTCATTTTGTCAGTGTTTTGGTAGTTACATCCACATGCTAGCTTTTGTTGTATTTTCAGTAAAAGGTTTAAAAACACTGAGATCAAGCAGTGAAAACAAATCCAAAGGGAAAGTGAGAAACGGGGATATCTATAGGTTATTTTTCATGGCAAATGCTCAAGGAAAACATTTATGTTCACACTAACAGTGGTAGTCGCTTGAAAGGAAAGAGAAAATACTCAAGTTAAACTTTGTCTAAGACAATATTGTGTGTGTGTGACCTTGTCCTGAAAGTTTTAATCTCGTGTTTCATATCTGGATAACCTTAACTGAGTCAAAATCATGTAAAATTTAGAGAAAGTTCGTAGTGCGTTAAGTTTAGGAGCAGTAACACCTTTAATCAAACTTTAGCCAATAAACTATTAATGAGGGTTATTACTGAAAAATTATTTAATCTGAGCCGAAGCCAGGGGAGCTCAATTAGAGCTGATTACTCCGAAGCAGTTTATTTATGTTCAGTTAATTTCATCCTTCTTACATATTTTTTATTTAATAGTAGATTTATAGGACAAACTTTAATAAAAAACAGTAGAACAATGAAAAATAGACCTGCTAGAATGTCTGTGCGTGCATGTATGTGTGTGTTTGTGTGCATATTCGGTGCAGAGGTTAACCTCTTTCTTTTCCTCCCTAACAAGGAACGGTCAGAGGTCATGATACAAATGAAGGGAGCGGAGGAAAGAGGGATGAAAGGATAAATTGTAAAAGGAGGCAGGGAAGGAGACTAGACTTACTGGAGGCCAGATGTCTAATAAGGTCTATAAATAATCAAGTGACAGCTGACAGTTGGGGTGGGCGATACCCCAAAATGTGGTTTCAAACCAAGATAACACCGAAGTGAAGTTGATCAATATCAATAGTAGTATCAAAACTTCTTTCTTAAGGAAACAAAGAATTTGGGGTATTTAAGATACGACTATATTATAATCATTATAAGTAGCTAAGCATGATACATTTGTCTTTACTGTGTTCTGCCGTTTTCTAAATTGCAAGCCTGTGGGAACACTTACATAGGTAATCAAGAAAATGTTGACATGCAAGTTCTTTAATTAACTACAGATATGATCAGGAGCCAAATGCACTCAACGGCAAAGTGCAGCACAAACAGTGCAGTCACACAGGAACTTTGCTCCGACGCTCGACGGTGGCTGCTTTTGATGCTTTGGGTTGACGCCGTCATCATACCAATAAACAACCGATCAAATTTCTTTCCACAAGGAGCACAACAAAAAAAAGATTGGTGCAACAATTTCATTGGCTAATACAAGCATCAATATCAAAAAGGTTTTTTTTTATATTTTTTTTGTGATGTTAGCAGCAGACTCCAAATTTAGTTTGGCAACACTTGACATTACTCCTTTCAAAGTTAATGTAGAGCAACTCTTTGAGCATGTGAACTACCGGTCAGACAAGTGTTCAAACACTCACAGTTTGATGCTAAAGATCCATTTGTATATAAAAGTCCCACTGATTGATATCAAAGCTAAAGTTTGCATAAGCAGCTCAGTATGAGTGCTGCTTGAATCACTCCCCCCCTCGCAGACTTTCCTATATCCATGATTAAGCAGTAAAGGAGTGTAAACACACAGTGAAAACTCTTTGAACTCACAGAGAACAAAGCATTTGAAGCAAAATGGCAATAAATGTTAAAACTCAGGGAGATGCGTCCAAAATAATTGCTACTTTTAAGCTTCTAAACAGACTAAAATAAGATAATTCCACTTAAGGCCCCGTTTACACGTAGCAAAACGTGTACGAAAACGAAGCTCAAAGTCACCAAAAACAATAATTTCTGAAAACAAAGTGGAGATTTGCAAAAACTCCGTCTTCACGTTTGCATGTAAACAGAGAGAAACGGACATTTAGGCTTCAGAACGTCACATTATGCGACAGGAACGTCACCAACGTCATGAGTGCAACCTGTGCTTACAATTTGTTTGGCCACCGTCAATATTTTCTTGTATTTTACCTGTTTTATATTCTAAAGTCACACTTAAAAGTAACTCCACTTCTCTGTCACTCCAAATGAAAGACTCTTGTTCATCTTGGAAGTAACTGGAAGTTACTCGTGTCATTTGTTGATGTTTTTTTCCAGGATTCTGATTGGCTAGCATGACTTTAGCTTCTCGTTACACTGCCCCCTGTAGGTTTGGCTGCTCATAGCACCTTAACAGCGTATTTATGCGGGTTTGTGTAAATTATGGTATTTTTCAAAACGTAGAGGGGGAAATATCCGTTTTTGTAAATACTATGTGTAAACGTGGCCTAAGTGATAGTGTGGATAGGTTCCTTACAGTCAAAATGAGGTCATTTCACCTTTGTATGTGTACACAAAGTGCATTAAAAGGACTGTTTGACAAAGCCTTCCATCAGACCTGTTACAAGACTGAACATGTTCATGATGTTGCTGAAAATACTGTCAATAGATGCAAAAGGAGGGAAGTTCATGGCCTCTGCTTCAAAGAAACTGGAAAAGTATTCAGATATGACAAAATAAGATATTATTATAAACAGAGTGTTCCGTAATTCTCTCTGTCTGATCTCCCTTTTCCTGTTCTAGCCGTCTGGCCTTCGGCGGGAGGGTCCCCCCTTAGAGCCAGGTCCTGCTCAAGGTTTTTCCTTGCCACGGTTTATATAATAATTGCTCAGGTGTCATTTTCTGGGTCTCGGGAAAACACCTAAAGACAACGTGTATTGTAATAAAAGCTATATAAATAAAATTGAACTGAATCGAATTTAAAAGCTTATAACAGCAATTTATTAAGCCATAGCTCTATTCCCCGAAGTGCTTAAAAAATTGCTGCAAATACAGTTTCCATTTGCACTCAAAACTGCTTAAATTCGCATCATTTTACCCTCTAATAATAGAGCTAGGGTTGATTTAACTCTGGAATATTTCTTTAACTTTGAGCAACATTTAGACGATTGGATAGTCAGTGCTTTCTTTTCTTTATTTCTTTCTTATATTTCTGATTTAGAACCGACATTAAGAAAACAGTGATAAATCTTTAGATTGAAAAATATTTGAAATTTGAACAAAATACAAGATGAGTGAACTGAGAACTGTTTTAAATATAACATCAGATAACTCGTTTGATTGTGTCCACTGTGTCATGCCTTCTCGACAAATTGATTAACTTCACTAAAGAAGTTCAGGCTTTTCAAAAGTTTATAAAACTTTTTATCCCCTCTTTTCTATCCAACCTTTTTACTCCTTGTCTCACTCTCATTTCACTTTCTTCTCTTCTCACCTCCCTCTATCTCCCCACTTTCTTTTCCTTTCTGTACATCTTCATCCTCTATCAGATAACTGCGGTGTTATCGGTGTGGAGGTGCCGAGTACTGAGCACCTCCAGAGCTCCGCTCTAACAACAACAACGCATTCCTGCATGCTGCATGCACCTTGGTGTTTTACTGGGAGATATGGAGGCATACCTAACAGATGTGTTTTAGTCTGCGTGAATGTGTCACAGGAAAATACAAGAGCCAGGTCTGTTTCAGCAAGGTGCGGGTGGGTCTGTTCAGATCTTTGAAAGTCATTTGAAATAAAGTGTGTGCTTGCGTCTTTGATATGGACACATTCCTCTTCGCTACTTTAAAACCTGGCTGACTTTTCCGAACGCGGATCAAAACAGTTGTAAAAAATGTCAGGCTATAGAAGTTACGCCTAACTCTAGAGATTCTGTCTTCGTATTTTTGCATACATTTGTGCATGTACAAATGTAGCTGATTAATCATATAGAACAAAACACGCCCTAAATTTTTAAACAACAGTTTACTCGAGTCTCGTGGTATCAAAAGTATTTCTGTTACAGGATATTTATCATTAAAAATTACAACAGCAAAGATTGAGCACAGACTACATTCAGTCAACGATTAATTTCCCTTCAGGGATCAATAAAGCATTTTTGAATTGTTTTAAATCAGGTTGTGCAAATGTGGATAAATCATTTAAGTTATAAATCTCTCAAAGTTGTGGTTTTGGTGTAAAGAAGATCTTAATGGACCTCGGTATTTTCTGTGTCTGCCCTGACACAAATATGAGTCGACTTTACCCAGATCAATTGCCGGGATGGATCAGTGACTAATTTACAGCATGTTACTTGATCCACTGAGGGAATAACGTCACAGGCGTGTGTCTGCAGTGTGTGTGTGCGTGTGTGTAGGTCAAACAATCTGTGGGTGATACTCGCAACCTTTCAGCATGTCATTCCCACCCTCTGTTCTCAGCTTGTGATGTTATCAGCTCCATTTATGAAAATATGATTACAAACAAGCATCTTTTCAGTCTGGTGTGAGAGGTTCATACCTCAAGGAGTGTGCAGAAACGTGTGTAATAGGTATACAAACCCATTTGAGTGCGCCCATCTGACTTTGTGTTACCACAAGCTGAAAAAAAAAAGACATTTTAACTACCGGCAGCACCTTGGGGTGATCTGGAGGGGAAATGTGTAAAAACTCAACTGTGAAAACAATCTCAAAGGGAAATGGGGTGAAAAATAGTTTATTTGCACCTAAAAGTGAAGTCAAGACAATATTGTAGGGGACATTTGATGTTAAACGCCTCAGAATACTCTCTCTGTGTGTGTGTGTGTGTGTGTGTGTGTGTGTGTGTGTGTGTGTGTGTGTGTGTGTGTGTGTGTGTGTGTGTGTGTGTGTGTGTGTGTGTGTGTGTGTGTGTGTGTGTGTGTGTGTGTGTGTGTGTGTGTGTGTGTGTGTGTGTGTGAGAGAGAGAGAGAGTGATCATACTGTAAATCAGAGAATTCCCATGAAAGATAACAGAGACCTCCTATCATATTTACTTGAGTTTACACTGAGACGGATCAAGATGTACTTGTGCAACCATCGTACATATATGATTTAGATATATGGATATCAGTGATTTACTGGAAAAATAATGATTTAGTGAGGAAAGGTCCTTGAGAAATTAATAGACAAAGTGTTCTCAGTGTGACTGAAATTTGGCAGAAGTCGAAAATGAAAGTGAAAAAAAGGCCGTTCTTTAACCAGCTTTAGATCTCAGATATTTTCCTTTACAGGCTTCAATTTTTCAACCAAAGGATAATTCTTGGGAAGCCTGGGAAGCTATACCCGTTTCCTTCGCAAAAATTCTCTTATCATCATGTTTTATCTTTTGTATTGTGTTTTTAATGTCTTTTTGTGTATTTATATAACTTTGTTCTTTTTCATCTTAGCTCCCCCCTCCCCTTACCCCCCTAGGCTGCACTTGAAAATAAGAAATTTGGGAAATATATATATATAAATAATGAAATAATCCGATACCCTTCCCATTTTCATCTATTTCTCCCAGTAAAGCAGTCGTTACTATGTAATATGCCACTGTACAAACATCTACATTACAGCATGAATGGAGGCCAGTCACATGACTGCTCGAATCGGATTCCACTGGAGTGACACATTGCATTATGGGATACTTCATATTGCATATTGTACAAAGTTTTAGTAACTTTTCAATCTCAGTAGTAGTAGAATGTTGTACGTAACCTCACAGTGGAAGTATGAACTGCCACTCAAAACACAGCGGATCAGCATCTGCTCTCTTATATGTTTGTCTTTGGTTTTTAAACCACACACTTTCATAGATTCAACTGAAATCTTTGAGACCAGTAAGAGGCAATTGCAGCAATCCCACTGAAAGTTCTCCAGAAATGTCTTATAGTTGAGCTGATCGAACTGTTTACACAGTGGTTCAGTTTACACTGGTAAATGAGGTATATCTTTCAAGAGTAAATTACATTGGACCAGAAAAAAAAAACACTGAAAGCTGAATCGTGACTTTTAAACTGTTTGGAATTTCTTGGGAAAAAAATGAAACTTGCTGTTTTCGCCACATGAAATTACTTCCCATGATTTAACAACTTTTTTTGAACATTTTCGCAAACATATTTAACTAAAATTTGGGCTTCCAAAAAGTCTGCAGCTGCCTCGGTTAAGAAACATGGAACAAACAGGATATGTTGCAAGTGCAAGATTGAATTTCTTATAATAAGCAATAGCAGTTAAACAATCTAAAAAAAATTGGCCGCCAATTTGTAAAAGATTAAAGAGAAGGAAAGACTCATTTTGTGTTAGATTTGATAGATTGATAAAACCATAGAGCACGCAGGTCCCCTGAACCACTTCCATACTTAACAATGCTGCAGAAAAACTCCTATGGCTACTCACTGCCTTGTGAAAAAACAAACCATATGGACAATCATTTTCTTTTCAGAAAGTGATTACAAAGGTTTTTGTTCTCATGGATGACAGAAAATGTAAAAAAAAACTACCATTTTGTTATGTACATGTTCTCACGAAGAGAGAAACTATTTTCCTGTGTTGGTGCTATTCTTGCCGTGGTACACTGGAACCAAAATGTTTAACACCATTTGAATCACGAGGTTTTACATTTGAATGAAAATTCAACTTTTGTGGAGCATATCCAACTTCACATACAGCCTCAAAGTGTCCACTTCCTGTCCACTTAATTTAGTCATGCTCTTAAGAAACTTAGTTTAGTAGATCAGACCCACATCTAGAAAGATGTAGGGTCTGAAAATGATCCAAGTGGCATCCCGATCCAAGGGCTGATCCAACCAACGGCTGCTTATCAAACTGCCTTTGCACGCAGTTGGTTAGCGCTACGACCAATCAGAGCAACAAACAAGGTGATGTTTTCAGAGTGATGGAAACGAAACAACGGGAGAGTGTGTGGTGTAGGAGAGTGTTATGAAGTGAAAGTGACGGTAATGTAATAAAAATGGAATCCAGCAATTGTTGGCACTTTTGCAAGAAACAGTGTGCTCAAACACTACTAATGTCTTTCACATTAGGGAACATGTGTAACACAGCTGGCTATAGCTAGACAGACATAATCATGTTCAGATTAGTTTATTGTGAGAGCGAGTTTACCAGATTCCTCTTACCATTTGTAAATTAAATAGGCCTTGGTGGCCAACATGTCTGGCCATTTCGTCTGCATAAGCCAGAATTGACGACTGCTGCATCTTCCGCCCTTTGAATCTCAATCTCATCGTGGAGAGTAAATTGTGGGTAAGGGTAAGTTACATCAGGGTGATCAATGGAAAGACTTCAACCACCAGTGGGTTTTTATGAGTTTAGCTGCTAGTGGAGCTAACTGGTACATTAACTGTTTGTTGTAGCCTGTTGGCAAAACAGCAAATTCATCTACCTTGCAAAACAAGTATTTAAGTGCTGTCCTTTGTTCAATTTTCAAAGAAAAGGTCCAACAAGTCTTCAACTTATAATGCCTAAACCCATTTAAACAGCTTTTCCTCAGCTGCAGCCAATCTAAGCTGTAGCCTCCATATTACATTACCAGGCTGTCATCATCGTGTTAATCCAGAGACTTTCTCTACAAGGACAGACAAATAGACGTACTGTACCAGCAAAAATACATTAAATTTGTTTGTGGTAGATCTAGATTTTTAGACTATAAGAAGCTAGAATCATGAGACATAAACCACCTGACAAGCGAGACCTTCAGTTATTTACTGAAAGTCTTGTTTACCTTAGTATTTGAAAAGAGTTATTGTTTTTATCTTGAATGATCAGTAATATCAATGATGAAGCAAGCTTGAAAGCTAAAAACATGCAGACTGGCTACAACATCTGGTCCGCATGGATTTAGTTTTACAGAAAAAGTTGGTATTTTTACCAGAACGCTAACACTAACCTTACAAAAAGAATTTGTATCAGAAAAACAAGGAATGGAAATAAAGATGAAATAAAATATATCCAAAATAATGACAGGAGGATGATTTTCAGAAATGTTCAACAAGCGAGATAAGGAGAAAAAAAATAAACATCCAACCTCTCTGGTCAAAGCAGATAGTTGAGAAAAATGTTGTGATTCCAATAACTGGTTGTCAAGCCCTAAGCTGAAGTGGTGATGGAAGGAGGTCCAGGAAAAGGAAATGAAAATGGGAAACTGTGTGTTCCACACAATAAGCTCCAGTCCTTTCCCTCAGCTCAACGCGATAGCCTAAAAGCAAAAGCCTTCAGAAGTGCTTCAGAAGAGCTGCTCTGTGGTCACTACTACAGGTACAAGATTGCACTTCAACTGGGTATCCTTATTAAAAGAAGCTATTTTTGATAAAAGAATCCATCTAATCTTGTTATATATTACAATAAAACATTTACAGAACATTCTTGATCAACATCCAACCCCTAGATATACAAAGCACATTCATAGATCTTAACCAGTCCTTCACATCAGATACTTAGACATTTTATACCAAGCTGCTCCAGCTCTGGTATTCATCCATGTGCACATGCAGAGATGGCGGGTGAGACACCGCAGATACATGTCGATATGTGAACTTGAGGAGCTGGAGACTGAATATCCAGCATTTCAATCAATAAAAACACATCTGCTTACCTGCTGGGTGTCAAATCTTAACTTAAACAGAAGTGCTTCAGAATCTGACTGAAATCACTTGAGATCTGATCCCTGGTAAGTTGACTTAATATCTGAAAGCCAAATCAGGACGAAGTTTTGCAATTTGGTCTGTTAAAATATCATAACAAATGAACATATTAACATGTAGACTTTGCATAATTATAATAGCAGTGCACAGATTTTAGTTGGTTGTCTTGAGCATATTTTCTCATCTTCATATGAGAAAACAACTGTTCAGTGTAGCATTGATCAAAATGTTTTATTTAAAGGTTTGGAGCCCTCTAGACTTGTGTCTGGCTCCACCACTGCCAAAGGTCACACTATTGTGAAATATGATGCCCTGTCCAGATGCAATTATCTCCCAAAAGCTCATAATACAATCTGGGGAAGCAAATATAAAGAGCCGGTTTCCACTGAAAGCATCCATCAAATCCCAAATGGTTTAAATTTGATCAGGATAATCTGGTGGACCAAAAGTCAGCATCATTTTTAGTTTCTGGTTGATCTTTATTAAAGTGAATCACAGGTTCTGTTTTGTTTTTTTTATTCCAGTGAACTTGAGACACTGAAGTCACAACATCAAAGTCTCAAACATGCTGGTAACAGGCAACACCAGCTCACCAGGAGTCTCCAGGGCAAGGACACACACACACACACACACACACATACACACACACACACACACACACACACACACACACACACAGCGAACACACTCGGCTCCACGCTGCTGGCTTATCTCTGATCCGCCATCTCCCTTCCTGCGGTTTGGATCTGGTGAAGCGCTGTTCTTCAAAGTCTGCGTGTGCGTGTGCTTGTACAGTCTGTGCGAGTGCATGTGTGTGGACGGGAGGTGTAATGGAAAGCACCTGCACTCACTGAGGCAGGGACATATTTTGTGTGAAACAATGGGGGGATGTGGATGGATGAATGAATGGACAGATGGAAAGATTGAAGAAAAATGGACGGATGGATGAAAATGTGTTTTTTTTCATATGACAAACAATTTTCACAAAGCTGTTTTGTTAATAAAGCTTTAGAAATAAATCATACTATACACCGTTTGACAGAGAGACTGATGAATGAATACAGAAAAGGGACAGAAAACACCCAGATGAAGGCTCGGGGAGTAGAAGGGGCTTTGAACGGATAAAACAAGGAGAGGAATTTGGTTGAAGCTGAGAGGTAGAAAGTGAGATTGGAAGCATTGATGTAGGAATTGAAAGAGTGAGGAGAGGAGGATTAAGGAGGATGCAAGAGGGATGGCAGTGATCAGATAAAACAAAACTAAAAATAGTGGAGGAAGGAATAAGGAAGAGGGGATTTTAAGCATCTGAGAGGTTTTGAACACACAAGCCTGAGAGATGGATGAAGGAATGACTGGATGGATTCAACGAGGAACGGGAGGATGTGAAGGATAGAGCAGAGCTGAGAAAGAATATGAGAGAAAATTGAGGCAAAGGGTAAGAAAGATTTCCGCTTGAATAAATTCTCAGACTGGAGATTTAAGGGGTTTTCAAGCTATTTGAAAGAATTTGGGGTGTACGAGCAAATAGCACTCTTTCAGAGTCATCTGTCATTCCTTTAAAGGCATTATGCTGTATTTTTATGTGGATATAGACAGGAATTATGGAGGGTAGACTGAGATAACCCTGTCCCAAAAGTCAAACTTGCTCTGTTGGAAATATACGATATCTTCCAAAAAAACAGTGCGCTTCAATAAACACTTAATTTAGCATGGTTGTCTCTGTGAGCCTTTGTTACATTTCAGTTCAGTACTCATGATGAATGAAACAGCCACAAAACTGGAATAATTTCATTTGAACACATAGACATGAACAATGCATGTTTGAGGGTGAAATGCAGTTTAACAGTCATAATAGGGTTTGGGCAGAAGATTTATTTTCTGTCTGTGCCACATTTAGTGTCATTTACAGATGAGGTGAAACACTCCATATATGTATAAGCCAAACAAATGATTTATGTAATATGCAGTGCACCAGATATGGGAAGTTTTATATTAAAGGAAAAGACAAGGTTTTGATAACATTTACAAGTAGTTCAAATGCAACTGCAAATGCAAAACCTCCAAAAAAGTTTGGACTACATTTTAAATGTTGAAAATGCAAAATGCAAACATTCCCACTCATAATCATGACAATCAGACATATCAAAATCTCAAAAAACGACATGACCTACTCATCAAGAAAACAAAGTGGGGCTGGCGTACAATCTGTTGAACTGACTTTCTGGAAAAACAGAAAGTCTTATTTAGACTCTAGTTGTTATCGTTGAACTCACTGACTCACAGACAGAAAATAAACATACACACAAAAATCCACTTTTAGGAGCAGGAAAATCTTCACAAAATGAAACTTTTAGCAAAGCCACCCAACATACTGTACATATTTTATATTTTTCACGTACTTATTATATTTTTATTTCTATTTTTATTTCTAATTTGTTATTTAATTGCTCAGTGGTGCTGTTTTTACCAGGTCAAATTCCTGTGTACATTGTACATTTGGCGAATAAAGCGATTTCTGATGTTCTGATTTCAGCTTTCATACCTGAGTACAAAACTTCCATTTGTCCAATCTATTGTTTTTGTAATTTTAGACTTATCTGCATTCACTAACAAACTTTTTTTTTAGTTCAATTCAAAGATTTAGGCAGCAAAGTATGTTTGATTTATGGCTTTGCTTTGAATATGTAAAGTACGTGTGTGAAATGGACAGGGTTTTAGCTGACGATCCTCTCAGGGGATGTGGGTCTAGATTCCTATGATGCTGGTGGTGTTTCCCCCTCAGAAGTATGATACGCCTACTTGGCCTACTGATATAAGTGCCTACAAGCGCAGATAGAAATGCATTAGGATGTCAACCATACGTTAACCATAAGACCTTTCTCAGGATGATGGTTCGTCTGATTAAAGGGTCACTTTGTGCCACGAAGGAAGGCACTGTGGAATAAAAACACACATATCTGATGTTGTCAGTGCAGAAATTGAACAGATAGATTTATTTATGATGGTTTTTTTTTTTGTTTTTTGATAGCCACTGTTACTGATAATGGAATAAAGACTGGAACAGAGCTTAAAATGCACCAGTATGAAAGGGTTACAGGACTGAAAGGACTGACTTTGATGGTTTATTTTTATTGGATGATGGTTCATGCCATTTCTAGTGGATATGTTGGTCCCTGTGCTGACCATGGAGAGAAATATGCTATAGAAACAGAAGAAGAAGTAACATTAACTTACATCAAAGAATCCCTCATGTATCAGTGTGATGATAATGATCCTTTTTTCACTCACCTCACCACAGGTGGGCTCAACACACTCACTGACTTTTACAGGTTCATGGCAACAGGAAAGTGTGTATGTAGTAGGGATGGGCGGTATGGACTAAAAAATGTATCACGATCATTTCTGGCATTTATCCCGATAACGATAAAAATTACGATAAAAAAAATACCAATTCAACTCCACCTTTTTAACTATATCTATATTTCTTTCTTTCTTTCTTTCTTTCTTTCTTTCTTTCTTTCTTTCTTTCTTTCTTTCTTTCTTTCTTTCTTTCTTTCTTTCTTTCTTTCAGGCTCATATATCTATTTTTCTTTCTTTCTTTCTTTTGAGCTCATCTTTCTTTCAGGCTCATCTTTCTTTCTTTCTTTCTTTCAGGCTCCTTTCTTTCTTTTTTTCTTTTTTCTTTCTTTCTTTCTTTCTTTCTTTCCTTCAGGCTCATATATCTATTTTTCTTTCTTTCTTTCTTTTGAGATCATCTTTCTTTCAGGCTCATCTTTCTTTCTTTCTTTCTTTCAGGCTCATCTTTCTTTCTTTCTTTCTTTCTTTCGGGCTCCTTTCTTTCTTTCTTTCTTTCTTTCTTTCAGGCTCATATATCTATTTTTCTTTCTTTCTTTCTTTTGAGCTCATCTTTCTTTCAGGCTCATCTTTCCTTCCTTCCTTCCTTCCTTCCTTCCTTCCTTCCTTCCTTCCTTCCTTCCTTCCTTCCTTCCTTCCTTCCTTCCTTCCTTCCTTCCTTCCTTCCTTCCTTCCTTCCTTCCTTCCTTCCTTCCTTCCTTCCTTCCTTCCTTCCTTCCTTCCTTCCTTCCTTCCTTCCTTCCTTCCTTCCTTCCTTCCTTCCTTCCTTCCTTCCTTCCTTCCTTCCTTCCTTCCTTCCTTCCTTCCTTCCTTCCTTCCTTCCTTCCTTCCTTCACGTACGTTGTGTGTCGATTTAACACAGAACCATAAATCAGCTTTACACAAAAACGTCATCAACGGGAATTTATCGTTTTTACCGCGAGATGACAAATTCTTATCGCGGGGAATTTCTTTGACGGTTTATCGTGAACGGTAAAATATCGCCCATTCCTAATATGTAGTTCCAAGCCTAAAGCCCTATTCTCTTAGGACCAGTAATGTTTGAAGAAAAATCCATGCTCATAACAGTAACTGTTACTGTAAAGCTGTTTTCATGGTAATTATTTTATTTTATTTTGGACAACAACCCCAACACTACACATATTTGTGTGAGACTTGATATAGGCTAAACATTATATTGTATATGTTCATTTAACATGCTCTTGTTACCTCCCTCGGGTTAATACACAAGAGTTACATTAAAAGTAACCTAGGATGCATTTGTTTTTTACATTAATGTTAAACCCAACCGCGTGTCTTCTACCCCTAACCAAGGAATACTCTTTTTCTAACCCTACCCAGGGAACAGTACATACATACTCAACAAGTACATAAACGGTCTGCACTACTTGATCTAATGTAGTTTTCACAGTACAGTTAATTAGTTGCACCACAATGTAGCAGGTCTCCTCAGCAGTCTGTCATAATGACAAATGAACACATGCATTGCATTTTACCCGTTTTGACAGTCAGTTGAAAGAAGGGGTTGTTTTCACTGAGCAGAGTTGGTGGTCTGATTCTTGGATCTTATTTCCCAGAAGGTCCTCAGTTTAATCTCCTAATGATTCACACGCTGATGGAAACTCCTAACATTTTTGTAAATCTCTGCTCTCAACAAAGCCAGAGCCTATTGTATGTCACTTTGGTTTATGCCTACATTAGTAATTACTATATCAAGTGAGTAACAGTTTAAAATCTATCAAAATGCGTTCATCATAAAATAAGCACTGAGGGTTAAAGATTAGCCATAATATATATGAAAAGTCAGAATTTGCACTTGTTTATGTTCCCGGAATGATAATATTTTCTCTCAATGTGCAACTTATTAAGAAGCTAAAAGAGCGTAATGGCAGTCTCTTCTTCTAAAGCCAGAACTCGATGACTGATCCAATAAAACATCAATAGAAGTCTGAGTCACAGACTCAATTAATGAAGCGATGAAACGCGTGTACATCCAGACACTGTTTTTCTGGGGGTTGTTGGGATGTTTGTTTTAGAGCAACAGGGTGAAAGACAAATGGAGAGAAATTAGTGTGAAACTGGCAGGAGGTTGTAACTTTATCCAAATGTTGGGACAGATTGCAAAAAAACAAGCCTTTATTTGACTCGGGAATGAGAAAACCCCTTTTAGAAAGTGGCTTATTAGATTTCACTGTATTTTCCTTTTAAAAGCCAGGACTTTGAGACAAAATTATATGTTTCTGAGCACTGTTAGCAGAAAATTCTGCCTTGAGTAGCAAAAGCAAAGCCATTTGTCCCAAATGTGGAGCAGACTGGCTATTCATTTTGAGCAGAAACCCATGTAATTTACTGCCTTCCCAAGCACAATGTAAACTAAATTATGGGTTGTAATACAATGCATGGCTTACATTGATAACAAGGCCATTCAGCTACAAGGGAAAAAGTCAGAAGGTTGGCCCATGCCCATGAGCAAGCACACAAGACTTTATCACACATGCAGACACCATCATTGTCCAGTTCAAACTGACACTGTAAACTCGCTTACAAATATATAGTAAGTTCTGATTACATGATAAGCTCGACATTAGTGTACTGACGCAAGTAAAACGAGCTGTGGAGTCTGCAACAACTAAACATTTGTTAAAATTGCTTAAGCTTGGAGAAGAAAAAGGAAAAGAAAGAGAAAAGTTTACACTCCTTTGCCCAAGCACTCGATTTCCTTTCCCAGGATATTAATGAGGAAATGACACACACACACACACACACACACACACACACACACACACACACACACACACACACACACACACACACACACACACACACACACGTGAAAAGAAAAAGAAAGGGAAGAAGTAAAAAAGAAAGAAGGAGCGAGGTATGTTAGCTTTCAGAGGGATGAGGACTGGTGATTAATCCCGCTTTGAGTCAACTCCAATGGGAATTCCATCAAAAGCACTGAGAAAAGGGGATTTTAATTGCTGTTCTGTCTACATTTCCCAAAACGCTTACCTACCTCCATCCTACCCACCGCCACCCCTCTTTCCCCTGTTTTTTCACCGTCCTGATGGGGGGGGGGGCTTACCCTGGAATCCGGCAGGCCTCCTTACTGCACACACACACACACACACACACTCACACACACACACACACACACACACAAACACACACACGCGCACACACCCAGAGAATTACTTTCAGATGTGTGGTCAAAGCGAGGAAGTTGTCTAGAAGTTTGTTTTACGTGCTACCTCACCTTCTACGGCCCGTGTGTAGTTCCTCATTTTAATATTTAAATCTGTTTTCATGTTTGTGTCGTACGTGTGCTGAAATCCCATCTGTGTTCAGTTAGAGATCCTGACAGAGTAGTCGTCCCCTCAATAATCATTATGTCCATGACCTGACGCAAAGTACTGACTTTCACAGCTGATCCGTGACATATCTGGTGGATGTGTTTGGTCCCTCTGCTGTGGTGACGCTGATCAAAGGCCCTTAGGAAAAAACATGTGTTTAACTCCCCCCCAAGAAAAAAGAAAAAAATTGAAGAAGGGATATGATGTCTTTTCTGAAACTTGAAAAAATCAGGTACTCCAGTCGTGGTAGTACTGAAAAGTTCTATCAAAGATGGCAACATTTCATATCCCATGTCTCAAACTTAAAAGTGTTACCCACTTAGAGGTGCCTGTTAGTGCTTGGCACTCATTCAGGTGTTTTCATATACTTTTTCTTTCCTTTTTGCAATTTTATTTATGTGTGGGTGTGTATTTGCATTATGGTGTTTAGAGTAATAGTTTAGTGAGCTGTTTTCTTTTTTTATATATTTTTTTTTATTTTATATATATATTTTTTATTTATTTATTTATTTTCTTTTTATTTATTTATTCTCTATTCTTTTTTTTTTTTGCGTAATTAATTCTTATCCTGCTATAATTTTATATCCATTTATTTTTATGTTTCTATGTTGGAGGGGTTAAAAAAAAAGGGAAAAAAAAAATCTTTGACTTGTGATTTTCTTTTAGTGATACTTGGTACACTACGGTCACTGAATGTAGTGATCTTTCCATTGTCTTTTTTTTTTCTCTTCGAAATAGTTATGAAGATGTGTGTACCATTGTTACTTTGGCTATTGATCTCAATAAAAAAATTTATAAAAAAAAAAAAAAAAATGAAGAGGAAAATGACAAAAGAACAGAACGAGAAGAAGAATTAACCAAACGACTGACGATGATGAACCAGCAAAGGAGGGATGAGACAAAGAACAATATATATATATATATATATATATATATATATATATATATATATATATATATATATATATATATATATATATATATATATATGACTGACAAACATTGTAGGGATAATGATGAAGAAGTAGAGACAGCGAGGGGAACAGGGGAAGTTCTTTCAAAATAAAACAGGAACCAGTGAAAAACAGCAGTCATAACAACAAGAGAGCACCAGCAAACTAAGGCTGAAATTAACAAGAAAAACATTCAACATGAGTCGAATTGCTTAAAACCAAGACCGTAACATCTATCCATCAGCGAAAGCAAAGAGTTAACAGATCTAAATAGGGGCTTTCTTGCTGTAACCCCAGAAGCACTACACCATTCAAAGTTTATACATTTCCCACATGCCTTGTTGTCCACTCACCAGCAAAAGTTGAACCTCACAAGTCAAATTATAGATGAAATCTTAGGCTGTCCATGACAAAAAGTTTATGCAGACAGCAAATTCTGTGGTAACATAATGTTGTTGTCAGAGAGCAATGAAGTCCACACTGGGAGGTTAGGAGAGTGGTGGTGGAATAATTAGATATACAGCTGTCCCAGACATCCTGGTTTATGTCCAGGGTTTTGTTTCTTTCCTTTCTTTCCTTTGTCTTGGAAACCACTGAAGGAGATTATTTTAAGTTCTGCTTTTCATCACGTTTTTGTGTGTTACTTGGTTTGATACAAGCATGAAAATGACTTGCCTAAAGTACTGAGACATTGAAAAAATCAGAATCAGAATCAGAATCAGCTTTATTGGCCAGGTTCGAACATTGTCCAACAAGGAATTTGACTCCGGTAGTTTCGCTCTCTATAAGGCAGAAACATTGAGATAAAAACTATTGGTAAATGCAGTTTAGTTTAGGAAATTTGAATATTCCAGGAGTTGATTCAAATGGACGCTATTCAATAAATTAAAACCGCACTGCAAACATGTTGCCCCTTCCTTCTGGCAACATATGAAGCCCTCTGCTGCCTTTACACCAACAAAGGACAGTTTTATGGAGCCAAATCAAGGCCAAAAGTTTTAGTATCAGATCTTTTTTTCAGTTTCAAATCTTTTTATTTCAGTTTCAAATGTTTTTTTCAGATTCAAATCTTTTTTTTTCAGTTTCACATCTTTTTTTTCAGTTTCACTTCTTTTTTTTCAGTTTCAAATTTATTTTTTTTCAGGTTCAAATTTTTTTTTCAGGTTCAGACTTTTGGCCCCGATCTGGCGTGGGGGGCGTGGCATCAACTGAGAGGGGCGTGGCATCATGAGTGACAGCAGAACAGAGAAGGCGGGGGACGTTCCTCAGTCATGTTGCCTTCAGGAAACGTAGGTTGCAGAAGTTATCAGTAGAAGTATGATTCAACACTGTATATACACCATATTCACGCGATTGGCAGTGGATAAAACGGATACTAGTGACACATTTCTGTTTAAAAAGCTGTACTTGGTAGTATGTGGAAGTGGGAAATGTCAAACTTTAAAGTGTGGCTGTTGAACTGTACAGTCTGGCATGGTTTATTGCTTTTATACTGCGATTAAAATTGAAACTGTAAAAAAGAATTTTCAGGTTCAAATTTTATTTTCAAATTAGCAAAACTTTTGGCCTTGATTTGGCTCCATACAGTTTGACAGACACCACATTTTGAACTCTAGTATACATGTGAAATACAGAAAGATTCACTGATTGTTGAAAAGCTCAATCAGTACTGTGACAAGTTGTTTGTCACAAAACTGAGCATTGATTAAAATGTAAACACAACAAAAGCACTGCTGGTGTAATTGGAAGCATAAACAAATAAACCACAAGGCTGCGTATAGGCTCCGAGTCTACTCCTTAAAGGTTTATATTGATGTTAGTAGAGCTGAACCTGACAATTTGGGTCGCCAGGAGGGGCATCTTCGCAGATAAATGCTCTACCAGGCACTTTTATTGAGCATTACGACATGAGATACTTAAGTATGAGTCAATGTGCTACTTTGTTATTTATATTCAGCTTTTAATAGCAAGCCTCTTTTTTTTAACAAACTGGGTTATAGACCCTCACAGATTTTGTTTCTGGATACATAGTGCCAACATGTTTCAGCCCAGATGCCTTGGCTGCATCTTTTTTTTTTTTTTTTTTTTTACCTCATAGCAAATAGTACAATAGATCATTAGGTTTAGTTAGTAATGGTGCTTTTTAACATGACCTTCAAGGCTGAAATACTCACATTTCCTTGGAGTGTACATTAGTTTCTTAACATGAATTATTGTTTATACAGTATGTTGTAAAACTGTTGTAGGCTACGGTATATCAAGTAAAAGATGACGTAAATCCCACTACTGGAGCACAAAAAGTGTTTTTGCACTGGTCAATTGTTTATTAAACATATTGGTGATTCAAAATAATGATATAATTGTTTACTGGAAAGCTGCTTTGACATATGAGTCTAATAAAACACCCTCCATTAAAGAAATAAGCATTTTATTAGCTGGATTACAACTGCAATCAGTACTGAATAGATTGATGCTGATGCAATTGTGCACAGAAATGATGGAAATTCCCCAACAAGTGATGAAATAGATTGAAAGTTATGACTAAGACTTAAGACAAACACAGATGTCCTCTACACAGTGGTTTGAGTCTGAAGCCACCATATATTATCCCAAAATGTTATTTCTGGATTGCAATAAGCAAAAACAATGGCCAAAAAGACCCAGGAAGAAGCAAGCAATCGATGGAAAATCACGCTACATGATCTGACAGTGAAGATCTGACCTAAATATTCCTATTTCTTGCTTCAGGATTCTCTTTCCGTATATTGGCCATTACCCGGTGCCCTGCTTTCACATTGGCCAAAGCTCCAACAGGGAAATATCTGGCTTCTGCATTAACAGTCAGCAACGTCGGCAAACATCTTTGACAAGTCTTTGAGTTCCCACGAATTAAAATGGTTGGGAAAGGGCAAAAAAATAAATAAGTAAAATAAAATACATTTTAAAAAACCGCTAGCAATCTCTACCAATATCTGTGTCTACATTCCTAGCAACTTAGCAAGCAACAAGACTTTCTGCGAACACAAGAATGTGTTAGAAAGCTCCAGATGCATCATCTGAGGAAAGACCACCACATCGAGCTAAGTATGCAGAGACGGAAATCTTTTTTTTTTTACCACGTTGTTGTGAACTTGGGCTGACACACCATTGAATTATGTGAAATGTAAATAGATTGTACAGATATTTGTAAGACACCAACATCCTTTTCTTGAAATACAGTGTATGGTCTTACGAAATACATTTATGTGTCCTCAAAGTTTTTTTCTTCTTCCTCTTAATGCTGTTTATGTGTAAGGATCAAAGCAAAGCGCTTGTGGGATTGGGTTTGACCACAGCTAGAGGTCTGACTCTCATCCTATGGGTACAAAAGTTTAACAGTCTTCCCTCAAATGGAAAGAAGAGGCAGAGGACTTTTACTTCATCCCATGTGATCAAATGCCCTTGGATAGAAACACAGGTCATTTCAAAGGTATTGTTGTGTTTGTCTAAAGACAGATGCTGTTTGAGGACATGGAAATGGAATGTGTTTTTTCTCCCTTCTCTAATTATTCAAATGATATTGTCTCATTTCTGATCATCTTATTCTCTACAAAACCTTTTCAAGACAAAAAAATTTTAAGTGACAATTCCAAAAGAGGAAAAAGCATTTCTTTGAATCATTACGTGTACAGGCTACAAGACTTATTGAAATATATGTTGTGCCTGATATAAATGTCAACCAAATCCGAGAAAGTGACATAGCAGAAACAACATTTAACAAGTCCCATAAACTAAGAAGCATTAGAAAGCAGCCGCTACACATGCATGCAGCATATACATACTCTATATTTAGAGTTTTTACTGTATACATAAAACCATGTGCAGTAAAACTAATGCCTGAATATAACATCTACAGCACCCATGAGGATAAAAAATGACCTTTACTTTTATGTTTTTTCATCACTAATAGCAAATGTCATTCATTTTCACATTAAAAGCGTGCTTCCATTGCCTCTGAGAAACTATTATATCACTAATATATATTTGTTGGCTAAATAATGTTAATGTTTATTCAGCAAAAAAAGCAAACAATTGCCCAAATGTGGTTCCTTTACTGAAACAGGCAGCCTAAATGTAATACGAATAACACAAATATTGAATTACCTTTTTTTTTTTTCCACTGTAAATGTCCAGTGTTGGTCAATCGACTTTATTTTCTGTTTTGCTTCACTGTTTCCTGGTCTTTAAAACAACAATAAACATCTCAAGGTTACTGCTGTGTCTACCTTGACGAAACAAGCAGCTGATTAAATCATTTTTCCTATGAGATTAACATTTTTGTTTACAGTCCCAGGATAAATAAATTGCTAGTTAGAAGGGAGAAAGAAAAGAAAAACAAAAATCTGCACAAAAGTAAAATATTTACGACAGAGACCATTAATGTGAAAATACTGAACACACACTGGGAGTTGGATCACGTCAATGTAAAATACATTATAGATGACAAAAGGTGAAGACAAAATCTGACAGAATCTAAAAAAAAACAAAGGCCAAAAGGAAATAAGGAGAGACAATTGCAGGCAACGGAATGGAAACAATCACTGCTCATAAATCTGATAGTCATTGGAATCGTCCAGAACTGGAAAGCTCTTATTTTGAAGGCTATCTGATTAAAAAAAAATGCATGTTTTACTCCGATGGATAGCTTATAGTCTGGCATGAGTGTCAAACTATCGCTGTCTCTCTTTTTATTTAATTTAATATTCATGTTTAAAAAAGCATAGTGAAATTTATAAAAGGACACACTTGTTTCGTCCCCTAAAAATAAAATCTAGCTCATTACCGTGCAGTTGTAGCACAACACACAGCCCAAACGATTCGTCATTCCGTGTGGAAATACTATTAGTCTTTGTTGATTTGTTTGGACAGTGATTTGATTAACTTTCCTTATATAAAATGCACCTTTTTTGTTTTGTTTTGTTTTGTTTTGTTTTTCTTCCCACAGTGGGCAAAAGCAATATGTTAACCAAAATGGATTACTTTCTTGTGTCATGTGAGACACTTTGTTGAAATATATTATTTCCCCTTGCTTATAATGATAAGTGCATTTATAAACCCGCATGCAGAAAAGCCAGCACGACTCACAGTCCTGTAAATAAACACCAGTAAAATGTTTGTTTTCACTGCAGCTGAATGGAAGTGATAACAGGCATTTATTATCTGCTCCGTACAAAACACATATTGATGTTTACAAACATCATGTAGGACATAGGATGTAAACGGGGAGACAGCGCAGGAAAAAGCTGCGTCTGAGGACATTTAATGAAATATTGCAGACATAAGGCCAAGTGGGATGTCACTTTTTATGATCACATCTCCAAAGTGCTATTGTTTGTAAAAGAGTAGGTTTAGCTATATTTCTCAAATACTTTTAAAAGGCAGTAACTTTTTCTCATAGTTTAGTTTCTTATACTCCAGTCTCGTCAATTCTTGGTGTGCATGAATTGACTGCATCGATGCAACTTTGCTCTCACAGAAAAAAGTCTTATGATCAGTTGACTTTGAAAAGACGCGTAACCTGCATCTCATCAAGAGTCAGCTCTTCAACTGCCTCTAGTGTGTGACAAGCATGCTTTTAGTTAGCGGCCGAGAACAGTGTCAGATCATAATCAGGACGACACCTGCTGGGACGAGCCAGAAGTCCCTGCTCATGTGTGCTGCATTACCGGCTCAGCCCCCGTGTGTGAGCCCAGACCTCAGCTTTCCAATAGGTGAAACCGCAGCACGCCAGCCTGCCGAGTAACTGCTAATCTGTGAAAACATAGGTGTGTTTGTGTCTACAACTTAAAATGAAACATTAATGTCATCCAATTCCGTGAGAGAAATACTAGGAAATCCTCTTGCCACCGTTGCTATGCGGACACAAACTGTTACGTTAGCATTTGGAAAAAAACATTTGTCATGTTCTAATAAATGATCTCTAATCCCCTTCCTTAAGGCCGTAACCATAAACATGTGGGTTTACGTTGCTACATCATTTGTTTTAAAGTGATTTTGCACCCAGGGATGAGGTCTGTGTGGCGTTCCCTGTAATTTAGCCGCTGCTCTGCCAGGCACTTCAATCAATCCCATGGTCCCCGGTGAAATATTTTATCTAGCCCTCAAACAATACCAGCTCCTTCTGGTACACATTTTACAACAAAATGTTGTCATGGGCATGCAATGAAGCCAAAACACTGTGCAGGAAAAAATAGATATATATTCAAGTTAGCACACACACACACACATGCACAGACGCTCACACAGGCAAACACACAATGTAAGTCAATAAAACTGTTTTAAGATGCTCAGGAGAGCATAGTTTTAAGACTTTCTTCCTGCTTTCACTACTGAATCCACAACACTTTTCAGTACAAACACCCATCTGCGTGTGTGTGTGTGTGTGTGAGTGTGTGTGTGTGTCCGTTCCTCCACCTGTGTATGTGTGTGCTGTGTGTTCCTTCAATCTGGAGCACAATTAATGACCTCTGTTCTCTAATAGCAGCCAGCCAAGGTGGAATGGTTTGAGTTAGGGGAAGAAATGGCGTGAAAAGAAAGCTAGAAAAAAGAAAAAGAACCCAGAAAGCCTAATGCGTGCTGGCTCCATGGACGTCTCCTGTGAGAGCAGATGTAGCTCTCGTATAAGCTTCATTTCCAACCTGAGTTACACACTGAATTTAAGGCAATGATTGTGAATAAAGTGATTCTTTCCCCCCCCTAACCAACATTGCTGAATGAAAATATCTTTACACAAGCAAAAACCCATATGGCGCTCGCTATTATTGATCCATTATTCATTGGGTTGGCTTTATCCTTTACTATATGCACGTCATTTTGATGACATGTCAGGGAATTTTCTGTGCTTGAAAACAAACATATACGACTAAAAAAAGATGTGTCTTGATGCAGTTAAGAAAAGAAAATAAATACATTTCAACCAGGGACTTTTAATAAACTACATGTCATTACTGAGTACTTGTAAGTCGGTATGACAAACACAAATATGGCGCTTTTATACTAGTACCTACTCAGCGCGACTCGACTCGTCACGCCTCCACTCGCCTTGTCAACGTTTATTTTGGATACCCAGATGAGAAGTAGGAGGTTCGAGTGAAGCTGCTGTGACGTATATGATTGTGTGATCTAAACGAAGAAGACAACAACACTAAAGATGTAGAACCTGGAGGAGATGATAGATGTGCTGCTGGGTCTGTGGCTTGTGTTCGATATCAAGTTAAAAAATGAGAGTGAAAGAAGCTTCAAGACGCTTTTTTTTTTGTTTGTTTGTGTCAGCGCTGTTGAAAAGTCAGCTGGAGCCGCGAGCAGCTATGAGGTGACAGAGCTCCTGGTAGATCTGGTCGTTCCTTATCGCCCGTCTAGATCCCTTTTTAATTCTCTCCTCAGCCACCAGGTTTATGAACGTCTACACCTCAGAGTTGGATCATGAAACAGATGTTTGCGCTGACATTGCCTGTCGGATAAAATGAGGAAGCCGCGAGCCGCTCTTTCGCTGATTCCCGCTTCCTGATTCAAACGTCTGACGGCGCCGCCGACCAATCGGTGGCCTTTAGTGTGATGACGTCAGATACAGCCGACTCAGCTGCTTAGAACCTCGGCAGAATAGATTCAGAAAAAGTATCTACTCGGCACGCCTCCACCCGCCTCGACTCGTAGTATAAAAGCCAAACGGGGGCGTGGCGAGTCGAGTCGCGCTGAGTAGGTACTAGTGGAAAAGCGCCAATAGACAGAGGTTTTGTTCCTGCCTCAATTATCGCAGCTCACATACATGACAATCTCAAATTATTTTAGTTCAGTTTCTTCAAGTTTATCAAGATTCTGTGTCTTAAGCAAAACGAATAGCTGTTCAATATACAAAAACTTAAAGGGGACCTATTATGAAAAACAGTTTTTTTCTTGCTTTAACATATATAAAGTGGTCTCCCCTCAGCCTGCCAACTCAGAGAAGGAGGAAAGCAACCAAATTCTGCAGTGTCTGTACAGCCGCCCGGATGAGCCATCCAGTCTGATGTGGCTTCTACGAGCCGTTCAGATTCTGCTCCCGTCGTTACGTAACGACGGAGCGATTTACATAGGTTGGCCTCCGATGCGTGAAACCACACCCACAACTAACTCTGGCCGGAACAACAACAACAATTCCGCCGGCCGGAGCTTCCGCCATTTTTTCGTAGCGGTGTATCGGATCATTCAGGCAGCCAATCAGCAGCACAGTGCCTCATTATCATAGCCTCCCCGCCCACTCAGAATCCCTCATAGATAATGAGGTTAGAGAATGGGAAGATAAAGACATGGTTTAGAGGCTGAATTTCTAATTTATTTAGCAAAAACAATCAAAAGCTTGTTTTTAAGACGTTCAAGGCCTGTTTAAAATAGGTATTAGATGCCATAATAGGTCCCCTTTAATTATCCATCATGAACACGACTACAGCGACAGAGTTCAAAGATAACTAATTAATGCATGTAGGAGTAGTTTAGAAGTACTTAGGTGTGTGTCGCTAATACTGGTGCCCGGGAAGTGTTTTTTCTTTTCTTTAACCACAGTCGATAAGACGTGTTTCTTTTCTGCAATCTGACGTCATGTCACTCACTGAAGAAAGAGCTGAAAACACTCCAGTGTCCAGTTAATGTCCAGTGTGGCTGTTAATCTTTAGTACTCTTCAGAAGAAGGAAATTGGTCACTTCTTTGTTGCTCTTGCAGAGTTTCCCTTTGCACTAAAACTTCACTCCTTAGAGAAATCTGTACTTGTAGCAGTGTGTCAGGGTGATGGGGAGTAGTTCCATGCTAACATTGAGAGCTCCTCCATCAGAAAGTTCAGTGGCTGCTGCCAGACCTTAATTTACTGGAGCTTTGGAGAGTTGAGTTAAGGCCTGCTTAAAGGTTAGGCTCTTTTCCTGATACATTTGCTATATGTTACTTGAAATTCTCTTGACGTCCCGATTGCAAACAATTATTGTGTCAAAGCAAACAATATCAATCAATTGTGAAAGTGCAGCATCCAATCATCGTGTGTGACCCAATCCAAGATACTGGAGTGTCTATAAATGTTTGCAACTACTGAAAAAAACACAGTAGTTTTCAGTTACTACTCATACAGATTTCTGCAAACATAAAATAAAAATCCACTCTGGTTGAAACGCTGTACTGCTCAAGTGATTTCTGCTAGACATTCTGGCAATCAGTAGTTATAACGAGTATCCACGGCAACTGGAACGTTTTTCACATGAGAGTACCGCTGATTGAGCGCTCCGAAGCTCAAGTAATGACCGCAATAAGACCGCAAATCCAGGCAACATGAAGAGGAGATGTAGGGTAGGGTATGAACAATAAGGAGAGCAAGGCGGAGGAAGTTTAAACCATTTTCCCCTTGATTGTCAACGGAAATGTACGATCACTGGCAAATAAAACTGAGACGCTTGGAGCTCTGAAGAGAACATAACGGCAATATTGGGAATGCAGCATTATGCTTTTTATCGAGACGTGTCTGCAGGAAAATATTCCAAACTCCAACGCCTTTTTTAGGGCTTTCAGACTGCACATGAAGCCACAGATCGAATAAAAGAGGAGAGATTTCAGTGCTCCTTAATGACGGATGAAGGAGCATCCCTCTATTGAGCCTTTAACTTTAAGTACATGTGTTACCTGCCCACTGCTGCACATGACATCATCAGCTCAGCTGTTGCCAAGGAACAAACAAAACACCCCAACACATCCATGGCAGTATCTGGAGACTGCAACCACTCCTCTTACTTCCACACTTCCAACTTTTCAACAGTTTTTCCTTCAATCTTTCATAAATAATTTATACTGCAACAATGTAATTTCTCTTTGGGAATTGAAAAAAATATTGGTCAATTCAACTGATTTAATTTCTCTTCATTTACTCTGGTTTCAAACTGGCTGCAAACGATGATAGTGAACTGAGTTTACAGCAGCAGAGGCACCGTCAGGCTCCAACCACAGTTTGACTGTTACTGCACACTGAGATAAGCACTTTCTATTAAGTTTTATTGCTTACAGACATGTACTGACATTTAACTGAGTAGTGTACAATGTTTGAGACTTGGGGTTTTTTCCCCCAAGAAGCAAGAAAAGAAGTCAAGTTGCCTTCTGTTCAAGTTTTTTTTTTTTCCTTATTTAAATGTTTTTTCCTACATAGAAAAGTGACCATGATGAGTTGATTTGAAGTACTGAATGAACGGGTTTCTCAGGAAAACTTGAAATTCCCCCGTTTTTCACATTGAATGTGGCATACACATATCAGATAAAAAAAAGAAAAAAGGAAGAAAGAAAAGAAAACATTGAGTCTCAAATAGGAAAATAGGGCCCCTGATCCTGCTGAGCATCTTAACCTAATATCTACACTAAACATTGTTGGCTCTTCTGGTGGTTTTTAACACAATACCATTCATATGTCCTCCATCAACGAACCCCCCTCTGACCGGCTTTTACTTTTCTATTAAACTTTACAATACAAGAGAAAAAGTAACATATAATTAACATGTAATTGATGTAAGATGAGACAAAGATAAATTATTATTATTAGCAGTATCCATCATTGTACAATTAAAATATAAATATATATCACGAACTGTGCTATAACTTACTTTTTCATGACAAAGCAATAATCTGTTTTAAGAAAACTAATTTATTCCAACTTGGAAAGAGGAAACATGAACATTTTGCCTGACAATTCTTTTTTTTTTTTTTTTTACATCATGAAGTCATTTTTTTGGTCATATTTGTAATCCTAATACTAATGTATGATCAAAAATATGATGAAGGGTCCATGCCCAGAGAACATCTGTCCATTGTTCTGCTTGACTGTTTTCATTTAATCACGTAATCACATTACCCTGCCTGGCCCTTGCTTTATTACAAATGGGTAGAAGCATATTGTGGCTGGATTAAATCAATACTAGACAGTCAGATCATGTCCAAATTGGATCTGGAGCAAACCATGTTTGGGAATTATCAGGCTATCTATATTTATCTCTATGGACCCTCATCAGCTGATGTTTCCCTGGAAATGGGGCTTTCTTAAAACACTGCAGAGGACTAACTGGACACACGCTATACAACCGCAGGGCTTCACCTTAACAGATGTACCGACACAAAATAGCACCCTCTAAGTCTTTGTTAGGAATTCATTATATAATAAAATAATTGTACCACTGAGGCAAATTAATTAAGTGTATCCAAAATTATGCTGGATGAATTACCACACTGACAACTGACATTGAGGGACCCCCTGTGTTTTGATTTGTTACGTCTAGAACAGCGGTCGGCAACCCAACATGTTGAAAGAGCCGTATTGGACCAAAAACACAAAAAACAAATATGTCTGGAGCCGCAAAAAATGAAAAGTCTTATATCAGAATTAGAATGAAGACAACACAAGATGCATGTATCTATATTAGTTAGAACTGGGGGGGGATTTTTTTTTCATTCTGCACTTCGAGAAAAAAAGTCGAAATGTCGAGATTAATGTTGAAGTACAATCTTGAGAAAAAAGTTGAAATTTGGTGAAAAAAGTCGAAATGGCGAGAAAAAAGTTGAAATGTTGAGAAAAAGGTCGAAATTTGGTGAAAAAAGACGAAATGTTGAGAAAAAAAGTCGAAATTTGGTAAAAAAAGTTAAAATGGCAAGAAAAAAGTTGAAACGTCGAGAAAAAAGTCAAAATTTCTGGAAAAAGTCGAAATGTCGAGATTAAAAAAGAAAAAGGAAGAAAGAAGAGAAAAAAGGAAGAAAGAAGAGAAAAAAAGAAGAAAAAGGAAAAAAAGGAAAAAAAGAAGAAAAAAAAGAAAAAAAGGAAGAAAAAAAAGAGGAAAAAAAGGAAAAAAAAGGTCAAACATTTTTAAAGAAGCTCCAGGAGCCACTAGGGCGGCACTAAAGAGCCGCATGCGGCTCTAGAGCCGCGGGTTGCCGACCCCTGGTCTAGAACGACTGACAAAATGACAGTATGCAACGCCTTAAGAATAAAAATGGACAGGTTCAGTATGACTTCACAGAATCCCAAATAGCTGAGAAAGCACAAGACTTCAAATCTAAAATTTCTGGTTTACCTCTGAGTCAGAAAGTTTGCAGCTGAATCCCCAGAGTTCAGTGTCACCTCCAGGACTCTCTGCTCCACCGGGCCATTATCAGTGCTCACATCTCCACCTGGAAAAATGTGGATTTAAAAAAACAAAATGAGGAATTTCACAGAAATGTAATAGTGTACATCTGTGATTAAAGAGAGAAAGAACATAACATTATTTTTGGAGTGTATCTATCACAGTCTCATTAGTAAATGATTTGACTTGTGACAAAATTGTGAGAAATTCAGTTTCTTTTCCCCCCATCAGAATAAGTGCATAGAGAGAGAGAGAGAGAGAGAGAGAGGGATAGAGATATTTGGAGATATGAAAGTTGTGGAGTGGAGTTGCCAGAAGGATGACAACCTTCATTCCTGAAGTGTTTCGGTTAAGTCACCATTATCAGACGGTTGATTTAGTTGAACAGGCAAAATGATGGGAATGTAAGATAGCAAAAACGCAAGGGGAACAGACTTATTTTAATGTTTAAACAAGTTGTTGAGGAGAGGAATGATTTGCTTCAATCAGACCTGGTGCTGGTACGTGAGCTTTTGGCTTCACTATTTCACTTTCAACACGTCTCATATTCTTATTTCTGTCCTCCGTGCTCCCCTCAACACACACACACACACACACGCACACACACGCACACACACACACACATGCACTTTCAATCCTTCTATCATCTGCTAGTCTGTGTTACATAAAAAAAAAACAAAGCTCCAGTGTAAATTTTGTGAAGCTAAATCAGCATCTCGATTCTCCATCATCCCCTCAGTTCCCAGTGTTTTCGCTCCACTCCCCACGTCTCTTTGTCTGTGGGTCAGTGTCTTTCTGCTTTTCTTTCTGACCCCCATCACTTGATGATTCCTAGAAAAATCAACCCCTATTTAAACATGGTGAAGATTAGCTGTCCTGCAGCTCTACAACTTGAGGCTCCGAATGAAACCGCTGGCCACATAATGACACTTAGGAATGCAATCTTAAACTAAAGCCTTTATTATAGATTAACTTAAAGACTACCTGACACGTATTTAGCATTTGCGAACACTGTCTGTTTCTGCTTGTCCGTGTCAGCACCTCTCTCTGCACCTAGTCCTCTTGCCAAAAGGGATGAAGAAAAAACAAATACGCTGAGACACACTTTTGTAAGAAGGCTATTTGTTTGTCTTTCTGTGCACCATCTCTCTCTTTAAATGATTTATTTGACTGCTTTGCAATGCCAAGCTCCAGTTTCAGGCGGTTCGTCCAACGTAAACCTTGTCACAACTCTGAATTCCTGACTGGACTACAGCTTCCAGGCAGAGCTACGGTGGATCAGCGCTGGATAAATACAGGAGATAAGCTGTGCCAGAGCTGCACACAGTAGAACTTGAACTGGGCAAGGAGCTCGTAACCACATATGATAACGCACAGTGGGATTCTGCATCCGACAGTGGACTGGGGGGGTAATTTGAAGTGGAGCCATAGTCAGTGTTTGCTTGTTAAAATGTCAGTTTGTGGGAGGCAAAAAGCAGCCGCTGGGCCAAATATGTCAATCCACCAAACCCCCCCCAAAAAAAAGTTGAATTGTCCTCTTTGATTGGTCATGTGAAAATGTTTATTTTATTTTTTCATTTTCAAGCATGACTTTGCACAATTACATTATAATCGGTAACTACTAAGATTTTATATATATATATATATATATATATATATATATATATATATATATATATATATATTTTTTTTTATATATATATATAATAATAATCGGTAACTACGAAAAGAAATTTGTTTGGTTGGAGATATATATACACACACACATATATATATATATATATATATATATATATATATATATATATATATATATATATATATATATATATATATATATATATATATATATATATATATATATATATATATATATTATTATTATTATTATTATATATTATTATATATTATTATTATTTTTAATTTTCTAATTTAATATATAATAATCGGTAACTACGAAAAATAAATTTGTTGAGTTGGAGATATATACACACACATATATATATATATATATATATATATATTATTATTATTATTATTATTATTATATATTATTATATATTATTATTATTTTTAATTTTCTAATTTAATATATAATAATCGGTAACTACGAAAAATAAATTTGTTGGGTTGGAGATATATACACACACATATATATATATATATATATACAGTATATATATATATATATATATATATATATATATATATATATATATATATTATTATTATTATTATTATTATATATTATTATATATTATTATTATTTTTTATTTTCTAATTTAATATATAATAATCGGTAACTACGAAAAATAAATTTGTTGGGTTGGAGATATATACACACACATACACATACATATATATATATATATAATATATTATATATTATATATATTATATTATATATATATATATTATATATCTATTATATTATTATTAATATTATTATTATTTATTATTTTTTTTTCTTTTTTTTTCTAATTTTTAATTTTCTTGATCTCAACGTTTTATCTTTGTGTCTGTGAAGTGTCTTTGAGATCTTTTAAAAGCTCTATAAATAAAATTGATTGTTTATTATTATATACATATATATATTTATATTTGTATGCATGTGTGTGTGTGGGGGTATTAAACCCTCCCTTACATTCACTCTTGCCTTTTCCTGCCATTTGGTTTAGATGGTGTTGTGGTGCTGATGAAGAGTTAATGTAGTCGGAAAATGCATGCTAGTTTTAGTTGTGGTTCTAGCAACAAAAGAAAATTGGAACAACGACATGATTACCACCGTGTTGTTTCAGCTCTTATTAACAACACTGTGTAAGCATTTGGGAACTGGAGACACCAATTGTTTTAGTTTTGAAAATAAAACTGTTCTCTCATTTGGTTGATGTGAAAATTCGAGATGCCCAAAGGTTAGGGGCCTTATGCAAATATTTTCCGAGCATTTGTGGAACCGCTATGGGGCACCCATTATCTATTACCCACTTCCTTCTGCTCAGGGTCACTGGGATCTTTTGGAGCTTCGCCCAGCTCTCTTTGGGCCGATGGTAAGAGAACATCCCAGACACGCTGCCAGGCCATCACAAGGTCACATATACACAAACAACCACACATGTGCTCACATTCACTCCTGTGGGCAACTTAGAATCATCAACCTCCCTAATATGCATATTTTTGGACTGTTGGAGAAGAAGTGGAGTACTTGGAGAAAACCCAATCCCAGGGAGAACAGTTATAGTATAGAGCATATACCGGTAAGTCATATATCCCACTTCTCAGCCAAAATCTGGGATTCACCCTGGACACGTCACAGGTCCATCAGACAGAGAGACAGTAAACTACACACACAGTCGCCTACAGTCCATTCAGAGATAGCTCTTAACATAAGATCCATGCTTTTGGACCACAGGAAGACACACTTGACGTAGCTTAAACATTGTTCTGCCCAGGTCTTTTTTTACTCATAACACACAACACAGCAAAGGAAAATCGGAGGAAAACCTCCAGAATGATTAAAACTTTCAGGATTTTGCTTGTAATTGTAAGAAAGGGAGAATTGGACTCTATTATTTTGTTGTTTGATCCCAGCTTAAGATGGATAAAGAATCATGAACCCATAGGTTTGGTTCAGTTTCAGTTTGTCTTCTTGTCAACTTAACAGCCAGCATTGCTGAGCTCCATGTGGTGTTGGTACCATAAAAACTTGCAGCTCAGCCTACATGGCTTCTAGGATTACAAAGATGATTAAGAGATTTACTTTAGGAAAGGACAAGTGCGTAGATAAAGCATTATATTTATATCAACCAGCTTGTGAGCAGGATACAACCAGGCACACAAAAGATCATGCCACCACTCATGACAGAGCCTGCTACGCACCAGCCAGACCTCTTTATCCTCGTGAGGGATATTTCTACTCGGGCAAGAGTTTGTTCCTGGCCAGCGCTGCATAGGATGTGGTATCTCGTTAGTAATCCTGCCCATGAAGTTGATTTCTGCTCTCTCAAGCTCATGTTGCAGCCTGTTTGTGCTGGTTCCGCCAACAGGAGATCTGCTGATTATTTTATCTCATGCACCTAAGACAAATCACTTCAAGAGTGCCACGTGCACCATGACGACATACTTCTCATATGCCCTTTGTTCCTATTTAGAATGTATTTGCACATAGAACCTATTTGTATGTAGCGTTGTGAGGTCTAATACCACAACAAGCTTATATCAGTTTCTGTGACTCTAATCAATCATGTCAACTCAGACAGAAGCCACTGCCCAAAACTACATGTGTGAGACTCTTTTTTGCATTTGCAAATCCACTTTTACACCAATGAGTCCCCGATTAAATGAGGTGGGGGGGCTACAGGGACGTGGTCAGCTCAAGAAAAACACAGATTCACACCTCTGGTGAAGATGTATACAGTAAACATTTCTGAATGCTGTCTGTGTGTATGTGTGTGTGTGTTTGTGCGTGCGGGTGCTCACTATCTGCGATGAGGTTGAGTCTGGCTGTGAAGCCTGAAAGCACAGACTGTGTTTTCCTACCAGTGTTTGATCAAGCTGACAGGAGGCCATTGTTTTGGTCTGGCTGGTTATATCTGTGGGACCGTGTCCTGCTTGGCAGAAAAATTGCATTTCTGAGCATTACATACACAAATGATGGCTTAGATTCGGTATTTCAACATTATTAATTCCGCAACCTGGGCAAGACATGTCCCTAACCGTGTTAGGCAGAGAAATAACAATAACACTGCATTTGTTATTCAGGTACTCACAGCAAAGCCATTCGTGTGACGCATATGGCATATATAAACATGAAAAACCCTGCACATGATCTATTTATCCTCTATCTGTAACCATTTATTCCTGCTCATGGCCACAGGGGTCTGCTAGACCCTACTCCAGCTCTTTTCAAGCTAAAAATAAGAGTACGCCATGGAGAAGTCTATCAGAGCGCAACATGTAGACAAACAACCACACACACACTCATACTCACACTGATGGGCAATTTAGAGTCACCAGTTGGCCTAAAATACACACTTTTTGGACTGCAGAAGGAAAGTGGAGTACTAGGACAAAAACCACACAAGCACAGGGAGAACAAACTCCATACAAAACCGCGAGCTTCTGGCGTGCAAGAATTCACCATCTGATCTAAAAAAACAACTAAAAAAACACGTAATAGTAAAGACTATTTGCAGTTGTTTTTATTAGCCAGTTGTCGCTTAACAACGTCAGCAATGCTGCAGGACTTCAGTATTTGTTATATGTAACTTGCAGCAAACTGTGTCCAGTGATTTGTTCCTTGTACCAGTGTTGGTCATAATTGACAGAAAAAAGTAATTATTTTTACTTTTTTTATTGAAGTACTTCTCAAATCCTGTACTTAAAAGACAGAAAATCCCTACTTGTACTTTTTTCACATAAGTATCAGTACTCCTACTAGTATAGAAGTATAGAATGTGAGTACCTTTGCCACCTCTGCATGGTCCAGACTACAGAAACCACTTCCCCTCTGCTACATTAGACAGAAGCACAAAAGAGTAAAACAACTGGAATTACCCCTGGTTCTGTCTGTTAGAAATAAAAAAAATAAAAAAATACAGCCTAAATACAGAAGGGAAAAAAAGAAATGATTTTTGCAATCATCAACATCCAAAAACTGAGTTTTGACATTGCGGCTTGCACAGAAAATCAAAACCATGTGCAGGGCTCAGAGGCAAAGACTGAGGAGAACGAGAGGAAGGAGGTGTCACACAAAAATGCTGAATTGTCATCCATCTGCTCTCCCTTCAAGCCACCACACACCAGATGAGCCGTCAAGGACAGCCGACCCCAGCAGAGATGAGTCAGGGTGAAACATCGGGATGTTGATTTTCTTCTTAACCTTGTTTGTTCAGAAACAGTTTGCAGAACTTTCTTAAGCTCGGTGTCACACCTCCCTCCACCGCAGTCCTCCTCAGTCGTTCAGCTGCGCTACGACTACTGAGGGCTACCTGCTTCGTTCGTCTCAATAAAGCTGTGTTGAAAGAAGTGAGAGCCTTTATTGCTCATTCTAGTACATCCACTCTGGCATCCACCCAGCAACAAACCACTTGGCAAGCCTTTATCATCTAAGAACAAAGACAATATTTACATATATAAATATAAATGCAAACCACATTTCCTTTAACCCCGCTCCCTCCTGTGCTATTGGATGTGTTTGGAAAAGTAAGAATGGGAAGTCAGGGACAACCCTCGATAATCAAGCTGCTCCAATAGGCTTTCAATGTCATTTTGAATTAATTTGATGCTTTAAAAACCTGCAGTTCACCAGTTTCAATCTCGTGGTTTACCATTTCCATTGGGGTGTGAAGAAGTTCTATACACAGTTGACGCTTGTCTCCAAGATGCGTTTGTTGTTTATGGAAATGCTGCACTATGTTTACGTTCTGTAAATATATGATTGAGTGGGTGAAACTGAGGATTGATTCTTCACCGAGACAACCAAGAAAATACCATCCTGTCAGACCATAGCGATGATCTTTTCCTATTACTCTAGGTACTTTTGATTTGTTGCCCTCACCAAGATCCATGAATGTACAAACGTACTAAGGAAATGCATTCCCTAATATGAACTAAATCGTGGTGATAAAAAAAAGTTACAGAAAAGAGAGAAATACAAATATAAGTGGAGGTTTTTTTTAAGGTTATGAAAGCAGTCTTTTAAAAGATCATGATCCCGGATCAAGATGTGATTTATCTCCAGCTGTAGCAGTGCTGGATTAAAGGATGCCCCTACGAACGCCCAACAATTTTTGTAAAATAATTCATTCCTTCTTCTGTTCATACCATACTGATGGAATGAACAAATAACTACGAGGTCATATGTGAATCGCAGACAATTTTCCATGCACCTGCACATATTAAAACAAGAAAAAATGTCTTCTGCCTGTTTTAAGATTTGCCATAATCTGGGCCGTATGTGTGCAGAGCTGCTGACCCGCGTGTTGGCAGTGCCATGTAGATAACTGCGAGCATCACGGTCGTTGGGCCTGCACGCATACCAAACCAGTTTTATGTTCAAACATGAAACAGGCACTAAAATTAAAATCATATCTAACTTGGAGGCTGAATCTTGATGCTCAACAGATGGTGGTCTGTGTTACTGTTTAGTATCTGGCATATGGCTGTAAATCACAATATATTTAAAAACTTCACCCACATTTTGTTCACTCTGACCTTGTTTCAATCTGTTTTGAACTAACGCTGCTCGTGGTGCTTTTTATCAAGGAATCAGGGATTAAACAGTTCATAAGAACAAAAGCCATTGATTTCAAATCAAAGTAAAACATATGAAGCTGAATCATTTTTCCTGTATGACCTCTGAATCCTGCAGTGTTGCTGTTCCAGTTAATTTACAAACTGTAGATTATAATAACCATCTTGGAATGGTTGAATTAATTGACAATAAAATTCTGTGGAAAATAGTAAATTAACTTTTGTAATATCATTCATCTTTCTCTGTATTTATTTATATTCATTTCCTTCTTATTGCATATCTTTACTGGTAACTTCATTGTCTAAAATACATTACTTAAATATCTTCCATTTTGTCACTTTGTTAATCACATTGAATTACATTCGATAGAGTCGACAAACACTGCCAAAGATAATAATTAGCAGGTGCCAGAAAGGTTTAAATAAACACCTGTTTAATAGGAATGTAGCAGATATTGTTTAAAAGGATTGTGATTGTAAAATTAGAAAACACAGATTTACATGACAGGGCCTCCATACAACAGTAATCCCATGTTTCCCTGCTTTGCCTCAATAAAGTCATCCTAAAATTGTCCACTGCCTCTGTGTATGTGTGTGCACACGAGTGTGTGTGTGTGTGTTTTAGGACACGGTGTGTACATAAATTCTCACGTTTCTCAGCATTACCTGCTGGGATTCCTGCAGCGTGATTAAAGGACAGCTGATACCCTTACATCAGCGGTTGCCATAGCACTTAATTTGCACAAATTACCCAGAGTGTGGCGGTCATTTCCTCGTTAAGTGTTTAGGGAGATCGCGGAGGCTAATATTACACCAATCACGAAAAGAGCTCTCAATCAAATCTTTGGATTACTGGGGTGTTGCCGTGGCCTGGACAGGATCGAAAAGAAAAGATTGTTTTATTTTATTCTTGTTCGTGAGCTCTGTGTCTTATCACTCGCCATTTCTATTAAATCTCTCACAGTGAGGCCTCTTTACAATATTGATCTCATCGTGTCTCTATTTATATCAGTAATTTTGTTGATAATGATTCCCCTTCTCTCCACAGAGAAATCGTCTTCACGTCTGTCGCGGATGTGCTCGTCTTTCTGTGTTTACACGTTTCTGTGATTTTAGCTCCATCTTCATGTCTCTTATCCTCTCCTTCCCCTATTTCATCTCCTCATTTGTCACTTTGTGGCTTTCTCCAGACATCTCTCCCCCTTGTCCTTGCAGCTCCCTTTCCGTTTCTCTCTCTGTGGTTCAACCTGCCTCAGGGCTGCAGTAAAGAGCAAACAGCCACAATATTTTATTTCAGTCTCTCTCTTTTTCCAAGTTTTATTTTACAAGAGGAGAAATGTGAGCTAAAGGAAGTGAAAACTGTAGAAGAAGAAGTAGGAGGATGGAAGAAGAGTTACGCTAGGATACAAATGTGCAGGAAGTGAACAGAAAAATGAAGGCAGAGCTGGAAGAGAATAAAAACACGAAGATAGTAGAACTGTAGTTAATGTAAAAATGGAGGGTGGTTGAAATGAGGGTTAAGTAAGATGAGACAGAGTTGAGGAATGCAGAAGGAAAGAGTGCAGGACGAGATGGAGGGAGGCACTGCAGCAGGAAAGGTCAGAGCTCTTGTAAATGCTGGAGCATAATCAAAAACTCAGACCAACAGATTATCTTCTCCCAGACTTCATGCAGTATTAAAAATATGTGAAAAATTACATGGTTGTCATAACATTGTCTTAGAAGAATGTTTTTTCAAGAAATGATGGCTCCTCTGCCCTCAGAGAAATTTAATGTGATGTCTCAATGACTAATGGTGTTTCCATTGTAGCTAAAATAATTTAAAACCCCCCCCTTCCACATTTCTTGGCTTGATTTCAAAACTTAACGAACTGTATTTCTGTGGATGTTGAGAAGAGAGACATTCTAACAAACATATGAACAAACACAGATTTCTGTCTGTTTGTGTGCATTCACTCATGCAAACACAAATGAGAGTGCAGATGCATAAAACACATATTTGGCCAGTGGCACGCTCATTCTCTGTGTGCTGATTGACATAGACCACATAGGAAGGGGAGTTGCTGCTTTGCATCCAGTTTAGATTATGAAAAGTTAAACTAGAAGCCCACCCATCCCAGCGACTACCACTCAAGTACAAACAGGGTTCTCTTTGCTGATGTAAAGTGCTGATATAAAGTGCATTTTTCTGATATTCTTTGATTTTCTGCCTTATTCTGTTTTTTCTTCCTTTTTTGAGCCTTTACCAAGAAATGAGCACATATGTTACAAAAATTTGACAGCTATTGTACCTGGCCCCCACTCAATTTTTGACATTACACTTGTTGATAATACCACATTGAGTTTCTAAAGTCAGAAAATTCCACATAAAGCTACCATAAAACTACAAAAAAAGCCAATTGAATAGGATTTTCTGTTTTAAATAAATAACTAAATAAAGTTATCACATCTCCAGAAGAAAAATGCTAAAGCGAAACAATGGATGGATTCGGAAAAATCATAGGATAGGCACAAACACAGAATCCGTTGGCGCTACAACGGAAAGACTTGCACACAAAAAAACGGATGCAGACATTGTTGATCTCACCAGTGGAAACCACACCAGGAGGAAAATGAAAATAGAGGACCAAAACGTTAAACAAGACAATATCATTCATAAGACAACTTATAAAAGGCAGCATGATTCACGGGAAGTGCAACACTTAAAAACCTGCAGATCAAGTCTGAGAATAAGGGACTATAGACGCATTAAGAAAAGCCTCAAGACGAGACAGATGAATAATGTTCTGCCGTTTAAGGCGGGAGCTTAGAGGACATCTGCTCCTGTTATCGCCAAGAAAGATTTTCTTTACAACCCAATCAATAATCACTCACAGATATTAAAGAGGATCTTTTTTATCAAATATATCAGATGCTATCATTATCGGAATGTTTCTATATTTATTTATTTCAGCAATGGCCATATTTGTAGACGTTATAGCTGCATGATAGATGCACATAGAGGCCACAAACCTGGTGCAATGGAAAATAACCTTCAATGCTTTATGAAGAGGGACAATCTAAGCCATTTTCAGGAAAGCAGCACTGATGATGTTACTGTTAGAGTGGTGGCCTCCAGTCATTCAGAAGTTGGTTTAATGCTTCATTCAGAAAGGTCTGCAAAAGTAATGAGGAGAGTGCACGAGTGAGATCGGCCGTACACACTAGTTTGGGGAAAGATCCAGTGAGGTGCATCACTAAAGTCCTCGTAGTTACATAGTCTAAATGTTTCTAAATGTTTACGTTTATTAAATGGGCTTTCACCTGCAGCTACGTCTCCAACATCGCTGGTGTTTGTTAGATATGAGGTCGCACCAGCACACAGTTATGGTGTTACTAAAACAACATGTTGTGCAAACAAGCAAGTAGCAAAATGGGTGTGAAATAGAGCGGGTGAAAATATTGATTTATAATAAAAGAGAGCAAAAGCTCCAGCTGCAGTTCAAATGTTTTCTCTCTTTTGGCTCACAGTCGGCAGACAAACAAAAGGGCTTATGATGGATACAAGCACAGAGGAGGAAATGTTGAGCTGGGCAGTTATTTATTTGTTTATCTTTAACATAACTAACCAGAACTATGTTTAAACACAGTAAGGTTTATAGATTTACAATAAATGCAACCAGTTGTTTGTTCTTAACCATCCCTCAAGATGCTGGATCTTTAATTTGGGAATTTTACAAATTCTTCTGACACTAATTTCATTTCACAAATCAATTCACAGGAGAATCTAACTGTATTTTCTTGCTCAGTAAACAATGACAGGAGGTTTGTTAAACCCAAGCTCACTTAGGTTTGATTCAGTGCTGAGTCTTCCTCCAAGGGGTGTCTCAACTGTTTTGGGATTTCTTTTGCTCCACTGACATGTTACAAACCTTTATTACTTCATTTAGCCAACTTTTCCTGACAGAAAACACAAAAACCAGCCAAAGCCGTCAGATGAGGGACTTTCATGAAACTGTCAAGTGACTTTTTTTTTTCCCCTCCACTCGATTTTATGTTTTTCTCCTGGCTATCAGTCTTAGAAATTCCCACCATTCAAACACTGGATAAATGTTCATGGGTTCAATTTACAAGGGCCATATTTTTGGTATGAATGGGTTTTTTAAATATTTACACAGAATAAAGAATTTGCTCTTTCATCCCAAAAGTTATCTATACCCTCTTACTCCATTTCATATCTATCTGCTGGACTCTCAGGAATCCCAGGATTCCTTGGGCGAAAGGCGGGGATCTGCCCTGCACAAGTCGCCAGAGGATTTGTTCCTAATTTGGAATAAAGAGAAGAAGGAAAAAGTGTGTGAAAAGCACTCATGTCCTAAGTTAAAAACCCCAGTTCTACTCGTGTTTTCCCATGATAATGCTTGGTTGTCACAAAATCCCACGGTACACTTGTACTTACTTCGTGGCACAACTTGAGAAACCACTTCTCTGGAGGGTCACGAGGAGCTGGAGCTAATTCCAACTCACGAGAGCCAAGCTTCAGCCTTGACAGTGTGTACCCCACAAAGAGGTACACAAAGAGTAAGAACCGCCAATGAAACAACTCTACATGCAGAAAACCTGCTTAGGGAGGGCTGGGACATATAAAGTCTTCCCCCCAGGAGAGGTGGGGGAACAGCTAACTGAATGTATGAAATCCACCCATGCATCCATTCATTCATTCATCCATTCATTCATTCATTCATTTCCTATGGCTGCTTCATCCCTTACAGCGTTGCAAAGGCTATTCTAGCTGTCACCAGATGAGAAGTGGGTACACCCCAGTCAGTACGCCTGTCAGAATACAAAACAAAATATGCATAATTTAACATAAAACAGCAGAAAATGAAATGATTAAATGTAAAAGCTGCTGCCAGCGTATAAAAACGGGAGGGTTGCTGGTTCACCATGTGTTGTATATTTAAATTACCGCAACAATAAGTACTTTATTCAACATGTTTTTGTTCTCTTTCACTGCTGCCTTTAGTGTTTTTGTGACTGATCGTTGCCACCACATTTATTCATGGTATGAAACGTCTCCACACATGGAGTAGGGTCGCACATGACCTATTTTTCCTTGTTTTATCTACCCGTTTATATTAGATATTTTCAAAGGTGTCATTATTTTTCTTTTTTTTATCTCTAAAGTTTATAAGTTAAGAATATATTTTAAAATCATTCACCCGGAGCCAAAATAAAAGGTGAGGATCTTAACTGGAATATGATCATATCAAGATCGAGAGGCAAGGTTAATGCACGTTGAAAGAGTTTGACCAGATTTCCTCCCGGTGAAACAGGAATAACATAAATCCAAGCATATGTCATCGTTTTCCCCTTAGAGCCCAATCTTATCCAAAGACGCGTTGCCGAGGGTAACGTCTGGCCTAATAGTTATACTCTTCTCGCAAGCCAAGTTTAAGCTTTGTCCGGCTTGAGGTAATATAAACAAATGGTTGATGAAGCAACTCTTCTCTAAAACTTGCATTAAAAACTACTTCAGTTGCTGTGAAAGCCAATAAAACAGCAGCAGAGGAAGAGGACACACGTCCACCAAGGAGTTTTCAAGGAATTGTTGAAGAACATACAACAGCTCGCCAACATTATCAAAACGGTTACAGGGGTGTGGGAAATATTACACGTGTGAAAAGGTAAACAATGGAATGACAGCCGTGATTAATGAATAAGGTCCCACACGTCTCCGTGAAATAGGTACTGTACACACACTTAACATACAAAACAAGCTTTCACGTGTGTAGCAACAATGCAGTTATAGGAGGTCATGCCACATGAGGAATAAGCCCCCCGTGAGGCGGAGCAGAGATGATTAAGACAAATATACTCCCCTGGTGGTCTTTTATGAAATATTCCATTCCACTGAGGAACAGCTGTAAAGTATATGAAGCAGACAATTTCAAAAAAAAAAAAAACAAGAATCTAATTTTCACTAAAGGATGAAAGATTAATATGGATTGGACAAGACATAATGTAAGAAATTTGGGGCAATAGGGAGATATAGGAAGATATGTGAAATACAAATGACTTCAAATGTTTAACATTTTAATCTGCATTCATGAATATTTTGTACAGAAGCATGAAATTAAAAAAAAATATTGTATGTTGGGAATGATGATGTTTTCCTGGGATTTAAAGTAGATGTAATGGAATTTTGTTTGTCCATTTATTCTTTGTAACACCATGCCTGAGATTACGTTGCTCTCTGTGAAACTTATGATCTTAATGAGCTGGAAAGCAGGGAGCTGAAGCTGCTCGTTGTTTTAATGCCGGTCTAAAGACTTTATAGAACTGCCTATGATTGAACATGCAGGCTCAGTCCTACAAGAGCGTTCGGTAATAAGAGCTAAGAATGCTTAGGGAGGATATCTTTATTTATCTATAGGGGTGTGTTCACATTAAGCTTTGGGATACGCTGGTAATTTAACAAACAGTGACCTCACAATTCTGCCTATTAAAGATTTATTTTTTTCCACACGTGCAGTTTTCATTTATTTATATAGTAGTTTTATGTTATTGTTATAATTATCATAGTTATTCATTATCTCACCTTGTAATTTTTTAATGCCCAACCATTTTTAAAACATGACTCTAATCATGTTATGTAATAATATGCATAATCAATACTAAAAGGTAACAAATCGTGAATAAATCCAGTTGGGTTTTCTGCATGGTAGTCTGCTGATAACTGTATTGACAAATGTTCTTCTATCTGTTGGTTCAATGTGAGGCCAAGATGAACTTGTTAAGCATCGTAAAGGTTCAGTCCACGATGCAGATGAAGATAACCGTGTTCCTTCTAGTAGAATCTGGTGATCAAGAAGCCAGTGACCTTATTAACCAACTTGATCATAACTTGGTTCTATTGTTTTGTTTACAGCGATGCCTCCAGGCTTTAATTATGTACCCCAGAGGATAACTAATCAATGGTCCAAGTCTTTTATTTGTTCTGCCAGCTGGTTTTTAAATTCAAACAGTCTTCATTTTAAATGGGAGTTTTATTTGACATACCTTTTATTGTCATTTCTTATTGTCAATTTAACCTTCTTTGCCTTGTCTTCTGTTTTGGTGTGTATTAACTTTTATTCCCACTAAAATATCATTCAAGATGCAAATTACAGTCAAGCGCCTTCGTAATAAACAACATGAGAAACATGTGACTGTGGAAATAATCTAATAACAGTCAGCTTCTGTTGTAGATGCGTGTGGGACTTGCAGGAGTACAGAGTCAGTAAATTTCTTTGTCTTCTTCATCACTCTGTTGCATCTGTTTGTGTGTGTGTGTGTGTGTGTGTGTGTGTGTGTGTGTGTGTGTGTGTGTGTGTGTGTGTGTGTGTGTGTGTGTGTGTGTGTGTGTGTGTGTGTGTGTGTGTGTGTGTGTGTGTGTGTGTGTGTGTGTGTGTGTGTTGTCTGCATCTGTCTTTCTCTTAAGCTTGCCTTTCAACATCAAATTACACTGAATTAGTACACATTAACAGCTGTCATGACAGCATGTCTGAGTATTCTGTGAGTTTTCATTTCCTAAATGTGTAATAGGTCTATTTATAAACACTCTTTGCTGAGGACGAGAGCTTTGCCATTACAGCTGGAACAAAAGCACGGTCCGTCAATGGTCCACTTTTGCAAAATCCTGAAGAACCCAAGAGATGAACTGATTTTAACCTCATTTCCATGAAGATATGCAGCTTCTTTCCAAAAATTCTGAATGGAGTCATTGTTGATGTCTGTACTTTGGGCAGAGTTGTACCTCGTGCATTGTAACACAAAATAATGTTTCATTATTCAGATGTTTTCCACTCGGTCAGCTTTCCATTTGCAAGGATTAATTCAAATTAAACAGTCAAAAACAAAATGTCAAAAAGATAAGCTGTGTATCTTTTTTTCTATTAACTTTATGGCTGTTGTCTATTATTTCTTCTTTTATGCAAAAAAAAAAAACCAACACAAAACCAAATAATACCAAAGTTCTAATATATCTGTATTTGGAGCTTTTGTAGGTCATTATTCTTTCTTATCTCTAAGAATCCAAAGCGCGTTGTGTAGTTGCATGTTATTGTATATCAGGGTTCACTACATTTTGCCATCATAGAAAAGGGATGTTTTTACTGTAGTTGCCTAGAAACCGTCGGTCCAATGATGGCCACAGCTGAGTAAAGAAAGGAGCTCTATTGTAAGAGGTATGGCGTTAAGGAAGCTTATCTGTGGGAAATACGGATCATATCAAAGAAGAGATGTTCATCTTGCCACAGAGCAGGATTTGTGCAGATATAGAGTTGGAGAAGGTGAGCATGCCTTTGTTGACTTTGTATGTGTGTTTGTTTGTGAATGTGATTGTGCAGAGATCAGAGGAAAAGGTGAAAAAAAGAGATCAGGGACATGCGGCCTATCATTCACAGGTTTCCTGTTGTTTTCTGAGTTGCACAAAGTACACATGAACAAGATAAGAAGAAAACAAACGTATCGTAGCGAGGAGAGTCGGTTGCAACTACTTTTTTCCATGATCCTAAAGTTACTATCCATCCAGCCATCTTCTATACCCGCTTTATCCTGTACAGGGTCACGGGGGGGTTTCTGGAGCCTATTCCAGCTCATTACAACTGGACAGGTCACCAGTCCATCGCAGCCTTAAGCTTTTAGAAAGTACCAATACCAACACACACACACAGAACTTGCATTCCCAATAGCACAGATTAGCAAACGTATCCCTCAATTATCTCCAAAATACAATTTCTGTTGCGTCACCTTTCTTTGTACTCATGAAAAAAATGTGTCATAGATTATTTGTACTAAATGATTCAATGCTTTTGCAAATCCCTTTCTGGTTATCATGGGAATGGTTTAACATGTCGGCACTATGTTTGACTTTTCCAACCTGGAACTCATCTCCTGGTTATCCAGACACAAAGCTTATCGGTGACTGCGATTTAATCTTCTTAATCTTCCTGAAAGTGGTCGTGTTATGCTAATCGTCAGCCACGTAAACAATAAAACGGTTGTGCCACATGAGGAATTGCTTATTTTTCCTTTCATTTGAGAAGTCTGTTTAAAATTTCCATTGTTCACATTTTACAAAAGATGTTTTCATAATCTCCTGGCAAATTAACTGTATATTTCCTGGTCTTTTTTACAAGACAAAATAAATCAATTTCAGCTCTTATGTACTACAAATGTCTTGCCATTTTGTCTTAATCAACTTCCTTTTCATTTTCTTTCCTTTTATTTATTGACTAATCTATAAATGAATTGATTAAATGATCTTCAACAGTTATTACTTTGGTCATATCACGGAGAAATCATGTAAATTTATGGGCTAATTAAAAACAGAAGGTTTATCAAATGTATCGTCAATTAATATAATGGAAGGGAAAAAAACACAGAAAGCTTCTATACTAACATAAAAGTCACCTGAATATAATATTGAAACACAATACAGCAATCCATGACGGCCAAGGAAAGGCTGTAAAAGATCAGACTAAAGAGAGACATCACTAATAAAGATATAATTTACAGGCGAAGGAATCCTTCTTTTCTGAAATTATCAACAAAACATTGATAACAGTCGTGACTAGTTTGCTACTGTGGACCGGTTAAACCCTGAAATCCACTCCACACGGCCTTGCAATGGATTTGCCAACTTTTTTACTGAGAAAATCCAGAAGATTAGAAAAGCAGTCAGTGCACCACTATCAAGTCCTGGAACGGTGCAGTGTCCAGTCAACACCAATTTGGATAAAATTACACAACTTTACACCAGGGGCGATTCTAGGATCACAGCTTTAGGGGTGCCGGCCGGCGAGCCAAGATAAATTTCACTGTTTTGTACATTTTAACGTAATTTTATACCAATCATTCCCACATTTGTGAAAGAAAAGCATAACACATTTTACGTAGAGGAAACACTGTGAGTAAACCAATAAATCTAAGAAAAGTTATTTAAATACTGAGCCACAGCAAAAGACGAATGGATTGTAACTATAAAAGAAATATATATCGTATTTCACCAATTAATAGTCCGGGGCCTTTAATTACCAAAATCAACTTTAAAAGGACCAGGCAGTTATTCGCTGCCTTTATTTTTACACATACCTGCACCAGGACGTTATTGTGAGGAGAGTTACTGTCCAACATATGTTTTTATAATAAAACTACAGGTAAACATATCTGTACATACAAATATTGCTAATCGTACCGGTATCTAAACATTCAGTAGACGAGGCATTTATATATTTTACAACTCCAAGCTTAAATGTAGTGTCATTCTTTTTATTTTTCTTCTCTCGTACGTTAAGGTTTATGTTCATGATGTATATGAGAAATTAAATTGTGAATTTAATGTTTTTTCATGTCATTTCTCATCTTAACAGTTTCTGTCTGTTTTCTTACCTGGTTCTTCCTGAGCCTGCACTGTGTCCTCTCCTTCCCCTCTTTCATCTCTCCCCCTTTACACTGACAATCACGCACAAATAGAGTGGATTAAACTAGATGAAAAATTACATAAATATAATAAAAATACTAATAAAGTCCTCTCTCTGCTCCTCTCTTTCTTTGTCACCAGATATAAAATAACAACCAAACACAGTTTTTTATATCTAATTAGTGATATTATTTTATATTAATAATAATTGATCCAAATTACATTACATACACTCTTGAGTTGAAACTGGCAATTTTTTCTAAAAAAAACGTATGTCCATGATACGTTTTTCTGTCTGTCTGTCTGTCTGTCTGTCTGTCTGTCTGTCTGTCTGTCTGTACAAACACCCACACAAACACACACACACACAGTACACACACAGTACACAGTACACACACACACACACACACACACACACACACACACTTCCTAGGAAGAAAAAACCTCAGCTAACTCCTACCTAACAAAATAAACATGTTCTACGATTAAATGCAGCACAAATAAGGACCGGTGACGATAATAATGTGTTGGTATTTAGTGGCAGAAGTAAAGAAATGTGTCACATACTGTATCCTGGTTGAGGCCAGGTAACTTCACCTCACCTGTGGAAGCGTTAACTCTCTGAGACGCTCAGGTGCGGGACAGGGGAAGGTGGGGGGGGCAAACCATTATCACAACATGGGGGGGGCTGTACTTTGTTGTTAAAATATTGCGTTTAAACCATATACTCACTAGCGGAGCAGGCGGGGGGGCAGAGGGGGTGTTCTGCCAATCCTTGCTCCCCGTCGAGAAATACTACTTTGTGGTTCTGCGCATGCGCACAGTGGATTTTCAACGTTTGATTGCCACGCCCATCATTTCTTGTACGATGTAAAATTGATAATATGGGATGTTGAGTATTTGATCCTTCAAAATACACTACCCATGACATGAATTGCATTACACTTTGTCAACATTATGCGATAAAGAGAAAAAAATAATAATTCTATCGCTTTATTTGATATTCATATACCTGGCAGGTCATTAAGGACACATTCTTATTTACAATGACGACCTGGCAAGAAACAAGGACCACTTGGGGGGAAAGGATGTGGGCTATGCTGGAATAAAACAGTTAAACAGCTACAAATTGTAGCTCTACAAAGGTAGAAAACCATTAGGTAGTACCGCTGTGAATGGGTAATTGTTCTGAATTACATCGAATTTAGCCGTTTCGCCGTGATTCGCCGTTGATACATTTAGGGACCGTCGGAATTCTGAAACTCCCGATTATTTCCCCATATCCACTGGTGCGTTCAGGGACAATTGGAATTTACTCTATTTGGCGAGAATTGACCATAACATTTGTAGTTTCTTTCTAATTCACTGAGACTGGCATTTTGATCAATCTTACACCATCTTGGTATATTTCATTTGTTTACATTGGATTTCCGCATTGTTAAATTGCATGCCCTTTATTGTTTATTTGACTAGTGTATGGTCATTTCCTTCTCATTTGTAGAAACCATAAACTCATGGAACCCATAAATAAAGAGTGGCATGAGTGTAACTGACGGCTTCTATCATCTGTTCTGGCCGGACAACCTGGGGAGATTTGGATTATAGTCTGGATTATATTCCATCACCTCTTTTACAGTTAGGATTTGAAAAAGTTTTAAAAAGAAAGTTTTTGCATTTTGGATCGTTCAATGTGTATAATATTTTTTGTTGTGGTTCTCTGCCCCCCTCTGGAAAAAACCATCATAATATTAATTATTTCTGATAACATTGTCATGATGCTGAATATATGGCCTTTCCTATATTGTTTGTTGCTGTTTGACCGCTGTGTCGCTCGGTCATTGTGTTAAATACATGTCGTCACACATTGTAAACTGTTGTCGTGTAGGTTGAACACGTGTGTCTGAATTGTGCTACTCGGCTGTATTGAATCCGACATCACTGGATGTCATTTGATTTTTATCTCCAGGTTGATGATACCTATATCTTAAAGTCTGCATTTGGCTTATAATTAGGTTTGAACAAAGGAAAAAAGGGGTCTCCCGCACACTGTCAAGTCACTTGCAAAAGACTTTAATAAAGCAAACAAACAACGTTTCGGTCCACAGGACCTTTCTCAAGCAGAGATTTTACAAAAATCTCAGCTTGAGAAAGGTTTGACATAATGACTGGCAAAATCCATGGTGCTGAAACCTCATTTGAATGGTTCTGACCGTTTTTTTTTTTGCGATTATGTTTTAACGGGGATGTTTAGGCCAAAAGGGCCCATCAAGAATGCTTCGCCCCCCCTGGGCTGGGACCCCTGCTCCGCCCCTGCATATACGGATTTGACATTTCGTCAGCTTATTAAACATAGACATACAACAAAACATTTAAAATAAAAATCTCCTAAATTTTAGGGTTGCTGGGCTTCAATAGGGTTGCTTCCAATCAACTACAAAACCTGGAGGATATTAGGAATTAGCTAAACTCATTCTCCCTGCTATCTTTGTATTTTACCCACAACTTTCTTCAAGAAGGTTTTACCTGTGGTAGCATCTGATCTGATCCTAATAATAAACTCACTTGTCGGGGGTTTTCCTCCAGACATTGAAAACAGCAGTTACCAAACCATTGTTGAAAAAGAATACTATAATTGAAACTTGCAACTATGCCATTTTCCCAGATTAATCTGGGCAAGTTGCTAATGCAAGATTACATCTCAAATATTCTGTTCATCAGTAAAGTTATTGGAAAATCTGCGTTTCAACAGTTAAATACCTTCTTAAACCCTAAACCCCCAGAATCAAGGTTAAAAACTCATTCGTTTACAGCTGCCTTTGACTAAATTCAGCCCCCTTAGCTTAAATCTAACTTTTCTTTATTATGCCACTGCACTATAACTCAATCTTGAATTGCCCTGTTGCTGAAATGTGCTAAATACACTTGCCTTGCCCAGTTTTTCCTTCAGAAACGGTAAACAATATAAAAATTAATAGCACTCTGAGCGGGCATTTGTGTGTGATTTCAGCTACATTCATTGACTTTCATGTGTGAACTCCGAAGCGTGCGTGTGCAGTAATAAGCTGTAAGTCATACCTGCAGTAATTCTGAGGAATTCCTGCCGACCCTTAGGAGCGCTCACAGCCAATAAATACAGCCTGTTAAGTCTGCTTGATAACGTCGACCCGGGGCCGTGATTTACAGGTGAATAAGCATGAGGTAACTCCAGGTCTTCGCCTGGGCGTGTGACTTTTCGGTCAGGGTGGAAAAAAAGCACGAAACAAGATAAAGAAGAATTTACCGCGTGCTAACCGTGGTGGACAAGGTCATTAAAGTCCTGATACTGCTGCACCGAATGAGCTAAGAAAAATGTCAGAACGTGTTTGCCCGTGGTTCTTTATTTCACGTGAAAAAACAATAAAACTCTGACCAAGCACACTTCTTTAAATGTGCTCATAAAGACTGTTCAACACAAGAAGCTGATGGCAATAGTTTGGTTGAAGAAAAAGTTAATAAAAGCTCTTGGTGTGAATACCAAAAACTAAACATGGCAAGATTCTGACCAGTCTTCCCATGGTGGAAGTGGAATCCTGACATAATGATGATAAATACCAAATAGACACAGCATTAGAGGAGTTAAAATCATTAATAGGAAGGAAGCAGGCAGTTAAGTGTTGCAAATTTCAGTGAGAAAGTACCTTAAATTTCTGAAACCACAAGTCATCCTGTGGGAAACAGAAGAAAATCCATGAGGCTATGAATACATTTTGGACAATAAACAAAACTACGCTATGTCATCGCCACAAAGTGATACAGCCAAAGGTTGTGACAAAGTTCAACACCTTCAAGAGCACAGAGGGAGTCGAGGGAAAAGTGATATATACGGGCCGAGTGTGAAAAGTAGTAGGGGGTTCAGAACATGAGCTCATGACTGCAGCAACAGTGTAACATTCGTGTTAAGCGCTCATAAAAACCCTCTTTACTTCACATTACCTCAGAGTGTGGGGAATGAGAAATGGACTTAATAATATAGCTGTTATGAAAACTTTAATTTAACAAAAAGTCACAGTACAAAGTGGAGGGAAATGCAGCAAACAGGATGTGAGAATCCACGCGTACGTACACACACGGAGTACTAACAGCAGCCCTGGACTTACTACCACGAGCTGCAGCTCCAGCGGCCCACACAGGCACAAATGGCGTGTAAAAATATTGAACTCTATGTGCAACCAGAGCTGCTCCTCGCCCCCTGCATGCTGGACTCAGCTTCACCCCGGGTGATCATAAATGTGACGGAGTCACTCGGATAGTTAAGAAGAAGTCAAACGCATAAAGCGACACAGAAATCTCTTGCACTATTACTTATAATAAGAGTTTGAAAGAAAGCAACATATATTATACATTTCACATACTTAAACTATTTTATAAAACTCATATCAGGACTACGGTAACTATGTCTCTGCTGCTTCTGTAAATGTTGAGGAGAGATCTGATCCCTCCCCCTTACCTTAATTTTCTTTTCATTTCTTTAATTTATTTATTTGTTTTGATTATTGTTATTTATGCTGCATTTTATGCTTTTTTTTAATTATTTCCAGTTAATGGGATATTAGTGATGGGCATTTGCATTTATCACTGCATTTGTTTTTGTATGCCGCATTTGCTCATCCATTACTCTCCTCCATTGTTCATTTGTTGCTCATCATTTTTTATTTAACTCTACAGAGACTCTGTTCTTAGTTCTGTGTGTTTATAAAAAAAAGGGACAATGTATAATGCATAATTCGTATTTTTGATTATTTGTGTCCATGTTGTCATTGTATGTTGTTTTTTTTTCTAAAAAGATCAATAAAAAAAAAAAAAAAAAAAAATGTTGAGGAGAGATGGGACCTGTGAACTCTGCACGCTCTGCCTCTCTGAGCTGTCATTTTTACTTTTCTTTTGAAATGTGTGCATTTTTAGATAAACAGGAGACTACATTTCTGAAATGTTGCTTCTCAGGGGTTATAAAATCTCTGCTCTACTAAGGGTGGTGTAAAAATCCTTCTTGTTGATCAGCAAGATAGCATATACAAGTCTTTACTTGTAAGTGAAAAACTATATAAAAGTAAATCATGAAAGTAATTAAGAAAAAGAGCAATCCAAGAGGATCTTTAAGTCCATAACAACTCATCATGTCACAATCATCAGGGAATCTTATCACCTCCTGTAACAGTCTGGTTTCATCCTGCATCGCCTCCTGACGCTGGATCTGTCCAGACTCAGTTTAAGTTACACTCACAATCAGTTAGGCAAAGTCTTGTTGTAATCTACTTTGTACCATTCTGTGCTTTTACAGCTGCCTCCATTACATTACAATTTTTATTTTCCCAGTCTGGGGGCTAAATATCCCCTGTTAACTTAACAGGCCCCCTCAGCCGCTTGGACCAGTGTGTATATTTGCGTGTAAAGGTGGAGTTGTATACTGTGGTTGAGCTACCTGGCATCCAGATGTGGAAATAGAGGTTCTGCTTGAAATACAACGATCGCTTCCAACAAGCTGTTCGCCTTCTGTAAAGTGGGCATTTCTTCTAATATGGCTATTGCCACAATAGTCATTGTTATTTGTCTGTTGTGGTAGAAGGCGATCCATAATGGTGAATTTGTTGCAGCAGCAGGAGACATCTCCAGTTACAGGTTGCATGCCAGTATTTGTAAAAGAATTCAAACAAATGAGTGGTACAATTTAACTGACAAGAAAAATTGGAAGAAAGAAGTTAAAACTCAAAAAGTTACTATAAAAAGTCCTTTTCAGGTAAAACTTTAAGACTTTTGTCAAACATTGTGGTGTCGAGATGAAGCTGTAAAAGCTGCTCTGTAGAGGATTTATTTTATAAGCTCCTCTCACAGGTTGAGAAATGACTCCTCAAGTTTTGATTGAATCGACATCTCGGCATTAGGCAAATAAAGGAGGGAGTCGTTTTTTTTACCTATCGAAAGATTAAATAATGATGTCCTGAGCAACTTTCTGCTAACTCGGGAGGATCAATGTCTCTGGAGGACCATAGACTGTAAAAAAAAAAAAACTAAAAAGAAACAAGGGGAGGACACATTGTACTGCTCCTATAATTCACCGGGAGAAACTGGGAGATATGGTCCACGGTGAGGCTACAAAAAAAAAAGAAAAAAAGCCCTTAGCTGTCTCCTGGTCATTTTGTTTTGCAGTGATTGTAAAGAATGTCATGTTTGTCACATTCCGTTTCAATTAATCCCTGAAGGACATTATGTTTCAGTAAGTGTCATTATTTGAGTTCCTTCAGAGAGTCAGATGGTTATAGCTGTGGGCAGGACGGATACATCCTTCATCCCTTTAGTATGTGCCCTTTAACACGACTGACGAGAGGGTAGAAGACAAATACAGTCCCTGATTACAATCCTGCTACCTTTCCTTCCTCTCCTGGTGGAAGGAGGACGCTGTCCAGCATCCAACCTGAGGCCGGCGTGATGACGGACGCTGCTCCGTCCAGCTAACATATCAGTTCTCCTGTGTAACTTGCCTCATGGTTCAGGCATGTCAAATGTTGCATTTGATAATAACCGGGGACTTCTCACTCACCAACTGGGAGAACTAAAATAAAACTCCACCCGAAGTCACATTTCCAAGTGGGAAAGGCTGATGTTCATCCACCCCTGACATCTGCATTTTGCATCATTCCCCAGAAAGGTAGATTACCAAGTAAACAGAAATGCTGCCTTTAAAAAAAAAGATTTAACAGAGTAATTGTTGAGCATTATTCACTTGTTTATTTGTTAACGTAAGTAAATGATATGACTGTTTCTGAGCTCTGGCTGTGATGTCGGAGCCAGCTGCTTATCGGAAACAGTTCACTGACAAACGGCCTTTTCTCATCAAGGCAACCGCAAATAAAAGTGGGGAAACCGCGTTATGTGATTTTTTCGAGTTGAAAATGACTTCAGACACCCAAATAGTTATCAATCGAGAACAGATTATGTGCTTTCTTTTTAATAAAACTGTTTGAATTCCTTCATGAAAACAATGAACTGTTGTTCTAAAATTGTTATTAAAAGACACAAAAACATATTTGACTTTAGTTCATTTGCAGTGATCCCTGATGCCCTGTAGACTCTCTGGGTTATTGTAATTAAAGGTATTGCTGCAGTGTTTCCTTTTTCCTTCCTTTTATTAAGCATAACTCTCATACAGTCTCATTCTGGCCATAGACTGTATAAAACAATGGAAGAAGCTTTCGGTCACGTGACCCCTTGGTTTCCGCGGCCATGTTGCTCAGCAAGTCGATGAACACGCCCACCAAATGTCAAAGTTAGCTTTGCTCCCAGCTCCTTCAGTCGAAGCCTGCTGAAATATCTGCAAAGCTGCCGTCAGACGTTTACAGGGTGAAATACCGTTTAATATGTTGACTTGACGGTGAAATTTAAGATGTCCATCGTGGTTAGCCAACGCTGGGTTAATGAAAATGGCTGGTATGACAGATGAGGAAGTTATAACGGCTCGCCATTAGCTGAGCCAACTGTCAATCATGTTGGAAATAAATGTTTTTCTTCTATTGCTTGATATAAACTCTCCTGGCGAGGTTACACACACACACACACACACACACACACACACACACACACACACACACACACACACACACACACACACACACACACACAAACAGACACCCTGAGTTTTCATGGGTGTGAAATGAAACACTTGAGACCAAAATGTCTTTTTGAACCAGGCTTTAAATATGTTTATTTATCTTCTATTCTATCCTTTTTTATTCACTTAACTTGTCATGATTGTTTTATTTACGTGTCTTGTGTTTTAGGGTCTTTTTTGTCTTCGTTTTCCATTCGCCTGTCCAGCACTTTGGACCATGTTGGTGTTTTTAAAGTGCTTTATAAATAAAGTTGACTTGACTTGACTTGACTTGACTATTTCTGCTCTAAAGTTGGACATTATAATGAGAGTCGATGGAGAGTTACTCGCTTTTGCAGACGAGGAACTGCAACGAAGCTTGAGCGTCATTCGGGAAGCTACAGGCACTTGGTCCTGTGAGACGATGAACAAGAATAAGAATAAGGACAAGAAGAAATCTCTAGTCTTGGACAAATTCTTGCAACTGCCACGACTGGTGTTGCAAAAATAGTCAACAAAAGACGAAGGCAGTGGACGATCATTCAAATCATTATTCAAAAGGCAAAGCAGCAGTGTACTGTTTATTAAATGGCACATTAAGTCCGATGACAGCTGTGTCTGAGTCTGATTATTCACAAAGCTGTGAGCAGGTTGGATTTAAATGTTATTCCATTCTGCAGACTGCCGAGGTCACCCAGAATCCGTGTTCATGATATTTTCTATGAATTCAAAGTTAGAGACAACTTAAGACAACTGCTTTCAACACAGGACGGTTTCTAACAGGTTTCCTTGATCTGCCAGAGACAACAGATCTGACCATCACGAACTGAAACATCTGGGCTTTTGCTGTCGGAGTAAACCTGTTCACTTCTGCTCCAAGAAGCAAAATGTATCAGCAGATGAACTCGTCTGTAATAAACATTTCATTTTTCATCGCCTCTCCATACAAGAGATTCATGCAAATGAGTTTTTTGTGGATTATTAATTTAACGGAATGTATTATGTTGGGTTTCATGCAAATCTCCTGGACATTAGTCTGTGAGATTAAGACTGATGCCATGTTTTTGAGGGAGAGTGAACTTGATGCGTTTTGCTCATGGAGTGAATTATGTGCTCTCTTTGTCTGTTTTTCCAACTTTTTCCCCTTTCCTCCAGTCTAAATACTCCAGAAATGATAACCCAAGGAGTCCCCAAAGAGAAAACTGCAAAACATATATTATGAAATGGGAAGTGAATCAGAAATCTGCCAGAAGTTTCTCTCCCGCTCAATCCCCCCCACCCCCACCCCCCTTCTCTCCCTGTGCAGCCGTTTTCCATTATCAGCGCCCAAACCAGCTTGTTAAAAAGAGTGAAACTCAAACCACAGTTTTGAAAATTACAGAATTCCTTCATAAATGCCCAACCCTCCCAGCGGCTACACTGGGTTCAGGTTTGAGGTGAGACCGCCATACAACAAACTACACACAGACCCACACAAACACACACATGCACCGTTATGCATATGTGCATAAACAGCCAGAGGTAGATGCAGACAAATATGTAAAGTACTATATATAGTATCCACGTAAACATTCTCAGGCTTCACCATCTGCACACAGCTCTTAAGAAATCACGTCTTTCACAACAGATGTGCAAAATGAAAATACATTGCAAGCACAGAAATACACCAGTGCCCACTTGAAGCCTTGTGGCCACTTGCCTTCTTTCCCCACTCTTCTTTTAATCTTTAACCAGAGCCATTTCCTACGATACCTAAAACTGCTGCATAGCAACTGGTCCGGCTGCCTTAGCAACAACAACATTCTCATTTATCCCACTCTTCATGATGGCAGAGAAGACAACACTGCTTTTATGTCATATATTTTTCTTTTTGTCTTGGATGCTTTTCAATCTTACATATGCGTTCCAGCACTTTTATCGCGCTGTGTGTCTCCAGGTATTTTACTCTGGAAATAGAAAAAGACAGTCGTTAAGCTTGTAAGGGGGTATTCGGGATCTAAGTTCAACAGTTCCTCTGTGAGCTAAACCTCTTTATCCAATCTGAAAGGTGACTTTGCCAGAAGCACATATTGCCACTCATTTCATTGCCCCTCCACATATTTGAATGGGCAGACAAACTGGGGCAGATTTGGGGACAGTAACTCAATTAGACTTCCCTGATTCTCAGCAGCTGCTGCTTAATTTCCCTCGAGTGAGCGCTTGTGTGCCCTTCTATCACCAAACCCTCTCCAACCTGGCTAGTAAACTGTAATTATTCTCAGCTGCTCCTACATCTAGGAGGTGTTCAACTGCTTAAATGACAAAAAATAAGTAAATAATTCACCCAGGCCGATCGCTCTATGCCGCATTTAGAGTTTGATGCAGAGACAAAAGCATCTGATTCTTGACCAAAGCAGTAGGCATGGAATAGCACCAGACCAGCAGCGTTTCACACATGCTCACGGTTCCGTTTTTTACTCTTTTCATGAATAATTCTATGTTTTGCTTCAGAGGGAAATTGGTGCACTTTGGCCGTAATTGTTTCAAAACTGCTAGCTAATTATGACCTTTTGAAAACAAAGTGCACAGATTGAATGTGACATTTTGCTGCGCCTGCAGAATATAAACGGCTTTTTACACTGGCTGAAGCCCAGTAAAACCTAATAATGAAAACAACCCTGTCCTAACTACTGCTTTAACTCAATTGGAAGGCTGTATTTGCAGGTTTTCTTCATGCTGACCTACAGTAAAAAACAAAAACACTATTTGTTGTTAGATACAGACTCACACTATTTTGCTGCAGTTTCATTCTAAGATGATTTGTGTCGCTATATTTGCTTGGCAAACAGTCCACAAAACACCATGTTCTGGGGAATCAAGTCGGTGACAAGATTATTTGACAGGCAACATTTAGGTTTAAGTTAATACTCCCGAATAACTTTTAACATGTAAACGTGTTCCTGCTCAGCTGCACACAACAACTAAACATCAACTGCATTTTTTTTCCAATTTCTACAAAGTCCAAATCATTCCCACTCAAATACACATATTGCAAACATTTCGTACAAATATGCACACAGTTACTGCGCAGAAAGTCTGAGGGGAATAAAAATCCTCGATTATTATTGTCTTTTCTTTCAATCCTTTTCCATTTCATATAAAGACGTCATCCGACAAAACATTCCATAATTTGAAATGAGTGATTCCCAGCTACTCTTGCAGGGAGTTTCAGCATGACTCAGCGCATCCAGTAATATTAGTGCGTAATCTCCTGCTGACAGCTGATGTTGTGCACATGTTGTGTTATGATACTCTTCTCTGACAAACTAGCACCTTGCCGCCCGACCACATCTTTGGGTCACTAAAAAGGTGAAAACAAAGGGAGTTATAGCTTCTGTTGAGTTTCTTCGAGGTAGAAAGAAACAGAAGTTACAGTGCAACAAAAAAACATATACAAAGCCGGAGAGAATGTGTATGAATGAATAATGGTCTAAATGTAGCACTTTGAGATTCATTGAATGTAAAGAGCGTTACAAGTTAAATTCATTATCATTATTATTATTATTATTATTATTAAAAGCAGAAGTTTGCAATTAAATGACAGCTGCATGAACCCAATATACTTAAATGATGAAACTGTGTGTTTTAACATGCAGTTTTCTGTCAACTAAGCATGAAGCATTGTGTATTATTTCTGCCAGGAAGATCTGAGAATAAATACAAATCTCCAAACTGTAACAGGATGTTCTTGTTGTTTTAAAATATAAGAATAGGACCTGAAACCTGAACTCAGGGGCTCAAAACAGTAAACCTTTGAGGTTTGAGGGCTTTGTGGCGACCAAAATCCTGGCAACAACAGGTCTGTCTGAATTTTTTAAAATCAGTTTTAATTTTAAAGTTCTCATTTAAGTTAAGTCCGGGTTTTGAAAATAAATAAATAGATAATAATAATTAAAAAAAAGCGAAGTCCAGGTTTTTAATTCTGATGGGTAACGGGGCAAAGTAACGCAAATTTTCAATGGCAGCTTCAAACAAAATTCAACTATAAAACCAACGTGCATGCCATTCCTTTTATATAATCCTCTACTGCCATCTAGTGGTAGCAATATTCATTTACCGTCCTTGTTCAAATGTTTTCCCTCTCTTTTCTTCACGTAATGTTTTGTATCCTGTGGCAGTGGTCCGGTGAGCTTTGGCCAGGTTCTCCGCTAGATCACAATTCCCCAGTCCAGATCCTCAAGGTCAATTCAATGCAATTCAATTTTATTTGTATAGCGTCTAATACAACAAAAGTTGTCTCTAGGCGCTTTCCAGAGACCCAGAACATGACCCCCGAGCAATTATTACAATTTCACTCACTGTCACTGCTCCAACACACCTGCTTCAAGTACATCTGATTCAGCTACACACCTGGTTTAAATGAGCCAGGGGCGTTTGGTTATTTTATTGACCTTAAGACTGACGGGGTCTTTGTGGCACCTTGATTCTTTTCTTTTTTTTCGTTTTAGATTTGCTTAAACACTCTGACTTTCTCCCACAGTCATCTAAACCAGTGTCTCCCAACCTGGGGTCCGGGCCCCCCTGGGGGGGAGGCGCAGGAGATCTCTGGGGGGGCGCAAAACTTTGTCTGCTTTGAAACTATGCAGTTGTAAAAATTTTATTTGCGAATGAGTCATTCATAAGACATTGTTAGGAATAATTTATGAATGTCTTGAATATATTTTGTGTTTTTTATACACTGGTGACAAACACAGGAAATTATTTCATTCCTTATTATCATATCATTACTCAACATTTAATCTACTCCGACAGGTTGTTAATGGAAAAATGCTAAAAAATGTTGGTCTCATATTAAAAGAGACATTTTTCAGAAATATTTTTATGTCCTTTTATGTCCTTTTGTGCGTATTTTATACATTGGTAACATTGAAGAAGAACAAAGTCATATGTATACAGAGTAAATCAAAGAGAAATGTATCAAAAAAACATAATTGATGTTAATGTTTTCAATTAAAGACTATTTTGGTGCTAGTCCGTACGGGTCGGGGGGCCTGGCTGGTCTTAGACACAAGTAGGGGGGTTGCAAGGAAAAAAGATTGGAGATCACTGATCTAAACAATCTCAGGTTAACTGGTGATTCTAAGTTGGGATACGCACCAGCAGAGACCTGTAACCCTGTGTTAGATTTGATGTTGTTTTCTCCTGGTAACTTCTAACAAGTCAGGCATGAACTGTCTTTCTTTATTTCAATAATAACAGCTTAGCTTATTTTCATGTGTTACTTAAAAGTTCTGAGTTCACATAGGTACTTTTTGGGGGCTTTTCTTAGGCGAGTTGTTGAATATTGAAGGAATGAAACAATAACCAACTAATTTTAAATGCAATACAACAAACAAACAAATCTCATCTTGCGCTAATGCAAAAATTGACTACAATAAGTGGACACAAACAACCTCATTCAATCCCTTTTTGACCCTGTTAACGAACCCCTGTGTGTTTAAAAGATGAAGATGATGCAAGAAAAGACAACAAAAAAAACTGTATGTTGTCAGAGGTTGGATCAAATCAAGGAAAATAGTGTTATGAATGTTTTATTCTTTTTGTCACCTGTTAAGGATAATAAAATCATAATTATTTGTTTTGCTTGAGTCCAGGGTCTGGAACAAAACATTTATTTTGAATTTTCTTAATTGGTGTGGTTGCATTACCACAACCCTGCAAAATATCAAGCCTTTAAAGGATAACGATATTGGAAGACTTATAGTCTTTAAAATAGGAGATAATGCTAATAAAAGAATAATTCAATCATCTTCATAAAACTTGTGGTGAAAGAGTAGACCAAGAGCAGCCTGCCAACCCTCAGTGATAATTTATAGAGAAAGTTTAAAGAGCGTATTGGTTTGTGTGGCTATAAGCACTAAAATAAACATGTCACTTTAAAAAAAAACAAAAAAAAAAACAGTGCATTTATTGAGATAAAAAAAACAACATTTTTTAGCTGACTGGAGAGACTTGTCTCAGTTTTGCAGCTTCAGACTCGGAGAAAAGTCTGCAAGGCAAGTTTACGGGGCTGAAGGTAATGGACATGCACCAAGTATTGCAAATAAAAATGGTATATTATACTTGCTTAAGATATGTTTAGATATTTATGTAGTATATATTATCTGTTGAGAGGGATAGTTGAAATTATGTAATGTATGTTATATATTTATTGGGTATATATTTGTAGGGATATTTATGTAGTTTATATAGTGTATATTTATATAGATCTATATAATAGTTGTATTTTCTAGATATTGATATAACATTTATGTAATATTTATATTGTCTATATACTTATATGGATAATTATGTAATAATAGGCATGTTTACAGAGTATTTATATAGATTATATTTATATGGATATGATGTAGATATAATACTGTAATAGCAATAATTTAAATCCATAGTGTTATAAAGGGGTAGGAAGTAGGAAAAAGTGTACACTTCTTCCTACTCCTTTTTTTCGAACATATGTTTATATGAAGATGTAAATGTTTATCTTTTTATTATTATTTTTGCTTTCATTTTATATGCATGTTAGAAATAAAAATTCATTAATTCATTCATTAATTCATTCAAATATTTCAAGCATGTGTACTTTATATATTTAATTAATACTGTTGCTGATTAAAATATTTATATGGCTCACTTACCGTACATTAAGATGTCTGTGGACTGGCTATGTGAGAACCTACAGCGCGAGATCTTTGTGGGCTATCTTAATGCAATATACCCTAATCGCCACAAGGTGGCGGTGTAGACCCGCTTTGCTTTTCTACGGTGATCGCCACATGTACACGCAGTTCTTTAATATGTGATAGAATATAAGTCATTTATTTAGTCTATTAATATGCTAATAAAATGTTCAATTCTATCATAAAAAACATAAAACTATCAATGATGATGATGAGTATGACAATGATGATGATATTGGAAAGACTGTTGAATGAATGTCACGATTTTAAATGGAAATGTTGTTCAAGGTAAGGCAAGGCAAGTTTATTTATATAGCACAATTCAACACAAGGTAAGTCAAAGTGCTTTACATCGACATTAAAAGCGGCAAGACATAATTAGACAGTAAATAACAAATAAAATTCAATTAAATTATGAGAAAAGAAGGTAAAATAATAAAAAGCACAAATTGCTGATTTAAGAGTACGCTTAAATAACAAATAAATGAAATAAAATGATAAGAAAATAGGTAAAATAATAAAAAGCACAAGTTGTTAAAAATATAAGAGACTCCTGTTGTTCCTAATTCCTTTGGAAACACTGTTTCCAAATATTTTGTATGCATGGAATTATTAATAATGGTGATAATAATTAATAATAATAATCTCTTCCTGCTCATCATCACCCAAACCGCTCCAAATGTGTCCGGCACCTTGCTGGTCGGTGATTGGTCCGCCCCCTGATTGGCCTGGCCTGTGATTGGCTGAGAGTTCCGCGCTGGGCTGGTCCGTCGATGCAGTTTTGTTTTCTCGCCTGCGGCTGGAATTTAGACGGTGAACTGCTGCTGGAGGCAATTTGGATGTAGAATTCAGGTTTTTGTAATTATTAATCTACCTGTACGAGCAGTGAGGTAACGTGACAAGGATGTAGCTGCGACTTTTTCCCTATTGTTCTCTCTTTTGTCTTTTATCCCGGTCCTCTTCCAGCGCTCCGGCGAGCGCTTTACATGCGCGCTGTCATTCAGAAATACTACAGATACCATTAGAGTCCTCACGTGTTGGACTGATCTGCTTTATTTTAACCTTTTTTTTTACTACATAGGCTCTCATATTTTTTTTTTTTATTATTATTATCATTGTTAGAACTGTTTGTATCCCTTTCATCCAAGTTGCCGTGGTAGTGTGTGCGTGTATGTTTGTGTGAAATTGAAGTTGAGTAGGGTATAGAAACTTTTGGGAACTTTTTTTGGGAATAACGGCGTGGTAAACACTGCGTGCAGATAACCAGCTTGTAATACTGCATACTAAGGATTCTTCAACACTGCTGGGACTTTTACAGTAAGTTGGACTTTAACATTTTAAAAGTTAACGACAGTAACTTCACAGTAAACTTGCATTTATCTATAATGTATTTATCTTTTTTTATTTTATTTGTTGCTTATTTATTTTTTATTTTTGTCAAACTGAATATATTGTGACTGTAATCTACATATAACGACGTTGTTTTGGATTATAAAGGCTTTTTGGCTCTAGATAACGGAGTTACAATCCACAGTTGTCTAAAGTAAAACATAGTGGCACTACATGGGTTTTATATTTAAAAAATGTCTTTTTAAGGCATTTAAATTAGAAATACATAAAGTAAAGATAGAAACCTTTGTCTGAGATCATTCCAATGTAAACAGTCGCATGTTGCAGGCTTTCAGTAATGCTTCAATCTTTTATTTGCAGATACCCTTTTTTTTTTCTTTAATCGGTAGCTATAGTAAAACATTTCTGTAAAATAAGACACCTGATTTTGATCATCATTCATTGCCAAAATGGGTTATCCTGCGCTGTGAAACGTGCTGCAGGTCCGAGGATGACAGACAGCGATCAGAGATAAAGCATGCGAGGTCCTGAAATAAGATCTCATAAGGTTTGGGGAAGAATTTATGAGGCAGAAACATTAAAACCACTGTAAGAAGAGACACACAGACAGGTGGACAAAATAAATCCACAAGGGAAAGTAGTTTGACTTCCAGAAAATCTTCAGACAGATTTATACTCGTGTCTGGTTAAAGATGAACATTTCACTTTGTTATACATTTTGTTCTGAGGCGAATCAAGACATTTAGAAAAAGTCTTTTGATTCAATTGGCAGCAACTAATTAGCAAAAGCCCAACAGATGGGGAAATAATGAATGTGGTTTTTAAAGAAGAGGGACAATCAGCAATTTTAACGATTTCACAGAGTAGTTATCGACAAGAAAAGACACTTGATGTGGTAAATCATAGCTCAGCATTGCCACTCCGTCATCATTCAATTCTCCCTCAGGTCAAAGCGGGCAAGCATTTGTCTTCCTCGTTGAAAGAAAATGGAGCTTCTCTGGATTTGCCTGCTGCTGGAGACGATCCTGATGTCCACAGCTGCCAGGGGTGAGTAACAGAAGCACTGATGTCAGCAGACATGGAGCTTTAAGTTTAAAACATGTAAGCCGTAGGATGAATCACTGCAGCCAGTGTCAGAGTTCAGCGGTGTTCCTATTTAAGCTTTCAAAGTAAGATAACTCCTACCCCCTTGATGCTCTTCACATGTCTGTTTTTGTACATCTTTTTATGATTTTAAACGTCTCGGTGTGTTGAAAAGCTTTCCATGTCAAAACATCCCTCTTATCCTGCATCATGTCCTAACATTCGTTCTTTGATATCGTGGAATTTTGCACAAATCCTCGCCGGTAGGTGAAAAGGACTTTATTAATGAGCAAAGGATTGGCAGTGAATATTTGACTAGCAGGTATTCTTGCACACACATAAGCAATTCATAGATGAACTCATGTACAGCCCCCCCTATAATGTCACGTTTCCACCCCTCCCCACTATACTGCTACGCTGGCAGCAGAGTAAAATTTCATCTCCAAAAATTGAACCGTGCATCCCCACAGGGAGGTCAGTCCGCAGGGTCAGCTACAGAACAGCAGCTCTTTTCCTCAAAACTAAACATTAAAAAAAAAAAAGAAGAAAAGACAAGAAAACACAGCAGCTACACAAGTGGTAGATAGATGAGAGCGATCCCCTGCCTGCGGGCTTTATGAGCAGACAGTTGTAGAGTTGGCGCCGGTTCCTGAGATCACACCGACGATGAGATTTCAGCAGTAACAAAGCTGCCTTCAGCGAGGCAAGGCAGACCCGGCGTGCAGACACGGGGCAAAAAGTAAACACAGGACCATAGACCGCAAAGAGATGAGATTAGATTAGCCTATTAGGGATGTTTGCTGTACAATGCCACAGCATTTCCTCCCCCTCACTGCCTGCAGTGTGTCAGGGAGAGCCGGGCAGGCAGCAGGGACAGGAGGCAAGAGTGAGGGGGAATAGAGGAAAGAAGAAACAGAGGGTGAGGGAATAAAAAAAAGGTGCATGTGTGTGGCTGGGTGGGGGGGGGGGGTGCAGGAGTAAAAACCGGTGTGAATGTGGAAGATGAAAATACAGAAGGGCATTGTGAAGAGGAAGAAAGAAACAGGGGCATCAGTTAAGGAAGTCAGAATGTAAGAAGGAAGGAAACAGATTATAGAAGGGGGTTTGAGAGAAAGGCCAGGAGAGCATGAAGAGGACAGAAGGAACAAAATGCTATTATACAGACATTAGAAAAATTAGGTTCAAGGGTTTTTTACATCATTGGATAAACTTGAGTTGCTGGACAGCTGCTGTAAAATGAGGTTGTGGAAATGACTTTTTTCGTCTGCTAATTTTAAAGAAGTTTGTTTTTTCTCTTCGTCTAGATTTTGTCTTTGCGGTTTTCTTATTTGCATTGCTTAGTATAGAAATAGATCAGTGTAGAAGTCAAAAGAGCAGGAGGGATCATGATGCAAGTTGCAAATGTAAAGAAAAAGAATAAGAATCTCCCAATTTGTACTGTTTTGTCATTTTAAGTCTAACAAATCCCTGCAGTATGGTTCTTCATGGATTTTTCAGGCTGAAAATGTCAAAACTTGCTGGCCGAGTCAACCAATATCGACCCAGGCGGACCCTATGTCTCCTGATGTCTCCTGACATCGACTAATCACGTAGACTGTGTAGTTACACCACAACTCACATCAAAGCTATTGAACATCATAGAAGATTAGTCTTTGTCTTAACAAATATAAAGAATTTAAATAAAGTGTCTCTAGATATGTGACTGAGTGTTGCTAAGCTCCATCGTAGCAAAAACCATGTTGGAGAAATATGACTTCAGCTTTTCTGGAAGTCGTAAAGCTGCTCTCGGGGAGACCTACTGGTTTCCACTGAGCAGCTCCAGGAGGGAAGGGAGTAGTGCCTCAGGAATAGTTGTTAATGCAAGAAAAAAACACATTTCCAGTGGCTTATAAAGAACATGCCTCAAACTGTTGAGACCCTCAGAAAATGGAGGGCGGCACGAGCTGTGACTCAGTCTCTCAGTAGGGCCAATTTGAGCCAAGAGAGAGGAAAATGTGGATATTTTCTCTATTCAATTAAAGCAGTTTTTAATTTTCTTTTTTTTTAACGAGTAGTTAAACGTGCTGCTGGCTTGGCAACTAAAAATCATTGTGTAACTGTATGTAACTGTAACAAAATCACCAACTGAAAGAATACTAGTTGTTTTGGTGTGTTATCGATACAAAGCAAGATGAACACACGATTGCAATTTCAGGTGCTAAAGTTCTACATTTAATGAAAGAGCTCATGAATTTAAGAAGAATGATTGAAAATCAAATTCTTTCACTGGATAGTTTGTTGTATTTTTACACTGGGCTTCAGGAAGTGATATAGTGATGCATATTTATTTGCGGCCACAGAAATATCCAAGTGTAATAAGCATACCGGAGGTGTGTTACTCGGGGCAACTGTGTGAACAATGAGCAATTATGAGTTAGATGCCATAGGACACAGAGGGGCATTTAAAACGGAAAACTTGGGCTGACTTGTCATGCACTTCCAGACGAGATTCAGTTTCAGTCAATACGAGCTATTGTATAAATCTGGGAAGTCAGCCTTAATAGTGCCTTCACATATGTAGGGTTGGCCCAGATACCAGTTTATGAGCTCTGGGTCTAGTATGAAAGTACAATAAATATCCAGAGCGTCTGTCATGCATGGCAGCAGGTTACAGTATTATGAATTTGTTACATTAACATCTGCATATAATATATTATTTGCCATCATGTGTAAAGTGTTTCAATAGAGATGAATGCAAATGTACACAGTGGATTTGGATTTGGACTCCAAAGTGCCACAAAAGTTAGTTGTAACCACTGCCTTTACATTTTCAATCAATCAAAAACCAATAAGAGTCCAGTGTATGTCATGTGCAATATTACAAATTCAAAACCACATCTTTGTCGTGGTGACTGCAGCCGTGCCAGCGAAGCGTGCTAGCAGCTAGCTGCTCGCTTCAGCCTCGGCGGTGGATTTTTGGAGTGGCTGTCGTTCCGACATGGAAGGCCGAATTGAAACGGCATGTTTGGCAGACTGCCTTTTGTCTTGTCATGGCTTAATTTAAAGTGTTGCCAAACAGCTGGGGTCGACGGCATGTTGTCTTCATGTTAGAGTACACGGAGGCGTGACTGCGGGTGACGTCCGTGGCTGCCATCGACCGCCGCGTCTGTGGCCACGTGGAGGCTAAATTATGAGACTGTTCTGACATATAAATGTTGCAAGACTTATCATAAGATACTAGCAAGAGAAAGAGACAAGTAAAGTGAATATCTGGAAACCAAAACTGAAGGATGGATTGGTGTCTGTACATATTTGCTCTAAAATAAACCAGAGAAGTCTTGTAGTTTAAAGGTAGAAATAAATATTAGCCCAAGGTATTTTTCCCCGATGCCACGAAAGGCTTAAATATTCACTTTAACTGGCAAACAGAAGCAGATGAAGGTAAATTTAAGATGGAAATATGACAAGAAGAGTGGAAGACGAATGTAGAGACAAACAGATAAGCCCAAAGACAGAGATGAAGATGCTACGGCGTAGAGTTCCTGAGCTGCAGTGTGAACCGGTGTATGGGCCTTTTGTGTGTACATGTGTGTGTAGTTGGGCATGAGACTGAGCAGCTGAGAGATTAGCTGTCTCCTCTGTTCCCTGAACAGCATTGAGCTTGATTGTCGGGGTCAGAACCAGTGCACTCGGAGCTACCTGCAGCTCGGGACGGAGGGAACACTCAATCTCATCTTCAAATATCTTTTACAGTACGAGGCTGAAGCTGAAGTTCATTAATTCAGGAAATACGCCCACTTGTTTGTTTTTCTGACTCTCATTACATGGTTGACTGCAATATTTGAGAAATACGTTGCTATAGCAAGGACAAGAAAGAAAAAAACTTTGTTGCAGGCATTTATGTGCAGACAGTAAACTTCCAGTCTTTGACCACTCTTTGTCTTTAAACTTTCTTTGTGTTTCTTGTTGTTGTTTGCAAATTCCCTGCTGACTGAACACCATCCTGTTCTGCTTGAACAGAGACAGACATAGTTTGTGACTAAATATCAGTGTAGCCGTATACAGACCTCCATGATGGATCTGTGATGGTGGTGGTTCTATCGCGCTGAAAAATATTCAAAATTGAGCACGCCAACCCATTTCTGACGTTCTCATGCTGTCAGAAACAGCTGGAACAACCTTCACTATAATGAACTCCTGAAACTGTGCTGGGATCCTCGACCTGGAAGCACAGTTTGCATCATCTGCTATCGAGAGCAAAAGCTAGATGCCACTGACTGTTGGTGGACTTCTTGTGGAGGGAAGCTTGAGTTATGGTTCTGCGTCAAAACAACGTGCCTACGGCGTGTGGTGTGCGTCGACGCAGACCACACGCCGTCACTGACGCGTACCTCCCGAAAATTGTAACTACGCGTGATTGGTTTGCTTGGTAGCAACGCATTTTCGGTTTCCGGTTTGAAGCAGTCGTGAACTTTCAGCGCTCTTTTCTTTGTGTATTTGTTTTGTTTTTTTGCACAATAGTTGTCCTTATCTCTTTGATTCACTGTGACTGGAAAAAGTCGGATAAACCATTCAGGAAAAGATCACGAATTAGCGGTCCCGGGGGGTACTGCACTGCACACAAATGGAGTGACGGAGAAGTCGAAGGGTTCGCGGTGACGGCGTCACGATGACAGCGTGTGCTCTGCGTTGGTTTGACGCAGAACCATAATTCAGGCTTTAGAACTTGACTAGTGCTGGTAGGTGGATTGTTTGGCCTTTAAACAGTTTCACTAAATAAACTGTCTCTGTGTATCCAACTCGTGCAGGATCGTTGGTGGTGTTTCTGCCGTGCCACTCTCATACTAAAAAACAACCAATCAAATTTCTTCCCGCTCGGTGCACAAGTGTGCTGCGTGCTTTGAAAAAGTCTCACTCCCATGTATGATTGCATTAGTTAGCGCCAGCTGTGTGTTTGCAGTTTGATTGGCTGACACTTGCATTGGCGCAGGAAAAGTCAAACTTTCCCCAACTTGTGACAAAAGCAACACTTCCACCGCAACACCTCAGAGCCACAATCCAGTTCCCCCAGCTCAACGTCAGTGGGCAGCAGCACTGCCAAGGCAGCGCAGGTACCGTGAAACCCAGTGGTTGCTGAATTATAATATTTCCATAGTTACTACAATCATCCAACTCCCCCCTCAGCCTTAAGCATGCTTAAAGAATTATCCTGTCTGGCTTATCTTTGTCTTCCACACACTCGCCAAATGATACGCAAAAGAAAGAATAAATGACACGTGCAGACTGGTTTTTCTCTGTATGTTTCCCAGTGCACCAGTCTGTCTAAAGTGTGACATTTTTCAGGTGGGTGGACCATATAGACCACCCACCATCTGGCTGAAGAGGGAGGGGAACAGACACAGAGATGAGAGGGTTCATCTGTTGCTGTGGAAGGAGCCACAAACACAATAAAAAATGCGTCTTCATTCCCTGGAAGCTGCCAGAAAAAAAAGAGAGCGCCTCATCATCACCGCAAGCAACGACAGGCAGAAAATGCAGAATGTAAACATTGACATACACAGATGCTGGAAATGTATACAAATAGGAGACACCATAAATAAGACTTAACACATGTGAGCATGAAGACGGGGATTCACACAGACTCAGCCCACAAGCACTTAGACAGCCTAATTCAGACTTACTCATTACAGAGGAATGTAATTAGCTCTCTAACTGGCCTGTAAACATGACACTTAGGAGACAACGGAGGCTAGGTAAAGTGGACCGAGGTAAAGAGGTTCAAGCAAGAAGACTAGCAGGGGAAAAAGCTGTTAAAAAAAGAAATAAATCAATAAATACGCAGTAAGAAACAAGCATGTTACATTTTAATTATCACCCAGTGAATTTGGACATAAATTAGCATCAAATGATGAATTTGCATTTGTGCATGTTTTTTTTTTTTTTTTTTTTTACATGTAGTGGGATAAATAAATAAATAAATCTGAATGATCATGAAAGGCTCAGTTGATTTATCTCATAATTAAGGAGAAAATAGTTGTCCTGGTAAATAATTTGCAAATGTCGTGTTTGTCCAACAAAGCACCGATTCTGTTTGCAAAGTCACTCTGACACATGAACCTGTGATAAGTATTCTCGGTCACAACTTTTTTTAATAGATCTGAAAAGGACATGAACTTTATTAGATGTCGTGTTTCATACCAGTTTAAACTGGCAAGAGTTTTTATCTGTGGTCATGGAAATACACGTATGACTGTATCTTCATTTATCCAACATTAGTTTCCAGTGCACCCCAGTGCTTTTTAGATTATTTCGACAGTGAAAATAGTTTGTTTAGGAAAACCTCTTGGCTTCTCTTAACATAAACTCTCCCAGGAAGACTACCGCATGTTTGAATTTGGCTTTCTCTCTTAACGTCCCGGTGAAAAGTCTGGCCCCTCTGCAAAATAGATAGAAATGGAAAATTTGTGAACATGTGCACAGATGACAGTAACTTTAGTTTTCTGCTTTTTTTTAAATTCACAATTAAGACTTGGCTCGCCAAGCAGGATGTCATCAGTGATTGAAAAGGCATTAATCTTCAGCAAATGTGATCAATTTTATGTTTCAACTGATTTGTAAAGAAACAACATGTTGGTGGTGGAAAGACTTCACTGCTTTAAAGATTGGTGGAAGGAGAAAAGGAGGAAAACATCTCGTCTCTTGATGTAAACTAGTGTAAACCACAGACGGTTTGCCTCTTGTACAAATGTACATAACTAAAAGCTTTTATGGGTTTGTCTTTCATTCATTCACCCCGTCCCATGGCACTTATCATATTTGCACTCTAACAGAGGTACTTTTGTTTCTACAATCATACCGTAACGAGAATATTGGGCCAAAGTGGGGTTCAGTCTGCTCCCAAAGGCATTTGTGGTTCAATCTCCTGACCTTCTGGTTGGAGAAACCGCTGACCCACTGCTGGCTCCCACTGTTGGGTAAATACAATTAATGAAAATTACAGTAAATGAAACTCCTCTGCTGTGTCCATTGCAAAACAAAAGCATAATAAAAGTAAAACCAAAATAGTATATTTTATGTTATTAATAGTCTCAAATGTCATCTCAAGGCTCCATAAAACTACAGGTCAACCCGTTCCAAAGCCGTTCAATTAACACAAAACCAATACAATACTATGATAATGAATGCTTCCCTAAGAAAGCCAACAGAGTTTCCTTCAATATAATCTCCCGTCGTGAGCAAGCATCAGGCGACTGTGGGAAGAAAAAACTGCACTTTAACAGGAAGGAACCTATGACAGAATCAGAGTCAGGAAGGGCGGCCATCTGCCTCGACCGGTTGGGGGTTGAGAGGACAGGAAAGACGAGAGAACAACAACAACAGATCAGGAACACCTGCTGGGAAGAAGGGACATAGGTTAATGACAGCAGCAATGGTGGCATTAATAGAGTTGAAGTAGAGAAGACAGAGTGGGGAGAGGTGAATCTCAGGTGCCCCAGCAGTCTACGCTTTTAGCAACATAACTGAGATGTTTCAAGGCACCTGAGCCATTCTTTACCATAAGCTTTACCAAAAAAGGAGTTTTCAAGCTTAATCTTAAGGGCAGAGACGGTCTCTGCTTCCCAAACACAAACTACAGTAGCACAGTCAGGCAACTATAGTCATTTGTTTAAAATCATATTCTGTTTTCTCTGTAGCCTGCAATATCAAGTTCATGTTTGCACTATTTTTATCACCGAGTGTCTTTCACCGAGGTCTGGATAGTACGGCTTGAATAAAACTGAAAGGCCTGCTAAATGTGGGGTGTGTTGTTTGGGTAAGCTTAAGAAATTTATGGCTCACCATATGGCCTACCACACTTGCACAATGTTGTTCTTGTGGTGTGTCAGCCAGGAGCAGGAAAAACAATGAATACTCTCTATCACAGAGTTTGACTAGTTGCAACTTTTAAGGCTGTTGCTTGATTATATGACATTGCTACAGTTTCAGTGTTTTTCTGAGGACAATGTGTGTCTTATGACAATGTCCTAAATCTTAGTTTCCTTTGGTTTCAGGCTTTGATTTTCAATTTTCAGGTGTTTTTGTCTTCTTATTGAGAGGGGAAATGCTTGTCTTTGTCTTGTAGCTTGTCTTTGTTGATAATGTGGTGATTAATGAACAAATGGAGGAGGGATCCAAAGGACTATTTTAGTTCCTCTCGTTAAATCCTGATGTTGGAGCCAAATTTTGCCTCGTTGAATGTTTGGAGTGAAGCTGCCAAAGAATTCATGATGTCAAGAGATGTCATTTGTCACTCAGAGAGGACAGACCTATAATGCTCTGCGTGACACTTTTTCTACTCAGTCTTCAGTTAAATATTCAAATTTTCCTTTTTATGAGCTCTTCGAACCTGTTTTCCGTAAGATGTACGTCTCAAAGCTAAAAATATAAAAGGCACCGATGTCAACCTATTCGAAGGAAACAGACTCAAGAAGTAGTCCCTGCAACCCCCTTTTTTTTTTTTGCAACCGCTGTTCTGTAAGTCAGTTTTATGGGGCCTGTTAATGTTAGAGCCAATTAGGCACCATTTAGATAAAGTCAATGTTTGCTTTGACTTTGCTAATGGTGGGGTATTAATGGGGCTGTCTGGACGCTCTCTGCGGGGGTTGACAGCATGTTGCAGTGACATTAGGATGTGATGTTTGCAGAGGGGGTGCAGCAGAAAGAAAAGCAACAGGAGAAGATAAGATTGTTGGAGAAGGCATTGTGAAAAGAGATAGACAAAGATAAACTGACGCTAACCCTTTCAACTTTAGGAGGGAAAGAAAGACTGATGGTTTTGAAGCTGCAGAATTGATGTATCCTAAATATTTGGTATTTTAATACCTTCATGTGTCATGAGTTTTGTTGTTTACAGTTTTCAAAATGTATAAATGTCTAAATGCATGTATATAGCAAAAAAACTTACTTTAACTCCAAAATATAGAAGTAAAGATAAGATTTTGTCATAAGCCAGGTAGGAGTAGAAAAGTAGAATGCACTTTCCTCCTCCGTCCCCCTTTTTGCTTGTCCACTTCCACTTACCTTCATTCAACACCAAATCATGCAGTGTATTAAGATTTATTGTCCCTGTACCATTCTTATGTTTGTAGGCATTAGGGATGGGCGGTATGGACTAAAAAATGTATCACGATAATTTCTGGCATTTATCCCGATAACGATAAAAATGACGATAAAAAAAATACTTTTTCTTTCTTTCTTTCTTTCTTTCTTTCTTTCTTTCTTTCTTTCTTTCTTTCTTTCTTTCTTTCTTTCTTTCTTTCTTTCTTTCAGGCTCATTTCTTTCTTTCTTTCCTTCAGGCTAATTTCTTTCTTTCTTTCTTTCTTTCTTTCTTTCTTTCTTTCTTTCAGGCTCATTTCTTTCTTTCTTTCCTTCAGGCTAATTTCTTTCTTTCTTTCTTTCTTTACTTCAGGCTAATTTCTTTCTTTCTTTCTTTCAGGCTCATTTCTTTCCTTCTTTCTTTCTTTCTTTCTTTCTTTCTTTCTTTCTTTCTTTCTTTCCTTCTTTCAGGCTCATTTCTTTCCTTCTTTCTTTCTTTCAGGCTCATTTCTTTCTTTCTTTCTTTCTTTCAGGCTCATTTCTTTCTTTCAGGCTCATTTCTTTCTTTCCTTCCTTCCTTCCTTCCTTCCTTCCTTCCTTCCTTCCTTCCTTCAGGCTCATTTCTTTCTTTCCTTCCTTCCTTCCTTCCTTCCTTCCTTCCTTCCTTCCTTCAGGCTCATTTCTTTCTTTCTTTCTTTCTTTCTTTCTTTCTTTCTTTCTTTCTTTCTTTCTTTCTTTCAGGCTCATTTCTTTCTTTCTTTCTGGCTCATTTCCTCAATTTATCATTTTTACCGCGAGATGACAAATTCTTACCGTGGGGAATATTTTTGACGGTTTATCGTGAACGGTAAAATATCACCCATTCCTAGTAGGCATTTGAGATTTCTTTTTTGTTTCTCTTTGAGTGTGACCTCACATGTTTCCCCTTCTCTCCCAGTGCTTTCTCTCACTTCCTTTCTCGTCCAGCTCCTCCGTCTCTCTGCAGCCTTGCAGCATTGTGTGGGTCGTGGCGCCACAGTGCCGTATTGTGATCTCAGTGGGGTTAGGGGTATGTTTGGTCAACGCTACAGCACGGAGGGCCAAAGGGCAGCCAGCGGGTCGGGGAGGGGTCAGGGAGAGTGTGTACGTCTGTTTTTGCACACCCATTGTGAGTGTGAGTGTGTACGGTAGAGGGGTCAGAGAAAGCTCGTGCTGGCACCGGAGGAGACTGGAATAACACACCAGGATCCCCCACGGCAAAACCTGCTGCTTTCCCCCATTTTTCACCTGTTTTGTCTCTCGTGTATCAGAACCAGCATTTTCCTTCATCGGGCCTCCTTTCAAACGTAATTCAAATTTCCCCCTGCGGTAGAAATTTTGAGCCAAAATGGTAATTGAATATTTCTACATTCACTTGAATCCAGCACTACAACAAGTAGTGCTTTTATTCTGAAGAGCCCCATTTAAAACACACTTCACCGTGCCTTTCCTCTTGACTCTGTCGTGTATTAAGTTCTCAGACAATCATGTGAGTCTGACTTTGAGACTAATAGCACAGACTATTTTTGAATACCACACAGGACTATGGGGAAACAAGCAACAGTTGTGTTTTTATATTGGCCGTTTTAAAGTCAATTATAATATTTCTAAACCTATGCGTGACCTGTGGTTCTCTGAAACTATATTTGTGCTCAATGAAAAGTAGATGGTGCGGCTTTACTTAAAGCAAAAGGCCTGTTGAATAGGGGATGTCTTGTTCGGGTAACCTTAGGAAATGTCAGCTCATCATATGGTCTCCCATATCTGTGCATTGTTGTTCTTCTGGTATGTAGCCCAAAAGGTGAAGGCATGAGTTCGGCTTTTCCCACACTAAGCATAGTAGCTGCTTGTTAAATGCCGTGCTACTGACAGTTATATGTTGGATGATTTTACAGAAGAAGTCAGCTCATTGGTAAGTGATGGAAAAACTGCACGTACTGTTTCAAAACATCTGGGCACACTTTGTGTTTTATGAACTCTTGGTAAAGCACAGGCTAGATAAAAACACAGGGCTCAGCCAGCGCAGCGCAGTCAACTTTGTCCTGAAACTCGGAGAGAGAAGAGTATCACTTTCATAGTGAAGGGTCTGTAGATTCATTCAGTTGTAGAAAATCCAGCGTGTGACCAGCTGTTAAAGACCTTGCAGCCCCAGCGTAAGCTCCCATTGCTGACATTAACGCACGGACATGGTCGCTCCTGCACTTTACAGCAACACAAAAAGCCAGAGTAAAGGACTTGGGGAGAAAAGTTAGTCAAGCAGCTATTTTATGTGATATGTGGACTTCTGTGCAAACTGACTTATATATAAGATGTGGACAGCACAAGGGTGTCCGCCGAGACATTAAAACTGAAACGGGTGCAGCTTTTTATATTTAAGAGTCTTGAATTAAAACATGGCTCCTTGTATTTACTCATAAAGGAGTAACTGTGTGTTTATATAGCAATTGTGAAGTGCAAGACTCTGGAAAGCATCAGGATGCGTCTTAAATTGCACTGAATCCTTTTGTAAGTGGACTGTAATCAAATTGGGAGGCCAGGAAACTCAAGTGTCTGTCAGCAGCGAATGATGTCAAAGCAATTGTATTTCCATTGAAGAAAACCTATTGCCCTTTTAAGTTTTTGTATCTAACCCATAGATTAGCTTTTAGAAAATCTTTAAAATGTGATAATGGAAAGCAAACACGTTTGGTAATGTTGTTTTAGTGAAGTTACCATTAGACTTTGTGCTCTTTTCATCATGGAGAAGTTTCTGTTGAGGGTGGGACAACAATAAAGGCTGTCCGTGGGGGATTTGAGTGTCTCACACTTAATCATCGGAGGCTCTGCTGCCTTTGCTTCTCTGTCTCCGTGATCCGTCTGCTTTCTTTCTCACTTCTATCTCTCTTTGACGTTTTCAATCCTCTGCCACTTTCTTTCTCTTTGCTGGTTTCTTTCTCCCTTGTCTACCCTTCAACCAGACCATTTCAAACCCCTTTCAACCCCCCATGTACCACACACACACACACACACACACACACACACACACACACACACACACACACACACACACACACACACACACACACACACACACACACACACACACACACGCACACACACACTCACAGTCTCCAGCTGTTATTCCCGATGGCGTTGCAAACAAGACATTGAAAAGTGATCACTGGAACAGGAGACAACAGACACTTGTTGTCTTTTGGGTTGAGTGGGGGGCGATGCTGCACTTACGGCAGTCGTGTTCTTGTCTGTGTGTGTTTTGTGTGTATTTTAATCTCGACGGTGTCAGACAGAAACAAAAATATCGCCAGTAGGACCTTGTGTTAAAAGTGACTGACATTTTTAGGGCAATAGATTATTCGTCAGACTTGCAGATGGCCTTTGATTGTGGGAAAAGGAGGTTGATCAGGGGGAGGATGTAAAGGCAAAAAGCTTTATGAAATGTTTTGTGAAAGCTGGTTTTTGTTCCTTCAAGCGTTTGCATGTGGGGCTTCTTCGCTGCGCTCCAAATTATGTAATTTCAGACACACTGTCAAGCCAAAGCCAAGCTGTAGATTCATATTATACATGTATACAAATATTTGTTTTACCAAATGTATGCTTTTAGAATCAAATAAATTGAATGTCACATGTATAAGGCCATATAATACCTTCATATATACATACATACATATATAGAGGGTAACAAATGAAGCTCTTTTTACTTTTCTTTAGAAGAACTACACGAAAACAACATAAAGTCGACCACATAAGGGGACACGAATGGCATCGTCTTTTTTATTCTTTGCCAGCTGTCCATGTGGAATCCATACTGCTGTGAGAATGTGAGAGGCTTATGGGGTGTATGGGGGTGGGATTTACAGAGACTCTGGGGGGGGGGCGGATATTACGATGGCTGTGAATGTGTGACCAAACAGATGCATTTGTGTTTATCAATATTCCAACCAGGGTAAGTGTTGGAGGATTTATATCTAAGACATTAGGGCTGTTCGATTTTGCCCAAAAATAAAATCTCGATTTTTTTCTCTCAAAATCCGATTTTCCATTACGATTACGATTACTTTGTGAATTGACAAAAGGCAAAGAAATGATTTCAAATATGCTGTTTTTTTACTGAACATTTGCCCCATTGGGCTTTAAGTGCAAACTTTGCTCTTATTAAACCAAAAATGAATGAATAAAGTGCAAAACTCTGTAAAATAAGTTGAAAAAAAGTTTTAAAAAATATAATAAAATATAAAGTTTTATCTCTGAAAAAAGAAAATCAGCAAATCAGCACTTGCAAACATACATTAAGTTTTATTTCCAATTAAATAAAACAAGACATTTTCTAATTAAACTAAACTGGGTCTTTGCATGCTAAATAATAATGCAACCCATGAAGGAGGTAGAGGTGTGTAATGTCAGTCATTACATTTGCTATTCACATTTGCAAGTTTTTTGCAAGGAACACGAGCCGGTCTACGGCATCTGGCTTGAGGGATGCCCGGTGGCATGTTACAACGCCCCCTCCTACACTAAAGAGCCTCTCCGATGGGGCACTTGTCGCAGGTATTGAGAGGTATTTCCATCAATCATTAATATGGTATCAATCATTAATATGTGTGCAGACAAGGTAAAAAAAAAAAAAAAAAAAAAAGTGAAAAATCGATTTTACGATTTTCAAGTTTTAACATCGTTCTAATTACATAATCGCGATTACGATTTAAAATCGATTAATCGAACAGCCCTAGACATACATTTCTATTTAAGTTTATCTTGTTGTCATTCATCATGCTACATTAACAGGTGACTTTTATGATTTTAACACACTTCAAACTGATATGTAGACATCTGCTTCTAATTTCTGAATAAAACTAGGACAGGAAACAACTTTTATGGTCACATCAAAGTGTTGATGGATGCATTAAATTACTACATGAAAAGGTTGAGATAAGAGGGAGAGAGCTTCAGTCTTAAAAAGACACCCAACTATATGAAGCCATCTGGATAGGTTTCTAAATTGAAATATACAAAAAAAACTGGTCTGAGGAAATATAGGGACGCTTGGTTTGGCCTTTATAGTTTGAGGGTTAGCTCTACATGGCATGACTTTCACTTCGACTTTTGCCAATTTGGATTTAAATCTGCAGTTTGGCCTTCAGCTTTATGGATCTGCCTGTAAAATATTAAGTTTGGGTTTGGGAGTCTGATCAACTGTATCTGAACTCTCTGCACTGGGATTTAAATCATGAAAGTTCTGGAGAAGTTGGCTTTAAAAACTAAAAACAAAAAAAGAGAAGGAACCCTGGCTATGAAATTAGTGGAGATGGATTCATGAATGTGAATTACAAGAAGTGCTCCCAGAGAAAACACCTCACCCTAAACTCTCCCAGAGCTGCCCCCCATTCCCCTCCTTCCTCTGCAGCAGCATGGACCTCCCCCCGGCCAGGGATTGGCTGGAGCAACGTTAGTTATGGCTGGTTGTTTCTCACCTACGCAACCAGGGCGATGGGCTGCATGTGAAAAAATGGGTCAATTAGGACTATAGCCTCTATTACAATACAAGATGTCTCTCGGTGCTTTCCAGAGACCTAGAACATGACCCCAAGCAATCATTAAAAACAAGAAAAAACAATGGCAGGTAAAAACTCCCCTGGTGGGAGAAAAAAAGTTAAGCCAAACAGTGGCAAAGAAAAACTCCCTTTTAAGAGGGAACAAACCTTGAGCAGGACCTGGATCATAAGGGGGAATTCTCCAGGAAGAAGAAAAAAAAAGAGAGAGGAAAGAGAGGATTAAGAAAAGAGAGAGGAGAGGTGCAAATCAGTGTACAAAATGTATTTTTAGAGCATCCATCCATCCGTCCATTATTTATAACCTCTTATTCCTATTGAGGGTCAGTGGGATCTAATCTGTCCAAACAGCCTTCCAACAAAGGGGTAAAGTCAATCCTGTGTGTTATTTAGACTCACCAGTTCACCTAACATGCATGTCTTTGGACCGTGGGGCGAACCGGGAGAGAAATCCCACACCAAGCACAGGGGAGAACATGCAAACTCCCCGCAGAAAAAGCCCAGTCGGGATTCAAACCAGGAACCTTCCTGGTGTAAGGCAACGTTGGTTTTGTTAACTTTTTCTTATGTGAACAATATTCTGTAATAAGAATGTGTTTTTTTTTTTCATAATAATATTTTATTGATTTTCAGTATTAACACAAAAGGTATAAATCAAAAACAGAATACAATACATACAAAAAGAAAAGAAAAAAAAGGAAAAAGAAAAGGGCAATCGACACATCTATAGATACAACACAGTTACTGTGTAAATTAAAAAAAAAGTTATATTGTGTAGTACACACAGCACACACCGAGCACATCAGAAGGTAAACTGCAAGAGTACAGCTGGGGGTCTAAAATCCAAAGAATCGCTTCCTTTATAAATCAAGGCAGATAGATCCCTGGGCAAATGGTTTATAAGAGGCCACCAAATTTTCATGAAGTTATCTTCTCTATCTTTTAATTTGGCACTGAGTCTTTCCATCGGAAGAACTCTGTAGATTTCTCTATACCATTGGGTTACTGATGGAGGTTTCTCATGAATCCAATTGAACAGAATGCATTTTCTAGCTACGCAGAGAAGCTTACTAAGCAGCTTGGCTCTAATAAGAATGTGTTTTAATTCATAACGAAACGAAAGACAAAAAAGGGTTTGACTTTCCACTTCTTATTTTGAAAGTATTGGACTGCAGTAGGATTCAAAGTTGACGTTCGATAGAGATCACAGGCAGCGATAAATGTGGCTAATTCGACTGTGAGCTTCTTCAGTTGTGCACCAGTTCCTGGTGCACTAAATTAAATGTTTTCAGTCCTTGATGTCCGAGCCAGTCTTTTTTTTTTTCTTCTTTTTTTAAAGTCATTGAGTTTATAACACCCGCATATCTTGATCACCCCCCCTTAATAACTGCTCTAGAATCCATTTCCCAGATACTCACACAGGGGAGTACAACTATTTAAAGACTTCACTTGCTGCCAAAGTAGACAGTAGCATGTCCTGAGTTGATTATTGTTAATAATTTGAAGAGCAACATAGGATGGCATGACTGACATTTCTTGCATTTTTCCCAAAGTAAGAAGCAAAACATTGACCAGATCAGTAAAAGATTACAAAAACAGAATAATATTTGTGGCTGCAGTGAATTAACCTCTGCCACTGGGTTGGGTGGGGGGGGGGACACGGTCCTGATGTCCAGAAAAAGTTTGGCGTGTTAATTATTTCCCACTCCGTGGCCCTTCATCCCACTGACCAGCTCGCTGTACTTATTAACAGAAGGTAATCCCTCTGTTGTGCTGGCACCATCACCACACTGGGCTACAACAGGCCTATTCTTCCACACGGACGTAACAAAGGCACTTATGAGCCGCTTTCGGAATTTAACTGTTGTGTTGTCAGAGCTTTAGTAAAGGCAGAAAGATGTGGAGTTAAAAAGAGAGAGTGGGGAAAAGGAAAGCTCCCAGATTAGGGAGTAGTGGTGGTTTCAAAGTCGTGATCCGACTCGTATCCAGAAGGCCCCGATGATCCAGGACCAGGGAGAACGGGACGGGGTCAGCTTGACCCGTCATACCAGATAAACCTTTCTTTGAGGTTATCATATTTTTTGAATTCTGCAAAAATGATGTAATTAGTTTGTGAACGGTTCATGCTTGCATTGCATACCTGTCTGTTTACAATTTTCCCCCAATGGTTTGTACGCTGTATAATGGGAGGAAATCCACAGCAAAAATGAAGAAAATTTGAAAGAATGAGGCACCTAAGAGCGACTGACAGATTGTTCCACGCTGATGGGTACAAGTAACATGATGACTGATTCAGCTGAGACTGTAAATTGGACTTCACTGAATAAGCAGTGTGCAGGATGTTGACACCCACACAGTCTGTTTATAAAAGAAATGATTCAACCAGTGAATAAGGCGAGCAAGTATGTGAGGAATCCTTGTTTCTTGCATATTTATGATTAACCGAATTGAGAGTGCAGCAGGAGCGTAATGTGGTGGTTGGCACCACTGATCCACACAAAGAAACCTCCCAAAGTCTAGCCAGAGACTTGCTGTGTGGGGCTTGTCTTGTTCCCGTACCTGTGTGGCATTTCTCCCGGTCCCAAGTCCAAATACATGTTAACAAATGGTTTAGAATCTATTTTGAACATTTCATGGTTCAGTAACTGTTCAAAATTGTTTATTTTATTACTTCTGTCACATTTGCCTAGGCCAAAAACAATATTGCAACATGGGTCTCCTTGAGGTAATTTTCTGAGAGAATAATCATAAAGATAATAAGAGTTATCATAAGTTGCAGCTTGACATGATGAGTTCCAGCAGCAGCACGTTTGTGGATGTAAAGATGGAGCCAGATTCACATTGAATAAATGCATGAATCCCATTCGAATAAAGAGAGGATGATGCATTTTTAGAGTGTGTTCCGACTGCAGATTAAGACTCCATCGTTTCTAGCATCAAGTGAGTGATGCAGCAGGTAGCAGGTTCAGATCCCATATTCAGAGAAACAGATGTTTGTGTCAATCAAGGTATTACTTCCTGAGCCCTTCCACCTTGTTTCCATAGAAATCTGCATCTTTTGGGGATTTCTGGCCTTCATATGCAGTTATTCATTTATTCATTGATCGCAAAGCTCTGGGATAAATATAGATGTCTTTCAGCTTGAAAAGATTGGGAAAAAAAGAGATGTAAGTTTGGTACATCATGTGGTGTCTCTGTCTTCCTCTCTTTTCACTTCACTGTTTCTTTCACACACACACACACACACACACACACACACACACACACACACACACACACACACACACACACACACACACACACACACACACACACACACACACTCTTACATACACACTTTATCCCATAACAGATACACACGCATACAGCAGCCTAAGACAGTGACCAGAGCTGAACAAATGGACTTAGTTACGGCTGAGGATTGGTGTGGAATGTAGGAGGGGGGCATGAGTGTGTGTGTGTGTGTGTGTGTGTGTGTGTGTGTGTGTGTGTGTGTGTGTGTGTGTGTGTGTGTGTGTGTGTGTGTGTGTGTGTGTGTGTGTGTGTGTGTGTGTGTGTGTGTGTGTGTGTGTGTGTGTGTGTGTGTGTGTGTGTGTGTGTGTGTGTGTGTGTGTGTGTGTGTGTGAGAGTGTGTGTTATGTGCATGCTTGGAATGTTTCACTCCCCACCCAGTGAACCAGAAAACATACAGGTGGAGGAGGTGGAGAAAATGTGAGGGGAAAGAGGAAATACAAGAGGAAGAGGAACAGAAAATAAGAATTCTGGATTAGTGCACAAGTCAGGAGTAAAACATGTCTGTGTTTTGTTTCTCTTTTTACTTTATTCCTACGATACACAGATGCCAGTTGAATGCTTCATCATTCAATTAATAAACATCGGAAAACAAAAGTATTTGTAAAAAAAAATTAAATAGGAGAAATAAATGCAATGCAACCCGCAGGAGACTGAAGGGCTTTTCCTTAGCTTCAGAGTTACAAAATCATATTTACATCTGTACTGTGTTCTCGTAATGATGCAAACTGCACGATCAATAGAGGTTGAGCTCAACATGGCAGGTAGTAACTTCTGATCATTTTCAATAATCTGCTGATTAGTTGTCAACTGATTTAGCAACTGAGAAAATACTTCTCTGTCTTGGGGACATCACGGTACAAACTTTAGTTTATCCAAACAAACATTATTAAACAAAAGTGATAAACGGAAGTAAAAGGAGCAAGAACTGAAACAGTTCAGTATTTTCACGTTAAAAATCACTTTAACGGTTAATAAAATTATGTGTCAACAGTATGTCTTTGATCAAGTGAAATAAAACCAAGTGTCACCCTTTTACTTCTGTGGTATATATGGTTTAACCTTCAGCTAAATCAACAGGACTCCAAAAGCTCTACACAGTTTGTATGTCAAACAGCTTGTTTTGAAAAGTAAGACATATGAAGTCCTTTACAGCCTGCAGGATACAGCGTAATGCCATCCTTACCTGTTGCAATGTAAAAGATTTCCCCACTGAGAGGAAATAATAGTCACTGGATGTATCTGGTTCTACGAGGACATGCAAAGTTTGCATGTACACATTCATTTTGACGTAAAGATGTATTGACGTGTTGGCCAAAGTACATGTCTGAATAAGAAATCAGGATTATAAAAGCAATGGTTAATTTAAGCTGACGTCAGATACAGTGATTGGCAACACAAGTGGTCTTCAATGCTGGTCCTCGTGGGCCGTCGTCCTGCACGTTTTACATGTTTCTCTGCTTTAACACATCTGATTCTAATTAATGGTCGTCAACGGCATGTCATCAAGATCTGCACACGTCTGTTAATGGTAATGTGCCGAAGCAGGGACACATCCAAAACATGCAGGACACTGAAGACCACTGGCTGCACTTTAATGTGAAGCAGGTTTCAAGTCAGAGCTCCGGACTAGGGCTGGGCGATATCGTACGAGACAATATCGTTTATATCGATTTACATTTTTTTTATTTTTTTTTTAATGATTTTGATATACCTTATTTTGTGACAAATTGACTTGAATGTTTTTTTTTTAGATTTGCACAAATGTTTTGTTATTTGCACAACTGTCAACCTCAGTGGAAAAGTCTGCCTGTTACTGTCTACATTGTATTAATTGCACAGGGTATTTTGAATTTAATTGTTATGCAGGAAAGGGATATTTGTTTTATTTTATTCAAGAAGCATTTTTATTCTATATATGCAGGCAGTTTATTTTTATTTCATTTGTTTTATACATTTTGATATTGTGCAGACCTCTGTTAATAAAGGAACCTGTGTGACATTTGGCACGAGGCTTTGTATTAAAACTGACTGTTTTTTTAATGGTTTGCCTCAGAAAAAAATGAAGCTAACAGAGATGCTATGCTATAATGCTTTGGGGGGAACCCCAATTATAGCACAGAAAAAATATCGATATATATATATAGAGTATCGCCATTCAGCTAGAAAATATCGAGATATGACTTTTGGTTCATATCGCCCAGCCCTACTCCGGACCACCTTTGTAGAGCTCATAGTTAAGCAAAGGTTAATAAAGCATTACGACAGTTCTTTCATAGTTTTCCAACCTGAGGGCATTGCTGATAAATTAATGATGCAATAAGAGACTTACAATATACAAAAACACCAAGGCAATGAGCAGATACAGTATAAGTGTATTTAGTTGTATTTTGACATAATTCAAATGGTTGACATTATTGTGTTATTTTGTCTTGAGTCACACGTTCAATTGAACTAGTTCAAACAGTAAAATGTGACCCATTCATGTTGTGGGAAATTGGAATGAACGCCTTAAATAATGCATTATTATACTTATAGATGCCCAAAATGTGATTATCATGTCATTTGTATAGAATTGTGTTAAATATAGTTAGAAAATCTCAATTTATTTTAGATTAAACTGAATCCACTTCACTCTGTCGCCTAAACAGAGCCCTTTTAAATCATATCTGCAGCTATTTAACAACCCTCCTGTCATCTTGCTCCTTGTCTCCTTCTTCATAAGTTGTGTTAATATGGATGGTTCTCCTTCCAGCTAATATTCACCTCCTTATCGCTGCAGCCGACCACGGCAGGTGGTGGTGGGTCATATGCGCGTGCGCCTGTTTGTCTTATCACCGTTAATGAGTAACAGCGTCTGCCTCCAGAATGCTGATAAACAGCAGGTCGAGGACACGGCTGTGCACATATATGCACACAAACAAACGTGATAACCGTTTCTTATCTTACGTCAACTATGTCGCTCCTTATCTGGCGCGAGACAGAAACACAAAAGTCAGACCCATTCGCAAAAAGTCATTTTGCAGAGATTACAACGTTTGCCACAGGCCGGCCCGCCGGCTGGTTCAGTGGGTTCCTGCTCGGTTGTGTCCACAGCTGGTGCTGTAACCTGACAGTGACTGAATGAGTAAACTGACCCCAGTTTCAGATTCCCCACATACAACCACAACACCTGCCACTGCTGCGTGTTCAGGGAGAGACGCTGAAGCCCAACCGGTGACTGTTAGAGGTCACTGGTGATGGTTGCACGGAAATGATTAATGTGTTTATCTGAAGCAAATAGGTGGAAGCCTCCCGTAAGAAGGAGGTGTGCAGTGATTAATATGTTTCAGCTGGAAAAAAAGTTTGTTTTAAGTCTGACTTGTGCGGGTGAGTAGCCTCTGATTCCTTAAACCAGTGGTTCCCAACATTTTTTCCTTGGAGCCCCCCCTTACTTGTGACTAAGACCAGCCAGGCCCCCCGACCCCCCGACCCGTACGTACTAGCACCTAAATAGTCTTTAATTGAAAAAATGAACATTAATTATGTTTTTTTGATACATTTCTCTTTGGTTTACTCTGTATACATATGACTTTGTTTTTCTCCAAAGTCACCAATGTATAAAATACGCACAAAAGGACATAAAAGGACATAAAAATATTTCTGAAAAATGTCTCTTTTAATATGAGACCAACATTTTTTTTACATTTTTCCTCTAACAATCTGTTGGAGTAGATTAAATGTTGAGTAATGATATAATAATAAGGAATTAAATAATTTCCTGCGTTTGTCACTAGTGTATAAAAAAACACAAAAAATATTCAAGACATTCATAAATTATTCCTAACAATGTCTTATGAATGACTCATTCGCAAATATAATTTTTACAACTGCATAATTTCAAAGCAGACAAAGATTCGCGTCCCCCCAGAGATCTCCGGCGCCCCCCCAGGGGGGCCCGGACCCAGGTTGGGAGACACTGCCTTAAACCACCTTTTTGAAAGACACGTCCTGCTGCCGCGGAAAACACGTTACTCAGTTTCAGCAAGTTATTGATCTGCTTCAAGCAAAGAGAGCAACTCAGGATATTGCTGAGACTGAAACTAGTTTGGGAACTGTCCAACACACTCTTACAACCTGGTATGACAGTGGTGAGCCATCATTTCCTGGGAATAAATGTACGAAAAATTGTCAATGATTTTCAACAGCAATCACTTAAATATTTAGTGAAATCCAGTCAATTTTGCAAAATGCAAAACCTTAAAAGTTTGTAATACTGAGGGATCAGTAAGCTGTGCATACACTGGCTAAATTGTCACGGTGTGACGGGACCTTGCAGGGGCTATAAAACAAAGCTAGTTGATTGCATAGCATCTGCTATCCTCCATTCTCAATTTAGGTTATATTTGCAATCATTTAGATTATCTGTCTGCTCTCGGTCCGTGTCTTACCTCTCCTTAAAATGTAATCTAGTTCCAACAGAAATGATGCACACAAATGGAATAGCATCTCAATCTATTTTTTCCTGCTCACCTTTTTCTCCTTCTTTAACTTGTGTTCCCTCCTTCTAAATCAACAGATTGACGGCTACAGTGAACGCTCTGGATGCTCTACATCCTGTTTCACTGGATGCACCGTTTAACCAACTTAATGGAAAAAGTTATGGCCTATTACTTTTTTAGTTAAAAAGTTACACAACCACAGAGACCCCTGTCTAATCTGTATAGTTGGAAGTGTGTGTGTATGTATGTGTGTGTGTGTGTATGTGTGTGTGTGTGGGGTGGGGTGGGGGGGGGGTTGCAGAATGGAGAGGTGGGGTCGTCTGGCAGAAAACAAAAGCGACTTAATTTCCTTTACATTGTGACTATAGTGCAAAACATCAACCATTTAAATCAGCATATTCATGTTCTGCCAGAAAGCAGTTCTATCATGAGGGAAAGCTGTCCTATACATTTTGTATTATTACAGGAAAAGGCAATCAACCATTAACTGAGAGAATCATTTTATGAAACTAGAAATCTATACTATATATTTGTATTTTATGTGTGATCAGTTTTGAAATAATCAGAGTCAATTCCATATATTTTCATCAATCCTGTGTTCACTTCTTATGTAAACTTCTTACTTTCACTGTCAACACATCAAAATCACCTTTCTACTGCAGATAACCTCCCTACAGATCAGTTTGTGCTGCTGTCTCATCTTTATTCATATTTATTTGCCCAAGGAAATTCATCCCCGCTCTTATTTTTTTCAATATAAAAATGAATATAAAATTTGTGTTCAAATGCAAAATAAAGAGGTGTCTTATATGTCTTGTATTTAAGTCCTACAATTTGGGATGAAAACAGAAAAACAAAAACAATAAAAACATATAAAAATATTTTTAGAAAATTAAAAAAGATTCCTCAAATACAATATAACGTTTCAGCAGTTGGTAGTTTACGTCTATCGATGAATTAAAATCCACACGAATACAGTTCTCGTGGGTAGACTGTCCCGCACTGTATTTCGCCAGCGATTATGACTTGTGGTGACAAATATATAAACATATTTGTTCTTGGTGATTTGTAGAACAATTAAAAATCATAAAAGTTCTCTCTGCAGCATTTTCTTTCTAAAATCGTGGTTTAGGAAACCTTTGCGATTTCTTTTTCTATTGGTCCGTCCAATGTTAAAGATGTACAGAAAGCCTGCTTAAATACACTTTCCTGGCAAACACCAACTGAATTTGCTCTGTATCTAAAAATGGCATTGAGCAGGGTGTTCCCAAGAGCTCCGTTTACAGCCAGGGAAAGACTATTTTAAAGTGGAATGATATAAAAGACTATTCTTGAAAGCTTTTTCCACCTAATGTTCAAGATGTTTGATATTTGCTTTGGTAGATACATACTAGCTTTACATTGAAACTATGTAGCTGCTTCACCGGTGAGATGCGATGGTTCTTTTAGTTTTTTTTTACGGTAAAACAACTCAAACTTTTCAGGAAATGCAAAAAAAAGTCAAACATTTAACAATTTCTATCTACCTCAGTAAATTGAGCAGATCACACTCAAAAATCTTTTTGTTTTCATTTTGGTGGAGTGATTCATATCTTTTTAAACCACTTGGATACATTTATTTCTCTTTCCGAGTATAAGCCCTGCAGGAAAAGATGTGCGGTAGATTTTCAGTTTACCTCACTGGTTTCACAACATTAGTAAGAAATGTGAGCCATCGTCATTGTTTTTGCAAGGAACAGTGTGATTAGGTTGCATTTATTTCACAGTTTTTAATTGTTAAATTTGGCAGACATTTATGGCAATGTGTGAAGAGTTATTTCAACACAAGTTAGAGCAAAGCCTCATGCTGAAGGTTCCTCCGGTTTTTGTAACAGATCAGCTTGTGTGCCGAGTTTCTTCTTAATGATAGCCCTAAATCTTAATTCCTAATCTCCGTTGTGAAGGGTTTTTTTTTTCCCTCCAAAACCAGACAGGTGCAGTTGATAGAAGAAAAGAAAGCTGGAACAATATACCCGGTTATTAGAAATGATTTAGTGAAAGAAGCTCATAAAGAAGACACAAAGCTGAGACTGTAGAGAGTAAAACCGACAAAGTGAACGCTTATTTGAGGTCTGAGGTTATAATCACTCCAAATATCCTATTAAAATGAAATAAAAAAGAGATTATAAAAGTTTTACACCTTCTCGCTTGCGTGCTCTTGCATGCGTGTGAGCGTGTGCTCTCAGAGAGCCCATGGTGTGAGTCGCTGAGGGGATCAGGTTGCCGAACAAACCACTCAGCAGATTCCTCAAAGTTTTGCTGGCCGCTGTGTATTTTTCTTTTGTGTGTATGTGTTCGAGAAAGCGAGACAAGTGCATGCCTGAGTTTTTACGCGCATAAGTGTACGAGTGTCGGTGTATCGTGCAGCCATTCATCGCTGTGTTCCAGCCCCGGGCCCAATGTAAGCTGTCAGGAGGGAGGAACAAGCAGCGGTTGACCTATTGATGGGGTGGAAGTGAAGGGTCACAACTGAAGTGTTTGTGCGTCTTTGTGTGTGCCTTTGTGCACCTCGGGAAGACAACATTACATGCATCCGTCACTCAGCCTTTGTTGCCTGAGGCATATGAAAGATACCTGACTTTGTCTTTGAGTGTGTTTATGTTAATGGAAGAGGAGCGAGAGGAGGAAACACGATCCCACAGACTTTTGGGAATTACAGTGGCATGAAAAAAGTGAATGTATCAGTTTCCCACATTAATTTGCTGGAAAATGCCGTATGATTGTCACATTAATAGATGAACAGAATGTGTTTAAGTTTAGGGCATGAACTTACACATAATTGTCTCTCCGCTGATCACAGTCAGTAAACTTTCACAGTGCTAGTTGAACAAGTATGCACATCCATGGTATATTTCAAATGCAAAGTCCAATCAGCAAATTAGGTTTGTATGTTTCATTTAGGGCTACTCTGATTAAACATTGTAAGTCTGCTGTTTATAAGCGTCTCCTGATGTGAGCCAATCCTCACCAAAAGGTGATTTCTGAAGATGTACGATCAAGAGTCAAGAGTCGTCGCACTGCCAAAAGCTGGAAAGGATTAAAAGTCATAAAGTGCACAGCCATCCATCAGTCCACATTTAAACAAACTGGAGACAGTTTAATATTGTGATACTCTTCCGAGAAGGGAGCTCCCACCCAAGATGAGTCCAAATGTACAATGCAGAATCCTCCAGGAGCAAGGTTAAAGAAATAAGATCTCTGGAGTTAGAGATAAATGAAGTTAGCAGAACTTCCAAACAGCTCTGATCATGAGTCAGTGGTATGTAAGTTGTTGAACTGGTAATGTTCCCACAGCAAGAACACCATGGAGGAGGCGGCTACTCTCCCAGGAACGTCACCACACGCCTGAAGTTTACCAAACAGAACCCAGGAAGTCTGCAACGCTAGCTGGATGTGGAGTTGTGTCCGGAAAAAAAAGTTGACTGGAACGATGTTCAATACTACATATGGTGCAGCAAGGGAACAGCTCATCACACCCATCACACTTCTAACGACTATTTTAATAGTCGAATAGTCACCGACTGTTGAAACGATTAGTCGACCAATCGGATAATTAGTAATTTTTTTTAAATTTAGTATGAGGTTGCTTTAATTATGTGGCAAATGATAATAAACACAAGAAAGATGGGCACTAGAGCTCTGCGGGACTGTTTTCTTCATCCTGCTCCCGCTCGCATCCGCAATTCATGCCGCACGGCGCACAATAATAGAGATGCATTGATTTAGCGTCCTCTCCCGTCCCGCAAGAGAAATGTCCAGACAAATCTATCTGTAATTTAATGTCATTGTGGAGTTTGATGGATAATTGACAGTTCATAGGCACCTGACTGAAAGTTAGATGCAAATCCATCATTGGCATCATCACACAAGCTTTTTCACCTTTCGCGCAGCATCAATTATGTAATTGAGGTTATAGCAACGAGAGTAGCTGTGAGTGGCTCAAATAACACTAATAAATAACACAAATGAACAAAGTTAATGAACGATACAAATTAATTTAACAAATGAAAATAGGCTTAATATCTTACCAAGGCGAGTCAGTTTCGTTCAACACTCCGACGTGCTTTCTCTTTAAAGGAGCATGGGGCTCCTTTTAAGAAATGAGACTCATTAGCGCCACCCTTCGCCACGACGGCCGTCGGGGGTACTGCAGCCAACAGCGAAGCCGGCACGGGAGAACGGGGAGAACGCGCATGCAGCGTCATGTGACGTCACATCCGCAGGACAGCGCGGGAAAAGCGGCCCCAGCCTTGCAGCACATTTTGCAGCACACAGCCTGTTCAAGGCAATGGACAGATATACTAGAGGGCTCATTCTTTTTGGTTTGGAACGCTTCATCTGACATTATTACTAGAAAAATTAAAACTTATACAATTCTTTTTCATAAATCCAGCCTCAAGCTCCTTTAAATGCATTACCGACGTGCTCCTGTGAAAAGCACGGTCGGCTTTGCAAACCTTGCAAGTCATCTTCTTATTCGCCGTATCGAGGCTAAAAGTTTTATTACCCGCAGCTGCGCTGAGACGCTATCGTGCATGCGCGACTCTCGGCAGAGATTGTCATGAAGTGAGACGCCTCACTCCGTTGAAAAAACACGTCTGGCGACAATTGTCGACAATGGGATTCATTGTCGACAATTTTGATTATCGATTTTTGTCAACAACGTCGACGAATCGTTGCAGCCCTACAGTCAGGTGGAGGGAACATAGTGATGTGGGCTTACTTTGCTGCCTCACAGCCTGGACTATTTGCTGTCATTTCGATAAATATCCTCCAGGATAATGTCAGATGACGTCGGGTCGGGTGACACAGCGGGACAATGACCCTAATACTCGAAGTAAATCCACCACAGAATGGCTTCGGAAAAATACAGTCTGTTTTGAGTGAGCTTTTGGAAAATACAACTTTAAAACATAGCATACAGCAGTGCGTCATTTGTTTGACAAAACTTTTAAGCCAAAATGCAAAAGCACACATTTTCATTTAACTGCATGACAAATTTTGTCCCGTTTTTTTTTTTTTTGGAAACTCCATGTTTTGTTAAATGTCCGAAGTAGAAATAAGATGTTCACACTGCTGACATATTTCAGTAATAACGATGGCCTCTAGGATCTATCCATCTTACATTGTTCCAAACTTCTAAGAATTAGACATTTATTACAGCATACACACACACTCACACACCTCTACCTTGCGCAGTACATCAACGCTCCGTCCTGCTGTTAGGAGCTTTCCATCAAAAGCATTCTTCGGCTCTCCCCGCTCGCCCCAGTCTCACTTCCCTGCCAACATCAACATTGTGCTGGACTCTGCAGACCCATCTGAGTCAAAGAGCAGTGGAACATTAAGAGCACTAAAAGGACAAACTCTCAGTCCAAAATATAAAGGGCAGTCCTGGCTGTGACAGACTGCCAAAATATCCTGCACCAAAAAGAAATAAAAAAAATTGAAATAATTAGCAAGTGTGTTTTTTTTTCTTCCAACACTTGAAAAACGATGTGATTTTTGGAAGCCATGGCTCTTGACTGCTTTGAGTAAATCTCAGTTGTATCCATATGAGGAAGAAATGCTGTGTATTGTTGTAATGTAACACATGCCCCGAGCAATTTTACACTGAGCATTTTTTGTTCTCGAATTTTTTCATTTACATCTGTGAAAGCCAGTAACACATCTAATGAGAACAAAAAGCACCATAATGTCAATTGTCTTTCTATTCCTAAAACAAAAAAACTGCACGATAAGGAATAAAAGGAGACACTAAAACTGTAACTAGTACTATCTGCTGTTCTGAGCAGTTAAAACATCACTTTACGTGAGTGGAACAGCCGAAGCACGTTGTGTTTTTTGGTCGTTAACATACATATTCTTCGCGATTAGCAAGCACAGGTGGATAAAATCAGGTGAGTTAAGAGACGTCCTCTATGACAACATGGATGGGATATAATTGAATAAGTTAGGTCAAGGTAAATGCTCAACCTGTACACCCATCCAATTTATTATCCTCTTTGACACGTAGAACTGGTTCCGCGGGATTCAACTTTGATTTTTCAGCAGAGGGAGAATAAACTGCATAGGTGTACGACCAAACAGAGAAACAAGACAACGATCTGACTAGTATCACAAAAGAGATCCAAAGTGTTGAGCAGTGGATTAGTAATTCTGGTGCAATAAAAACCTTGTTCATCCAATGTTTTCTTAGCAACTCTTTAGCCGTCTTGATTGTTTTGAATAATGGCTTTTGGACGGTTTAATTGAAGCCAGTAGGCACGTTTCCATAACCTCTAGATTTGCACAAAACCAAATATTGAATTCAAAGAAACTCCTGAATATTGAATAAAAACCTTTTTACGCTTCCAGGATGGGGTTTTTCAGGCGATTCGATGATCCAGTTCATCACAAAAGTGTAATGGAAACGTTTTTGGTGAATTTCCATGTTTCTGGCAGTGCTGGATGTGACGTAGCTGGTCAATCTAAAGTAATCAAAATCTAGTTTCCAGCTGCTTTTTGGCCTCATTAATACGATTTAGTTGTCCTGTAATACTACTTAGTCATTATAAATTACTTAAGGGCTTTACCTTTGAATAATCATTGGAATGATCATCCGTTGCCTTCATCATCTGGCTATTTTCTCAAGAGTGGTAGCGGCAATCACAATCATTTATCAAAGCCTAATGATGTTTTAGTCCATTTTCTTCAACGTTGAGATTTTCTTTTTCGTGGTATTGAGGAAAAGTCTTGCAGGACAAGATACGAAGAGTTACAAGAACTACGCTTGTTCGAAAAACAGCAATCAATAGAAACACAGAATCCCTGCAGCGCTACCTTTATCAAACTGATAGAGATTCGATTTTCTGTCGTGCAAAAGTGTCATGGAAGCGCGGCTGTTGTTTAAAGCCTGTCCCCAATCTGTTGTGATTGCTTCGTTACATTTTGTCTTGATGGAAATGGCTGTGAATTGGATGGGTACCAGGACCTGTGTCATGAGAGAGAATTGTCATGACGTGAATGGTACGACTGGCCAGGCTCAAGACTTGACTGGACTGATCTTAGTCAGACATTAATATGCATGCTGGCTGGACTCTCTAACTATATAAGGTAAAGTCGGGCTGCAATGCCGCAAACAAAACTATTTTTACATATTCTAACAAAATCCCAATAATGTTTATGTTTCAGCCAACTTTTATTCCTCTAAATTTACTATAAGCATTTGAAAAGTACCATAATCATTTGCTCTCTACATCTTTTACAATATGTTTTTGTACATGAAGTCATCTTTTTAAATGTATTTGGTGTGATTCCCTCAGGAATTGGTTTGTTACTGGATATTTCTCAGAGTTTGGAACTTGTGCAGTGTATTTCCAGTTAAGTTGGGAGTAAGTGCTAAAAGAATAAAATTGATTAACTTATTTCCACTTTCTTTGGCGCTTGGAGTGTCTTCCAGTCCAGGCAGGAGGCTGTGCAGCTTTGAGTAGGAAGAGTCTCAGCAGGAGAAGTGTGTGTGTCTGAAGTGGGCTGCATTTTCCTGTCGTTAAACTGCAGAATACCAGACGTTCACGTTAAACCTATTTACATGCTCCCTGCTGCATAAAAGCTAAGAGCGTGGGTGTGCATGTGAGCTTGTTTTTGTGCTTGCGGGGGCAGACAAACCATCCTCAAGGTGCCTTAAATTGTCATGGGAAGTCAGTTTGTGGGCAGAACACCATAAGCCAAAATGCTCTCAACAGATGTTTTAAAGCTCTGCAAATTTCTTAGTTTCAAAACACTCAACCCAGACACATTTACACGCAAATTACCCAATTTCCAGAAGAATAACACACAATGATGCTCAAGCACTTCAGGATACAGTATTAGTTGAGCTACATTAAGTGTAATGTGAGCGTGCACTTCTAATGACCTTGCTTCCAGCAATATTTGACAAATATAAATGAAAGCTGTGCTGCAGCCAAGCTGCCTCTTAGAAGTTATAATCCTTTTAACCCTGAAATGCTAGATGTATCATATTTAAAACATGAATTTCTAAGATATCTGTACCACCACACAATCCAAAAAGGGGAAAAAAAATTATACAAACCCCAAAAAATTTAACAAACTAAATAAAGAATGCATAAACACACGTAGAGCTGACCAGGGTGAACCCCTGCCTTTTGCCTGTAATGAGCTGGGAAGGGCTGTAGCAGACCCCCGTGACCCTGCAAAGGATAAAACAGGAGTAGAAAATGGATGGATGGATGGATGGATGGATGAACGTACGTAATGTATTCATAATGATAGGGAAAATAATATATTTTTTAAGAAACTGTTAAATATAAATATAATCTACACTAAGAACGGCTGAGACAGAGGCAGCACCTCCACCCAGGACCCAACCCCCCCCCCCAAACGCAGAACACGTGCTGTGCATCGGGCCTCATCTTCCAACGGGGGCCACATTTTGCGTGACGGGACGCATTTGCACGGTAGCGCATATGCGCAATGCATGCACATATGCACTACCGTGAGGCGGAAGACAGAACAGAGACCTGTAATCTGACCGCGCAATGATTGGCGGCACTCGACATCTGACCAATCAGAGGCCTGCACATGCAGGCAGGCTCTTGCAGAGCTGCAGAAGGTGAGACTTCAACATGTCGTCCAAAAGACATCGCAAATCAGGAGCGAGCAAGAGAGAGAAAAAAAGGCCAAACACAAGGAAACTCACTTGAAGGTGGGTATGTTGTTGAAATAAAAGTTTGTAGCACAAACACCTAAGCTTCCACTCATTAGAGAGGAATCTCTGTCTCCGGTCTCTGTCTAGACTGGAGAATTGGGTTTTTCCAGCGGCCCTGATGAACATTTATTGAATGTTAATGCCTTGTTAACGCCCTAATCTCTGTTGAAAAAGAATGGTAAAATGACCAGTTGGTCGTATATAAGCTGCAGATTTTTGCCAATACTGTATATAACATATTGGCTATAGTTTTATATCAATTTATGTTGTTAAGAAGTGTTCAACGTCATTTATGAGGAATTGAGCTGGTGGAAGTAACTTTCTTCTGATGAGTAATTGATGGCTATTTGTGACTCGGATTTGTTTATTTATTTCAATTTTAGGTTTTGTATTCAACATTTATTTATTTATTTATTTCAGGTTAAAGTTTTTTATTCAATATTTATTGATTTCAGGTAGATTTTTTTAAATGTAATATTTATTTATTTCAGGTTGAATTTTTTATTTTTTGTATCTATACTTATAGTACATGTATTATTAGTGATAAAGGTTGTCAAGTTATGGTCTTTTTCATGAATCTTCAAAGCAACATCAGGATGTTTTACAGTGTTTCTAATCAAACAGCAAGTAAGCAGTGATGTCATTTAGCAGAAAACCTTATTGAACATTTTACAAAGCACCTTTGGAGTCATCTTCGTTGGGTGCTTACTTCTACAGAGAGTAGCATAAATACTAAAGCTAACTTCATTAATGGATGGTTGTGTGGCCGCTGCATCCCACGGTAGTGCCAGGTTGGGAATCAGGGAGATTCTAGTCAATGAACGTGTTTCCCACCAGAGGCACCGCTGTATAGTTCAGAAGCTTCCCAGAAGTCACCGTCTGCTCTGCTCTGCCAAAATATGTGCCAAGCCCGTTTTGGCGTTCAGCCAGACTGGGAGATCGAGGCGGCTCAGACTCGTGCATCGACATTAACCCGGGGAGGCCGTGGTGGGTAAACAGTACAGACAATATTCTGATCTCATACCGGGAGAGGTTAATTTTAGAAGTCCAAAACGCATAAAAGCAGAAAGGACAAGTCATGGGAAGAAATAAATCTTTGAATTAGCAAATTACTGGGCAATTGTCAAGTGATCTGAAAACCTTGCCGAAGTCAGCCGAACAGGGAGCGATCGGAAACATTTCCGCTTTTGAAACACAGTGAAGCTTGACTACTGTCCATGTTCAAGGACGCTTTTACGTAACAAATATTCCCATTTATCAATAGTTTAAGATAGTGAGGACTACTTCAGATCAGTTTATGATTCTTGCAATGACAAAAAAACAAAACTCTCATCATCTCATCTCATCATTATGGTTGAGATTCATACCTAATCAACACAATTATGCCAATGATCTTTAAATTCCTCACGAAATTTCACAATAGATAACTAATGAGTAGGGGTGTAACAATATATCGTGCCACGAAATTTCGCGATACAAAAACGTCACAATACGTGTCGTGGAGGTGACAAAGTGTATTGCGATATTGGGTTATTAATATTAATCTATTGTGTTGACTAGAAACGCGCATCCGACCGCGGCCGCACCTCGACCCGCGGACCAAAATCTTACTCCGCTCAGAAGAAACTAGTCCCATTTTGTGGGTCCCGTTTTGAGCTCTGAACTTTTACTAATGTAAGGCTGGTGTAGAGTTAAGCCTTACCTTATTAAATTAAACCTTTTTCGGGTTGTGAGTTGGATAAACACGCGCGGGCAACTTCTCCTGAGCTCCAGTGTACTTTAATGTCCGCTCAACAGCGTAGGATTTTAGAACATCAACACAGCACCTAGTGCTGTATCACTCCGCCCAATCTAAAACATATTAACAACTACAGATAAACTGACTAATGTCATTATAGTCCCTGATTTACAGAATATAAAGAATATATTTATAAAATAATGAAACCTGAATTACCAAAATAAACTTCTTAACAAAAATAAATCTCCTCTTACACTTATAAGGTGAGCATGAATCAATCTTTTTTATGATGTAAAATTGTATGTTTTTATTTACTTTTATTTATTTATTTATTTAATTTTAGTTGTTAAATTAGAAAGAAAAAAGTCAAATCATACATGAGAGAAACTATTCAGTTTGTGGCAAAATATTTGTATTTGTATGAAACTGAAGATGCATAATGAAAACCTGACATTTACTTTTAGTTCAGTTTGTGGAAAATGGTTGGCCTGGCTTTCTCTTTAAAACTTAAACAGTTATAAAGCATTACAAACTGTAACAATAGGGCAAACGCACAGCATTGTTTTGTATTTTGTGTCTTTCAAATAAAAGACAATTTTTTCCAGTCATATGTTCCTCATTCAAGGTTGTTAAAAAAATACTGCTATAATATCGTATCGTTATCGTGACCTCAGTATCGTGTATCGTACCATATCGTGAGATTAGTGTATCGTTACACCCCTACTAATGAGCACACGAAAAGTCAGGTAAGACACTGTTGGGCTATATTGTCGTTATTATAGGGGTTCACGCTCTTTTTACAGGTTTAATACTTCAGTGATGCATTTATGAACACAATACAGTATTTATGTCCACGCAGAAATGCACAAGAATAACTGTATGTCTTGTGTGTGGAAGAGAAGAACAGAGTTTAGGTGGGCAGAGGAGGAAAGGGAGGGAAGAAGTAGACGTCGGTGAAAAGGAGCCTGCTGGTCATACCACTGGGGGAGGGGAGGGGGAGAAAGAATAAAATGGTGAGGTAAAGGAGGAAGATGTAGGAGAGGCTAACTGTCAAAAGTTGAGAGGTTCAGTCCGAGGTTCTGCTCCTGCGGTTCTCCGGGGGAAAGACTGGGGAAGTTGTGTGAGCGCACGGATCTGAAAAAAGGCAGGAGACCAGTAAATCACTCCTGAGAGAAAGAAACGGTTCTACTGTGGACCAGGAGGACAGTGTGAATGAGGGCTCTCACTTCTCCTCTTTCCTCAAAATGGAGAGGCAGAAAAGTAGGGGAAAAGAGTGATGACAGCGAAAGGAGAAGACGGGAGGTGGTAATAAGAGGAAGAGAGGGGCCAAGGGCAAGAAAAGAGAGGTAGCAGGGGAGTAGTAAGAGTTCAGCAGAATGCGATTTCAATCTGTTGGTGAAAGAGAAGAAGAAGTAATGGATAGAAAAAAAGGGGGAAAAATAACATTAAAGGAGTATGTGGAAGTAGGAAGTATGGCCAAAAGAGGTAAGTACGCAAGAGAAAGCAAACGTGACAGGTCTCAAAGAATGAACAGATCGAATTTTCTTCTTTTTCAGGGATAAATACTGTAAAATGTTTAACAAATATATGAAGGAGATCGAAAAGAACGAACAAAAGAGATTAATTACAGAATAGGAAACATGTATAGATATAATAAAAGAGAAATAGTGAGCTGAGTAAACCATTAAGCTGAACGAACACATTCCCGATGAATGAGAATACCTCTGCATGACAGATGTCTTTTTCACACCTTTCACATACATACATACATACATCCGACACTGGTACACTCTATTCCCTGTTTAAAACAACGTCCTGCCGTAACCGCACATTCAAACCGCTGTGACTGTTCGCCCATTTTTATATACTCTCACCTCTTAAACTTCATTCGTACCACTTTACTTCCTCTTACACGTAACCTGCAGCTGCAGTGTGAAAACGCAGATGAAGACCTTAGTTGTTTTATTGTGGTGACAGCTGACAGCTGGCCACTGCTGCTCCGTAGTGGGACTTGTTACACTCACCTAACATACATGTTTTTGGACTGTGGGAGGAAGCGGGAACGGGGAGGAAATCCCACTGGGAAAACATGAACGGGGAACCTTCATGCTGTGAGCAGACAGTGCTGCAGTATATGGAGCTGAATTTACCCAACATAAAGTAAATTAAATGAACGGTGAACGGGCCCTCGCACCCTTGTGCACGTTCAGGCGTGCTGCAGTGGAAGCGCTTGTATGACTTGCATGTAGATTCTTCAGGCCTGGACATTTAGTGGATGACACCAGCCACGACTCTCTATATCAAACCATTCAAAAGTTATAGCAGAAAGTAGGAACTATCACATATCGACCAATCAGATGAAGGGGCGGGGCTAATTTGCACCAATTATGTTCAAGGACTCAAAACGATGTCCGATGACACCACCCACGAGTCTTTATGTCAAACCATTCAAAAGTTATTGTAGAAAATAGGAACTATCACATATCGACCAATCAGATGAAGGGGGGCGTCTATAGACGCTTTTTGGCGTCTCTCATCGCCACGGTAACGCTTTTGACTGAGAAAAGTAATGCGCATCGTCGCAGGATCGAGACGCACATTTTGATGTATAACAAACCTGGGTGCAAGTTACGGTTCAGGCCGCATTAACGGCCGAATAAATGGCATAAATTGCGCCAAAATTACACGATTAATTCAAAATGGCCGACTTCCTGTTCGGTTTCAGCCATGGCGCCAAGAGACTTTTCTATAAGTTACGACATGATACAGGTGTGTACCGATTTTCGTGCATGTACGTCAAATTGTATTGTGGGGCTTGATGCACGAAGTTTTCTAGGGGGCGCTGTTGAGCTATTAGGCCACGCCCATTAATGCAAACCATTAAATATGAAAAATGTTTCCAGGCCTGGCTTGCGTGCAAAATTTGGTGACTTTTGGGGGACGTTTAGGGGGGCAAAAAGGTCCACATTTCGTCGGAAGAAAAATACAGATACAATAGGGCCTTCGCACTGTAAGTGCTCGGGCCCTAAAAAGTAATATGTGAGAATTTTCCTAGAATGTGCCTCAAAAGATGTTAATTCTGCTACATGCATTTGTCTCAGAAGTCATCAGCGTATGGTCGTCTAATAGCACTGGTATACATCTAGAGCAATAACAACTTTAAATTCACTGGGTTCAAATATTATCCCAGTATTGTTTACCTGCTCTCACCCTTTTGTTCAACTCAAAAGAGCCCCTTGGTTTTATCTTTTCTCAACGCCACACTACAATCAGACAAGCTAAATAAACCTAAATAAAATTGACCGTATAGAAACATAATTCTCGTCAGTTGTGTGAAATAAGACCTGGAAACAGGCATTGTGGCATAGAATTGTCAAATTGGTTTAAGTCACCGTACGAATTGTTACAGATTACTTTTGTAATACTGTATTTGACCCGGAATGAGATGTACCTGCTGTACTCTACTGCCCTTACTTTTTTAACAACTTGTGCTTTTTATTATTTTACCTCTTTTCTTATCATTTTACTTCATTTTATTTGTTATTTATGTTTTAATTGTGTCTTGCCGCTTTTAATGTTGATGTAAAGCACTTTGAATTACCTTGTGTTGAATTGTGCTGTACAAATAAACTTGCCTTGCCTAAACCTGAAATGTTTATTGTGAATTTGAAGTCATGTTTATACTTTTCTATTATGTTTTCTTCTGATGAGCCCCCATCAGGCACATTGTTATCATTAGCCATCACTCTGTCCTTCCTGTGAAGCGTTTACCCTGCGGGACGTGACCTGAAGCCGCTCGTTTTATGGTAGATTTCCCTACAGTTGCCTTTTGTTGTCCGTCGGGAGGACGTTGTTTGCTACTCGGTGGTCGATTGCGTATTTTTCCTGCAGTGTTGGCAGAGTATTGTCTTAACCCCAAAAGCAGCGAAGGAAGGTCAGACGGAGTTGTGCGGCAGGCGCTGAACCGCGTCCACTCCTGCGGCCCTCCTGTTTCCATTTCTCTGTCTTCCTGTTTATCTTTCTTTTTATGCCTCTCCTTCTCCACCGTATTTCATTCCTCTTCCACACTCACTCCCTTAAATTCCATCCTCCTTTATTCCCCTCAGTTTCCTCCCCCCTTTTTCTTTTACCTCCTCTCCCTCATTTCCTCTCTTTTTCTCCCCCTCTTCCTCATTTGTTCTCTCCATCATTTCCTCCCACCTTTCCCATTCAATCAGGCTTCTCTTCCACCCCCTTCTGTTTTTCTAGTGTGCTGTTTCACAGCAGCGCGGCTACTGAGCAGTCAAGGTCATGCTTGATCCCGTGTCTCCAAATGGCATCGACATTGAAATTAAACCAACTGCTCAGGGTGTGTTTGCTCCGCTAGGTGCTCTTATTCCTGCTATTTAAATGTCTGACAAAGATTCATGGAAACCATTTCTTTTCTCACTGGTTTTTCGTTTTGCTTTGTTGACTTGACAAAACACCTAACTAGATACAGTATGTCAAAACCAGGTGGATATTGTTGCTTCACATTAGGGATGGGCGGTATGGACTAAAAAATGTATCACCATAATTTCTGGCATTTATCCCGATAACGATAAAAATGACGATAAAAAAAATACCAATTCAACTCCATCTTTTTAACTATAAATCTATCTCGCTCTCAGATCCGCCATGTTTGTTACACAAAAACATCATCAACAGGAATGTATCTTTCTTTCTTTCTTTCTTTCTTTCTTTCTTTCTTTCTTTCTTTCTTTCTTTCTTTCTTTCTTTCTTTCTTTCTTTCTTTCTTTCTTTCTTTCTGGCTCATTTCCTTTCCTTCCTTCCTTCCTGCTTCCTTCCTTCCTTCCTGCTTCCTTCATTCCTTCCTTCCGGTCTTCCTTCCTTCCTTCCTTCCTTCCTTCCTCCATTCATCCATCCATCCATCCTTCCTTCCTTCCTTCCTTCACGTACGCTTTCTTTCTTTCTTTCTTTCTTTCTGGCTCATTTCCTTTCCTTTCTTCCTTCCTGCTTCCTTCCTTCCTTCCTTCCTTCCTTCCTTCCTGCTTCCTTCCTTCCTTCCTTCCTTCCTTCCTTCCTTCCTGCTTCCTTCCGTCCTTCCTTCCTTCCTTCCTTCCTTCCTTCCTTCCTTCCTTCCTTCCTTCCTTCCTTCCTTCCTTCCTTCCTTCCTTCCTGCTTCCTTCCTTCCTTCCTCCTTCCATCCATCCATCCATCCTTCCTTCCTTCCTTCCTTCCTTCCTTCCTTCCTTCCTTCCTTCCTTCCTTCCTTCCTGCTTCCTTCCTTCCTTCCTCCTTCCATCCATCCATCCATCCTTCCTTCCTTCCCTCCTTCCTTCCTCCATCTTCCTTCCTTCACGTACGTTGTGCGTGGATTTAACGCAGAACCATAAATCAGCTTTACACAAAAACGTCATCAACGGGAATTTATCGTTTTTACCGCGAGATGACAAATTCTTACCGTGGGGTATTTTTTTGACGGTATATCGTGAACGGTAAAATATCGCCCATTCCTACTTCACATAGTAATATTTTTTTAATTTGATTGTTTTTCTCCCCCCCCAAAGGTCCTCCCCGGGTGTCAGAGAAGGTGAACCATCGTCAGAGCGCCCGTCTGGGCCGCACGCTGAAGCTGCCCTGCCCCGTGGAGGGAGACCCCCCTCCCCTCATCATGTGGACCAAAGACGGACGCAACATCCACCGGGGCTGGACGCGCTTCAGGGTGCTGCAGCACGCCATGCGTATCAAAGAAGTGGAGACTGACGATGCAGGGACTTACGTCTGCAAGGCCACCAATGGCTTCGGCAGCGTGAACATCAACTACACACTGATTGTCATCGGTAAGTGCTTTGTAAAAACTAAGTTGTTGTAACACACCTTTGAAAGAAATCCAGGTAACTGGCAGAAAGGAGAGAATATCACCAAAACTATCACTTGTGTTAAAAGTGGCTGTCACTACTTTTTCAATATGATGCAGAGGTGAAAGGTGTGACAGACTAATCCAGCTATTTTTCAAATGTATTTATAGGATTTTCTCTTTTAGAGCAAAAGCTTTGTGGAGGGAATTGTTTGTATAACAGCAGGCTGATTTACTAAGGACCAAAAAAAAACAAAACAAGTTTTGCACAAGAAGGAGATGCTCATGCAACACAGACCGGCCTCAACCTGGAAGTGGATGCTTACACTCATGGAGGGGTTTATTTATCACAGTAAAAGAAAATATTTAGTCTCTTTTGTCTGCGCCAAAGAGCCCCAAATCAGGTTTCGGCTTCTCTGACTTGTGTGGCTGAAAGAAACAAGCGTGTGTCATCAGTGAATGAAAGGCTCCCTGTTACATTTGTTTATGACTCCACACTAATCTGCGCTGCTCTTGGTCGACTGTGGCAACGAAACGAGCTTGTTGCGCCTGCGCCGTCAGCATAGTTATAGGACCTCACGTGCAAAACTTGACACTCCCGTCTGCACTATTTATAATATGCATCAACATGCTAATTTGCTAAGGATAGTAACTCTGCTACTATAAGTTTATAGGAACACTTGGTTATATAACAACGCTTTAAACTGAATTAAATTCAACAGCATTGATTTAATTGATATCTGCATTTCATACCTAAAATCTTTAGTCCACCTAAATCAAAAAAAATCATTCAAACTAAGATCCCCAAAATAGTTAGTTTCAATTTAAATCAAATGGTGAACTGTGACTACTTATTTCTCCTGGTGAGAAAGCAGACCAAACCAAAACAGGAGCAAAAGCATGGAATTGCATGAATAGTGGCCGTAATAAACATTTGCTTCTGCAGGAGATACATCATGTAGTTCCCACTTCTGCAGGATTAATGCTTGCAGCCACCTGTAGCGTTTTGCTGTGTACTTTTGATGACTGCAGTGCATCAAAGTTGCTTTTCTCCATCTGTATCTATCTAGCATAAATTGCTAAAGTATAAATAAAAGAAATGCAAAGACAACACAACACCTAAACTGCAAAAGTTCTCTGTGTTGTAAAAAAAAAAGTACCCAGACCTCTCCCGGGACCCTGCACAGGATAAAACGGGTATAGGAAAGGGATGGATGGATGGATTTGGAGTGGCGTATTATGGTGTGATTTGATTTTTTTTGGCTGCCTGAAACAAACCCCGTCTCGTGACTCAAACCAGAGCAAGCAAACTAAGGCATTAAAGCATTTATAAGACATTGACGTCGCTCTCAGCGCCACTCCGAATCTATTTTCTAAGAAAAGTCGAATAAAAACATCACTGGTTTCTTTAGAAATGATTGTGGACACATCTCATTTTATTCAGTATCTCAGGTTCACTTGTGGTGTTTTCTTCTCCAAGGGTCTTATTTTCATTTCCCATTCCTACCTTCTCTTCAGTTTTAAAGCCACAGTTGTCCCTGTTGGTTTGATTTGCCATCACAAAGCCAACAAATGCACATACCAATACATATATGCACATACTGTAGCTGCCCAAACAGCAACGCTCTGTCTGTAGTCTTTTGTGTTGTCTGTTTATTACAACAATTGTTGTGTTCTTTTATAATACTGAATGAGACATTTGTTAAAAGGGGTAGTTGTTTCTTTTTTGCTTGGGTCGTTTTTGTGTGTAGGACGTTATGTCATTGTGAACCGCCATGTCTGTATGGTGCAAACGTCTTCATAAAAGAGACATTGTTCTCCCTTTAGCTTTTGCCTCGAAATGAGTTTCTCTTTCTCCAGAAGTCGTATCTTTTGTCATTGTTTGGGTAAGTGTATTTCCACGTCTCTTTTTTAAAAGTTGTAACACCGGCCGTCTGTGATACTGCGGACAACCTTGCAGGTCAAACACAGGTGTGTTTTTTTTCTGTCCTGCTCTCGAATAGCTACTTCCCTCAACTCTTATCCATGTAAACAAAATGCCTGTAGGAAGGACATTGTGTCAGAGCACATTTACGCATACAAGCCTGTGTGTGTGGCTGGGTCTGCATGCTTCCACTGATCTGCCAGTGCGTGTGTGTGCACATGCCACTCCATATGTGTGTGTGTGTGTGTGTGTGTGTGTGTGTCAGGTTTCAGTCAGTAGCATGGATGCCAGCAGGGACATTAATGCTCCCCAGCGCTCCAAAGAATCTGACTAAAGCATCTCTCTCTGCATTGCGTCGGCTCTTCAAACGCAGGCTTGAGTAAGATGCGTTGATATAAATACAACCAGCCAATATTTTAGACCCCTAACGATGGTGGATGATGCATACTTTGCGTAATGGTTCATGCAAAATACATCCATTGCGTAATGATAAATCACCGTATTCGTGAGGTATTTTTTACTTTTTTTTTTTTTTTTTTTACATTTTAATTTGACGCTTTATCCCAAGCTGATGAGATCTTTGCACCAAAGTAGGACTTTCTTATGATCTTACAGGCAGGAAAGTGACGAACGTAATGATTTAAAAAAAAAAAAGGTTTATCAATAAAACTTATGGATGTAGTTTAAAGAGGTGTTTTTTTATTTATACTTGACGTAACATTTTTTGTAAAGCTTTCACTGCGGATGAGGTTGCCAGGATACATTCTTAGCACCGGTTAGTACAATAAATTGGCCTGTCGCCAGTAAATTATACGCTTCTATACTCTCCAGTAATCATAATTGGTATGTGATTCAAAGCTTCATCGGTCTTGACCTGAACTTCAAAGCCGAGCTGGCATGGAGAGGGCAGGAGGGTAGCGAGGTGGAGGGGCGGGTGGGGCAGTGGGGGTAACAGCTGCCGCTGAGGTCATGCAGGCAAGCAGCTGCCGCCCCACCTCCTCCCTCATTTACTGTCCCTTTTCATTCACTTCACATATGCACGCTCACACACACACACACACACACACACTCACACACATGCTGGAGACGCACCGACTTCAGCAGATCCACGTGACCATCATTTGCCGCTCTTTGAGCAGATTTGTATTTCAGTAAAGCTCTTCAGAAAACCACCATTTACCTCTCAAAAATATAGTGCAGTTCTGTAAGGCAACCTAAATATGCACATTTAGCTTTAACTCCATGTTTAATGTAAGTCTAAATTGTTTCCAACACTTTCAACAGCTGGGTTTTTTTTATTAAAAAAAGTCACATCTCAAAGTTCTCCCCAGAGTTCAGTGGTTTTCCAATCTTCAATAAAGGAAACATATTCTGCCTTTTTTTGCTTCGCAAGTTGACAGATAATCCTGAGGTCTTAATACAATTTCACAGCAGCTGGTTTGAAGCGCCTCCGATTTTAAGATCCTGTATCTGTATCTTGGAAAAACTTCTGGGCTTTTTATTTCTTAGCACTGAAGCTGACGGATTCCACTCAGAGTAAACTCACCAAACTGGATATTTCCATGTCGTATCACCTGCAAACAAGAGATTGCAAAAAAAATTGTCACCATTTGAGATCACACAACTGGCACCCCGAGACATTCAGTTGTCCACAAGGTTAACTTTCAAGGATGACCCCTCCCTGTAATTCAAGCCAGGAATCGTGGCTCAGCATCTCCTCGGAGAGCATGGAAAGCGGTGTTTTCATAGCTGGAACGATCTGTATTGGCAATGATGTTTAAAACATGGGGGATGGATGGAAGGATGGATGTGCAAGTGCAGTTGTCTCAGCGTGGTTGGGGTGGGGGGGCTGATGGTATGTCTCTGTCTGGATATAAATGGATGAAAACAGTCCGTGTTTTCATGCTGTTGTTTTGTTTTCTGCAGCTCTGTGGAGACTTTTTTCTCCGCTGCTTTGCTTCGCCTCCTCATTGCCCTCTCGAATCTTGTTCTCCGCTTTCATCTCCTCTCCTCTCCTGTGTGGTCCCGCCGTAATTATCCTATGACCGCTCCATTTCACAGTAATAAGCCCACACCTGGATCTTATAGTCTTTCCTTCTGAATTTCTAACACAACGTAGCTTTAACACTTTTCTTTTTTTTTTAATTCGGTCTCAGTCCTCGCTCATCCTTCTTCAGTCAGCTGTCTCATTTTTCTCGGACCGCCTTTTTAATTTGTATCAATATTTTCACACTTTTCCAATTAGTTCCTGGATGTGACAGCTTTTCATCACGGTGAAACATCCCACTGCCCTCCTACCCGTGACTGGAAGCGATGGAGAGGCTTTTCGTGGTGGCAGGCCTTGGTTGGCGGGGCAAATTAGAAGATTCCTTGAAGTGTTTGTTCTTTTGTTGTGTGTGTGTAGTTTGGCAAATGTTTGTGTGAGTAAATAGTCTGCATGTGTGTGTTTTGTGCTTGTTTATTTGAAGGTTGTGTGTGCTGGTGTGAGGGGATTTATGGGACCACCAGTAAAGTGAAACTGGAAAAGATGTGTTTTTTTTTTTTCTTCAGCGTCCTTCAAAAATGAAAGGCTGCTTGTTCCTCCTCCCCCTGTCGTTTTCCATCTTTCTTTCTTTTTTCTGTTCTCCTTTTTTCACTCTTTGTCTATCCGTAAGAACTTCTTTTTCTTTCTTTTTTTTTTTCCTCATTGCCAGAGGAGTGAATGATACAAATTCCATAGTTCGAACCAGATGTGACGATAAAGAAAGCGTGTCTGGGGCAGAGATGGGAAGCCAAGCGTAAGAAGGAAGGAAAGAAGGAAGTAGCCTGGGATTGTGTGTGTGCGTGTGTGTGTGCGCGTGTGTGTGTGCGTGCATGTTCACCAATACACACAGTCTGAGCGTGCAGGTACTGTAGCTCCATTCATAAGCGATGATTTGTGGTGATTTAAGAACTCGGCCACAGCAGCTTGACATCTGGTCATGATTGGAGAACAAAGAGGAAGGAAACAGAGATATCTAACGTATATTTGAATGAAGGAGGTGGTCCAGGATTTCTGTTCATCAAGTGGCAAATATGTAATAGATTCTGAGCTAAGAGAAAGAAAATAAATAGCCAGATTAAATGTCATAAAACACTGCCATGCAGCTCAGCTAGCGTTGCCCAGAGAGCGTTTCATCAGACTCGTATTGTTCTCCAGCAGGCGTAAGGCTCATCCTTATCCCAGGTTCCCTCTGCATGTCTGAGACTGCAGCTGTCTTCCAGCCAGAAGCTAACGCTTGAGGTCAAGTTGCAGTTCCAACATCATCTCCCTATCCATCAGTCCTTCCATCCCGACGCCTCGTCTGTACGTGCGTTCTCACATTTCTCAGGTTTTAATTAAGATATCTGGTGCCTCATCTGGAGAGGATGTAGAGGTGGCCAAGGTTTGCAGCCTAATTGGTATGACTCTCTTCCACACGCAGAAATGTGTGGGTGTGTGATTGCACAGGGACGAAAATGAGTCTCAAATAACCCAGTGTCAGTCTCACACAGCCTCACCCACCTACTTGCAAACTTAGCACTTCTGCTCAAGTTACACTCAGCGCTTTCTCACTAATTGTCCAAAAATGCAGGGAGTGAACCTGGAGCTGCAAATCTGCTGTGTTTTAATCCTCACGGGGGATATTTTGGTGAGGGAGCCTTAATCATGATTTTAATCTCATAAAAAAAAGATTATAGTGTTTAATGACAGCCTTTCCTTGACTAACTGGTAGCCTCCATTCTCTTGTTTGTCTTTCTTTTTCTTATGCTTCTAAAGATATTGAGGCAAAATGGACACTATGGTTTTAGCTGGAAAAATTACGATCTTCATACACTTGTACTTTAGTGATGGTAGCGCTTGGATATCTGGATATTTGTTCATTAAAAAGAGGCTTTTAATTTTGGCAGACAAACTCTTTATTTCCAGCCAAACTGCAAACTGAATTAAAGCTGCAAGCAGTGATGAACGGGCCCTCGTGCGTGCAATTTTCACCAATAAAAGTCAAGGACTCAAAACTAAGTCCGATGACACCACCCACGAGTCTTTATGTCAAACCATTCAAAAGTTATGGCAGAAAGTAGGAACTATCAAATATGGACCAATCAGATGAAGGGGGGGCACGCTTTTTGGCGTCTATCGTCGCTACGGTAACGCTTTTGACTGAGAAAAGTAATGCGCATCGTCGCAGGATCGAGACGCACATTTTCATGTATAACACACCTGGGTGCACGTTACGGTTCTGGCCGCATTAACGGCTGAAGAAATGGCATAATTTGCGCCAAAATTACACGATTAATTCAAAATGGCCGACTTCCTGTTCGGTTTCGGCCATGGCGCCAAGAGACTTTTCTTTAAGTTGCAACATGATACAGGTGTGTACCGATTTTCGTGCATGTACGTCAAACCGTATTGTGGGGCTTGAGGCACGAATTATTCTAGGGGGCGCTGTTGAGCCATTAGGCCACGCCCATTAATGCAAACCATTAAATATAAAATTTTTCGCCAGGCCTGGCTTGCATGCAAAATTTGGTTACTTTTGGGGCACGTTTAGGGGGGCAAAAAGGCCCTCCTTTCGTCAGAAAAATAAAAATAACGAGAACAATTCCTACGGATACATTATGGCCTTCGCACTGTCAGTGCTTGGGCCCTAATTAGCGCGTCTTCTAATTGTTATAACGATGCAGATGAATCTGGCTGTTAAAAGGCGGAGCGCGTGCTGAACACCTCAGCTGTGTAGGCATGAGCGATGACAAGAGAAAGGGAAGTACCCAAAAATGCAGTTGCAACCTGCCCCCCCGCGAAACACCACCTTGATGCAGCTTTATATATCCAACACAGTCTCAAGAAAAAGTTGATTGGATTGAGCTGTCGGGGTATAAATGAGCGAATAGTCGCTCCCACACCCAGTTGATGTTGGGTGATGCACCAAGTACCAATGCGCACGATATGTAGTTGACTTTTTTAAGTTTAAGATTGAAAATGTAAAGGGAAACAGCTATATACTAAACATTTTTAGAAGTGCTAAGCAGCCCAAGTCCAACAGGACAAGAAGGGCGTCGTATTTAGTCTTTTGTATTCAGATTAAAAGCATTTCAAGTGTCCATATTGTGCTATTATGATGTCTGTTTTTTCTGACAAAGTATGCAGTTCATGAGTCCAAAAACCCATGCTTTTCTCAATCAATTGAAATACGAATATTTGTTTTGGGAAATGTTTTGTTGCATATTGGCATACACCTGGTGAGATGGAGAGAGAGGAGGTGAGGTGTCTCTGACCACGTCGCAGTTTCATGTCAGCAGGGTGTCCTTGAAAATACAAATGTTTTAGTGTTTAACTCAGGAAAAACATAATATTGGCCCTTAAGTGCACGTTTTATTGAACAGTTGTTTGGTTATATAATTCTATATATAATGTACTATATATATCATAGCAGATCATATATTACCTGCAGTTGTTACAATAATAAAATCTATAATACTGAGACCCCCCCATAGTCATAATGAGTCTCTTCAATAAATTTCTTGTTGGAAACGATGCAAGATTCAGGTTCTGCTCAATCACAGAAGGTTTTTATAGCAAGTCAAAAATCGAACATTGTCCACATTTACATTTCCCTTGTATGACAGATAAAGAAGAAATATATTTCCCACAGTATTTGGAGCCATCTGGATGTCCCGCAGTAATTAAACTAATGTCCCAATGATTTTATTTCTGTCACAGTTGTAGAAATTCAAGAAAGTTCTAAGTGAGTGAATATCCAAACAGCAGTCGTTCCTGTCGTCGTCGCTTCACACCGTTCTACATCAAGTTGTTTCGTCTCTCTTCGCTCCTGCAGTTGCAAAAACAAGCTGCCCTTACAGTGAGCTAGACAAAGCCGTTCCTGCGGAAATCAGGGTGGTACGGTGGAGACGGGGGATGTAAACATGCTGGTGTGCATGTGCCTCGTGCTCGTACGCGTATGAAAGGGCACGGCAGGACTGTGGAGGTCCAGATGGGGGAGAAAGAATATATCAAGTTTCAAAGGCGGTTTTTCCGCCTTGTTGTCGTGCAGTGCAGATAAACAGACAGATACACATATTTATCGCATCTTTTTGCATAAACATGTCCACGAGTGAGGGCAAGAAACAATTTGTCCGCTGGATTGCATGCGCGCCGTCCTGACAAACACAATCATCCAGGCAGTCGCAAACCTGTCAGGGGCCCTGGCCCCCATTTCATGGCTGCCTGTCCCACATCCCCTCGTTCCGCCTCGTTTCACCTCTGGCGCAGAGATGGAGGGAAGATGGACAGGAGAGAGAGAGAGAGAGAGAGAGGGGGTGGAAAAAAAAAAACAAAAGGCCAAACCTCCTTTTTTTCCCCCTGGTTTTAATCTGCAAACATCAACCTGTCCAGAGAAAAGAAGTCTGTGACAAAAGTATTCTGACAAAAAGAACATTCCTCTAAACTCCATCTGACTTTTTTGCATCCTATCACCTTCTCTCAGCTTCATACCTCTTTTTTTCTTTTACTCAACAGTCTTTCCTCTCTCTTTTTCTCACAACCCTCCAGCGGTTCAGCAGTGGAAGGGAGACGTCTTTTTCTCCGGGGTGTCTTTCACCTCCTCGTTCTCTCCCCTCCTATTTGCCTTCATGGTCCATTTGCAGCCGTCTATGTGTGGGGGACTATGGCTTTTTTTCTTCTTCTTTTTTTTTTTCTACTGATTGTATGCCAAGTTAACCTCTCACAGACGCCTAATGGGTCTTAAATACCCTCTGCTAGCTTTGACTTCTCAATTCTCCGAACTAGATGCCATCTGTCAGTCAACGAGCCTTTTCCTAGAGGCCCAAGAAATGACTCAGTCTGAAAAGGAAATCCACCCCCAAAGCAGAAGTGATGGCGCACGGTTTGTATGAGCTTAATCACTATTGACTCTCACTAAAGTTTTGACCCTTTTGAATTACTTTGAAAATCAATTTTTCTGACTGATGTGTGTCATCGTCAGACTCAGGACCATAAGATGCTGTCTATGGAAAACTGATATTTGCATCTACTTTCAACTGATGGTAAAGGTTGTCTAATATAAATAAAACATTGCTCGGTGAAAATGTTCATAGAAGCAACTTACAGAGTTGAAAAAAAAAAAACATCCTGAGCTGAAAACATAATTTGAGTAATAGTTAAATCTCCCTAATGTGTACGAACTAAAATCGTACACTGTAATTAATCTTTTACTGATGCAGTAAAATAGCGTTTTATTGTTGTAGAGCAATGATTGTAGCAATTTGCATCAATTGTTCCAGTATTTTATAGACAGAATTAAGCAGAAATTGAAGTACTGTTATGAAGAATTTGCATCTGTGATCTCGTGTCTCGTTTCTTCTCTGAATTCGGGTTTCAGGGAGGAATTCAGCTTTAACTTAATTTGCCAGCTGTTCACAAAATCCAAAGCAAACGTGTTTCCACAGGAACTCTCCCATAGCTAATATGAGGCGTAACTTTACCTCTTTGTGTGTTTTGGCATGGCGGCGTCCATTGAATGAAAAATATAAGTCTAATGGGTAACAAATGTAGCAGAAGTTGAAGCGTATCATTTGGTGCCCTGTTACTCGTATGGTGAAGTGCACTCTGTCCCAAAGTGTGAGTAAAACGACGGGAAACTTAATAGTTGAGACTTCTGGCTGCTGTGAAACTTCACAGTTGCTCACTTTGTTTCATGAAATTAAGGCAGACTTCATTAGTTTGAGTCCATGGTCAAGAAGAAAGATGTGGAAAGGAGGCATAAACAGAGGGAGGTGAAGGCAACATGGCAAGGAGAATTATTGGTGGTGATTGAAAGTGTGCAGGCAGGGGAGTGGAAGAGTAGAAAGGAAAGGCTGGTGGCTCAGCAAAGTAAAATACTTCAATTAGGACTCATGTAGGTGAGATCATGAGCCGGTCTCTGCTCAAAGGTCTTCTCCGGCCTAAAGGAGGGTTTTTTTGTAAAACCTGATCATTCCAATAATATTTACAAACGTTGGCAAATTTTCATCTTTAAACTTGTATTACAGAATTTGGGCATTTAAACAAACGTGTGTTTCACAGAAGCGAGTAACAGCACATGCTGATTGGGCCGGCGGCAGGTAAAGCCATTCAGTCTGTGTCTACGAGGGGATTCTTGCTCCGGCTCTCTAGTACAGGGGACAGCAACCCAAAATGTTGAAAGAGCCATATTGGACCAAAAACACAAAAAACAAATATGTCTGGAGCCGCAAAAAATGAAAAGTCTTGTATCAGCCTTAGAATGAAGGAACACATGCTGCATGTTTCTATATTAGTTAAAATAGTAAAAATTTCATGAAAAAAGTCAAAATGTCGAGATTAATGTTGAAGTACAATCTCGAGGAAAAAAGTCGAAATGTCGAGAAAAAAGTTGAAATTTTAAGAAAAAAGTCAAAATGTCGAGAAAAAAGTCGAAATGTCAAGGTTAATGTTGAAGTACAATCTTGAGAAAGAAGTTGAAATGTCGAGAAAAAAGTCGAAATGTCGAGAAAAAAGTCGAAATGTCGAGATTAAAAAGGAAAGGAAACAGGAAGAAAAAAGTAAGGAAAAAGAGAAGAAAAAAGAAAAAAGGAAAATAAGAAAAAAAGAATAAATAAAAATAGAAAAAAAGAAGAAAAAAAGGAAAAAGGGAATAAAAAGAAAAAAGGAAAATAAGAAAAAAAATAAGAAAAAACTAAATAAAAAGGAAAAAAAAGGTCAAACATTTTTGAAAAAGCTCCAGGAGCCACTAGGGCGGCGCTAAAGGGCCGCATGCGGCTCTAGAGCCGCAGGTTGCCGACCCCTGCTCTAGTAGCTTTGGGTTTGTCAGTTAGGTTTGAAAGAGCTGAAGTCTCCATCGCAACTGAGATACATTGGAAGTTGAAGGAGTCTATAGTTAAAAAAAGAAAAAACAACAGAAAAACAGGAGATGTCAATGGAAACTATTGGATACTACAAATATAAAGCAGATAAAATCTCTAGGCAACCGTAATAAGCACCCAGACACCATGTGATCCCTGCCTGCCCGTGTATGAAAAAGAAAAATACCAACAACATTTTTCAGGGTTTCTCCTGCTGTCTCCTGGGCACAGCACTGCAAAATACAAATGAGGGACAAAAGGGAAGTATATGTCCTTTGTTTTTCCAAAGGTTGGGCAGCCTGAACAGTTCCTTGGTGTCTCTTGTGTCTCTACAGTAGAGGTGTGATTGTGAAAGCCCAGAGAGAGGATTGGAGTCTAAAAAGGAAAGCAATGGCTCCTGGACGGCTACTACAGGAGCCACGTGGAGACAGTTTAACAATCTGAACAGATAAAAATAACAGAGTGGATGAAAAAAGGACCAAAAAAATACATTATGTCAACCAGATAATACGTTTCAGGATTGGATCGGTCAGCACCAGTGTATTATTTCTTTTAACCTTTCGACTGAACTCAAAGCAAAGTAACTGACAATCAACAAGCTTCACCATGTTCAAAACCAGCAATAAAACAAGACTGTTAGAGTCTGAAACTCCTGGCTGACTGTGTGGTGATAAAAAAGAATCAATAAGTTCAGACATGAGCAGGTAATCATGCAGGGACTGTTCAATCACACGTGAGAGGCATCAAAAACTCCCCTCAATGAGACCCTCCCTGTTCCTTGAGTGGGTACTTAGGAGAGATGTCTCCTGCAATCCCTCATTTAACAGCCTCCCTGCTACCACTTCAACCCCCCCCGCTGCGCGGAAACAAAGTGCTCCAGCATCCTTCACTGCATAGCTCCCGGTCCGCCGACGCGCAGCGACAGCAACTCCACTCTGTCAAAGTGAGCTTCCTCCAAAATGTCATTAGAAATATGACTTGGACAAGGACGGGGCTGGGAAAGAAGGAAAGAAGAGAATAAGAACAAAAATATCAAGATTTCAGAGTCACAATATCCTTAAAACCAGGAACTAGCTGGTAAATTGTATGAACCTACGCTAGGGCTGGACGATATATCGAGATTTTAATATATATCGATATATTTTCAAACACGATATGGTACGAGACAATATCGTTTATATCGATTTAAAAAAAAAAAAAAATCTTTTTTTTTTTACATTTTTTTTTTTTTTGATTTTGATATAGCTTATTTTGTGACAAATTGACTTGAATGTTTTATTTGAGATTTGCACAAATGTTTTGTTATTTGCACAACTGTCAACCTCAGTGGAAAAGTCTGCCTGTTACTGTCTACATTGTATTAATTGCACAGTGTATTTTAATTTAATTGTTATGCAGGAAAGGGATATTTGTTTTATTTTATTCAAGAAGCATTTTTATTCTATATATGCAGGCAGTTTATTTTTATTTCATTTGTTTTATACATTTTGATATTGTGCAGACCTCTGTTAATAAAAGGTACCTGTGTGACATTTGGCACGAGGCTTTGTATTAAAACTGACTGTTTTTTTAAGGGTTTGCCTCAGAAAAAAATGAAGCTAACAGAGATGCTATGCTATAATGCTTTGGGGGAAACTCCAATTAAGGCACAGAAAAAATATCGAGATATATATCGAGTATCGCCATTTAGCTAGAAAATATCGAGATATGACTTTTGGTCCATATCGCCCAGCCCTACGCACAATTCATCAACAGACGAGGTCATATTTACATGGCGTCATGTGCCAAAAGACCAAGAACAAGCCAGAAAGTTTGAGAAGGAGAAGTGAGTGAGTGGGAGAGCGTGGGTATTCATGTCTGATCAGAGGAGTTGGTAGGGGAGCGGTGTACTTGTGAATAGACAGCTTAGTGCCCATTATACGCTCGGGAGGATTAGTCCTGTTCACTATTGTTACCCTCAGGAGGTAGCAGCGTGCACACACACACTCACACACACACACACTCACACTCACACAACACAACCACATACATACAGTATATATACACGGCTTCCTTTTCTTTCTTTCTTTGATTTTTCTGTTCATACTCTACTTTTATGTGCTTCTTTATTTGTCATATATGATTTACAAGCATCCTTGCAACCGACACCACAAGAAAGCACGCACACATCCGCTACACCCCCTCTGGTGATTCCATAATAGGTCAGGCTATTGACAGACCTGCCCGTTCGCCGAAGGCGTCTTTTCTCATTAGAGCCGGGATTTCGTCACCGGCCCCGCAGGCTCCATTGTCCCACTCCAAGCAAGTAATTAGGGCTTCCCTCGGCAGCCGCCCCCGTCCTGAATAGACCTGAGAGGAGTGGAGAGCCCGCCGAGGGCAGAGCCGGGGCTGGCAATTAGCGAAGACGCGTTTGAAGAGAACAGGGAGAAGAGGGACGAGTGGAAAGACCGTGGCGAAAGAGAGAGCAGACCTGTGCTACAAAAAGCTTTCTTTTGAAGTTTTAGAAACTTTTGTCTGCTTTTTGATGCTTTCCTCTCGCGCCACCATCAAAGGAGAAAACTGGTTCTTCAGCACACACTACATCCCTTCTCCTCCCTTTTGCCATAATTTCTTTTCTCTCATGTCCTGCTTTCATTCGTTAGTTAGTTTGCTCCCAGAAAATGCATTTGTGTTCTGAAAAGCTGTGTATCTCCTGCAGCCGCTTTGATGTCTCACCGACGATGTGGGAAGCAAAATTATTCTCAGAGATCCCACTCGTCGAGTCGCTCTCGTCTCCAAATTCCAGCAGTTGCATCTGGCTTCACCCCAGTGGCAACAAGGAGGCGGGATGCAATGAGAGGAGGATTTAAAGAACCGAGCATGGACGTTTATCACAGTTTCAGCTATGTAAACCACCAAGCCAGCATTTTATCTTATTTTTTTTGGTTTTGTTGATTGTTTTTTTTTCATGTGATTCCAGAGGGTAGACTAAACTTTTTTTTTTTAATATAAAACCACCACTGTACCATATCTCAGCTCCAGGAAGTCTGATAAAGCGCATTGTCGTCTGTCTTTTGAGGCTCAAGAAGAAGAACAACAACAAATCTGATCAGAGAAAGTTAATCAAAATAGTGATTCACAACAGACGTCACTGTTAAAATGAGAAATTATCTCCAACAGACTTTTATTCTGGCGGGAGCCGTCAGGTGTGTATGTTTGCAAGTATTTGCTTGCACAACATGCCGCATTCCACTGCATTATATTTCACATAAATGCATGCTCTGTATGTTTTTGCTGTGTTTTTTGGATATGGGATGTGTGCGTGTGTGTGTGTGTGTGTGTGTGTGTGTGTGTGTGTGTGTGTGTGTGTGTGTGTGTGTGTGTGTGTGTGTGTCTGTGAGAGAGTGTTTAGTTTTTCCCCCGTGGCTCTTGGGAAAACACAGCAGTGGTCCTGCGGCGCCTCCGCTATCAGCCTGAAGTTTGATCAGTGTGACAGCATGCTGAAAACTGATACACTCTCTCAAATATACACACACACACACCCACACACGAGCACACCCTGTGGCCCCGACCATAACTTCTCGTCTTCGTTCCTCTGTTTTGACGCCAGTCTGTATTTGTACGCATATGCTTGTATTTTATTAGTTTTTTTGCGCCTGAAGACCCACAGTTCATGCCCTGTATTTTGCAGCTCTTTATGTTTCGAGGACACTTAATTCAACACCTTATTTTTTTTTTTTTAAATCCCTTTCTGCTGCAGACACTGAGTGATAACAAACTTGTACACACTTTGAATCAAAGCCAACATCTTTAGAGAATTTGCCCCGCGAGCAAACGCTGCTTTGATATAAGCGCCTAATGCCAGCTTTCGCTCAGCCGAAGCCGCTGCGACTCCTTCTTGGCCCAAAAAGTCCTCATAGAACAAGAGGAAACAGAAGGAAGAGAGGAAGGAAGAACAGAGGATGTGTTGTGGCTGTCAGACATGTCATTAAACAATGAGAACAGGCCAAAAAAGCCCTGATAAGCCCATCAGACCCTTCTCCCCCTCTGAACTGCTGCTTAATAGCAGCTCTATGGGACTGGATTTCTGGTGATACATTGCGTGCCAACAGTTCTGATGCGATTACATAGCAAATAGGGATTAGGAAGAGAGTGAGTTTTTGGAGCAGACATGTGTGAACATTTACAATTATCTGCCCTGCTGACTGACCCGACCATTGGAGACCGGCGAGTCAGGGAAGAGAAACATGAAATGTTTGAGAATTATGAATGCACCAACAGCTCTGAGTGAAGTGAATGAGTGTTAAACAAAGCAGGCATCGGCATGAGTCATGTTGAAACGTGGCCCCGGCGGCGCATCATGATGAGCGGGTTGGTTTTACATTGTTGTAAATTGTTGTTCATCAAAGAGAGCTTGTCAGCGTGAAGCCTCACACGGCAGAGCATGCCAGCATCTTTGAAGTTCAACAAGACGGCCGCATGTTTCCCGGCACGCACATACACAGCTCATACGCATACGCTCGCCTAATGAGCTCACATGCAGATCCGTGCAGGAAACGGTCATGCATGCAGGTATTTTCTAAAGCCAACGGGCTCGTGACGTACCGGCGCTCCGCAGGTTCAGGACGCTCTTTGAAGTGCGGCAGGTTTTCACGGCCTCTTCTGCATTCCCGCGGGGATCACTGCACAGATCGGGGCTCGGCGCTGAGCAGAGCTGCAGCCCATAGGCCTGCGTGCACGTTAGCCTGCCAGCAGTTCCTAAATCACACATGAGTTACATGTGTCATGAAAAAAACAACGAGACTGGTGACACACCCAGATGTGCAAAGGCTTTTATCAGATACTGTTGTGGCTCTACATGCCGTTTTTAGGCACTGGGGAATTTTATGCAGAGGGGAACTCTCTTCAAGTAACACGATCAGGAACGATGGAGAATCAAACCATATTTATGCACAAAGGAGTCCTATGAGAGCGAGCTTGCAGCCTTGATTGCACATATGGCATCTAGCGACAATGAATTAAGCAGTGTAAGATGAGAAAGAGGTTAAATGGGGACTGAAGTAGTGCTAATGAGCAGATATTTAACTGAAGTATAATTTGATACAGGGTGGAGTGGGGTGGGCGTGTATGAGAATGATTGAGGGTGCCGAGCTGAGGTCGGCAGTGTGTGTTTCAAAGGCGGCGCGTGGCGGTGGATGTGAGAGATTTGTTAATTCAGCAAAGCACAGCACCGCCTTGATATTTACTAAAGTTACAGGCAGCAGCTGGATGAACACACGCGCCTACGCAGGTACACACGGACGTCGCTGCAACAGATAGCAGAAACATTAAATGACTTTGCACAGCTGCACATGTTTGTAGAACTGTGAGTTTATACCGTAAATCTTTCATTTCCAGATCGAAACACTCATTCACTTGATTCCTGAGTCAACAGGACGGCTTAGTGACAAGCCCAGAAAAAGTAGTTTCGATATCAACCGTCTTTACGGAAAGCGTTTCTTTGCTAAGCAGCGTAGCAGTACTTTACCGATTGGGGCATCGTCTATTTTTGGGAGATGACAGTGGTTTTTATTAGCCAGGACCATTTGAGGTTGGAACACGTTACTAAATATATCTGACTTGGTAGTGACTTTAAGTGCGCGTGCGTCCTCTTGCTCCTGTCGGGTCACGTCTCCCACCTTTTTATCAATTCGTTGACCTCCAGTAGACGCTACAACACTTTCTTCCAGACGTTTCTTTCAAAGCGTCTGATATGTGAAACCGGGCGGTGGACGCCAGGACTACTTTAAGATTTAAGATTTATTTCAGAATTAGCTACAATGATTAGTAAGTCAGTGCCAGCAATTAAAAACACGCCTCACTGAGTGTCACCCCAGACTTCATCAGTACGTGCTGACGTCACATCTTCACACACCGTGCTGCCTTTTAGCATCGATGCGGGATTTTTAACAAACAGGCTAAACGTTGTGAAATGGTGCCAAATCATAACCAAGTAGTTTTGGTGCCCAAGTCAGAAGAGATGATAAGGGAGAGCAAAATTTCAATTAAAAATTGAAAATAAAATTCCAGTAAAGGTGTTACGGTGTCCACCCTGAAGTGGCAGTCATTCGGACAGAAAGACAGAAAAATCTCACTTGGTTCTTTTTTACGTCTATTAGTTCATGAAGCGTAAATGCTTAATAAAAGTATATATTTCCAAAACAACTAATAGAAAATATTTGAAATCCTTGCATAAAGAGACCTTTAGTTGATGCTAAAGTGTATCTCAGAGTCCGTTCAGCAATATTACGCAACAGAATTTCAATCATGGACAAAATTAAAGACAAAAAGAGTATTTTTATTTTGGTGCATATGTTTCCTCAGTTAAGATGTGAACATTTTTTGGTTAACAGTTCTAAATACTTGTTGCTGCAGTTTTCTCAGGCATTTTTTGGCTCTTTCTCTCTTGAAAAATATGTCTAATTAGCTCATTTCCTCCCGGTCACACATGGTGCAGAGACACATGTGTGGCTACATGTTACATACGAGCTGTGTACACAGCACTCCGACACACTCTGTTTCCACTTTTGTGATCCCAGAGCCTTCCTCGCGGTGAGCGGCGGACATGAAGTAATTCACTAATTCCACTGAATCATTTCTGACCTTGACTGGACGGCCTCCATCGCGGCCCGAGCTGTAGGCTGCAGCTGTACGTCCGCCTGATTCCATATTGTCTCCTTTTTAGGCTAATCTCCGTGCGTGTTCAGCGCTTGACCCCGGTGCTCCCTCACCGAAGTGTGAACGATGATTTAAAACAGGAACATGAGCAAACACTCACGCAAGGATTGATACACTGTCGCAGACACACACACACACACACACACACACATGGAAAAATAAGTGAAATGTCTTGTAGATTTGTATTTTTTTTTGTTTTTTTTACTCAAACAAATTGAATGAGATACATTTGCTTTACAAACACACAAACAAACATGAAAACCTTGACTGTATGTTTTCAGAACTCATAAAACCCATTGTGTGGCGAGAGCGTGGAACCACTTGCGACCCATTTCTGTATATTTTTCATGGCTCTGTTGATATTTTGCACTTTCACACACACACACAGTCCACGTTCAGTGTTGGAGCAGCCCAAAGAGCTTCCAGTATTCCCTCACTCTTTATTTTCTGTACATTTTTTCATCTCCTAACCAAACCCGGGCCCCTCTGTTAACCTAGACCCGACCACCAAGAGTAAATGGCCCATGCCTGGCCCCGGCCTCTGGAAATATACCAGCACTGAATCCACAATAACTCCCCAGAAAAATGGATCCGGGTTTCTTTGCACTCCATAAAAATGTGGCATGTTAATCACATATTGCGTATTTGGATAATATCAGATGGGGATTGAATGAGGCAGGATTTGTGCTCCACAGACTCCAAGTCTTGCTCTCTCTCTTCCTTTCCCTCACGGCTGCAGCTCCAGAGCTGTTACAGGACGACGTGCTGAATAATGGAAGGCTTTATTCTTCCAGTGGAGGAGAATTATTATTTTCATCCCCTTAAGGAAAAGCGGCGACAAAAATGGGCAAATGGTGAGGCATTAGCTGCCACACACTGGGAAATCTGTAGTAAAATACAAAAACCTACAAAATCTGCTCTGTTGGCAGCCGTAGAGCAAACTGATGTTGCCCTTTGTGTGACATGTAATCCATCATTTTAAAAGAACATTTGGACATCATATGGTTTCTTTTTTTTTGTGGGGGGGGGGGGGGGCTAACCAGTTTTCTTGGTACTGGATCTCCCGTTGACGATCCAGTCGCAGCCCTGCAGAAACCTCACATCTAACTCCCTAGTTTGTTTCTGGATTTAAGAAATATATCAGGAAACAATATTTTTGGCTTGGTTGGCCTTCACTTTAAGTTACTTTTAATTAGATAATATTTACTAGTAATTAGGGATGGGAATTGATACGATTTTTTAGGATTCCAATTCCATTTTCGATTCTGCTTAATGATTCAGTTCTTTATCGATTCCCTTATCGATTTTTCATTTGGGGAAAAAAAGTACAACAATGAGGCAAATGGCGCTAATATGATAGTCAGTGTTCGTTTGTTAACTAGTTACCTGCAGTATTATTAGTCAAGGACATGCTAACTTTGCTGCTGGTGCAGAAGTACTGACGTTAGTCCGGAGCGGATCAAAAACATGACATTCATTGATTGTTATTGGTTGCTGTGTGCGCAAATGTTTTAGCATGATGGTAGGATTTCCTCCCTTTGATGAAACATCAACTTGGCAAGTATTGGTAGTTGCCATGTTGTCTTCTTTTTACTGAAATGTAACCAGACTTTTGAATGATTGTATCGCTTGGGTGACATGTTTACTATTAACTGCTAGCTTATGCAACGTGTGTGATGATGTCATTCGCGCCCACTGGAATCGAAAAGGGAATCGTTTGCAAAATTTGCAAACGATTCCAAGGAATTGAAACACTGGGGGCCGGTTCTGAACAAGAACCGGTTCTCGATTCCCATCCCTACTTGTAATGCCTCTATGGAAAGCTGCTCAATGCACAGAACTTGTCAGCTTTTATTTGGTGGTCGTCGCCAGTATATTGCGTTTCTGACGGACAGTTGTCTCGTTCTTCTATACAACATCTAGACTTTTTATAGGTGATCGACTGTCTCACAAGAAAAGTGTGCTTCCCTGCAGTCAGTGGGGGGGAGGGCACTATTGGTCTATACCAGGGGTCGGCAACCCACAGCTCTAGACCCGCATGCGGCTCTTTAGCGCCGCCCTAGTGGCTCCTAGAGCTTTTTCAAAAATGTTTGACCTTTTTTTTCTTTTTTCTTCTTTTTTTCTTTTTTCTTCTTTTTTTCCTTTTTCTTTTTTTTCTCTTTTTTCTTCCTTTTTCCTTTCCTTTTTAATCTCGACATTTCGACTATTTTCTCAACATTTCGACTTTTTTCTCGAGATTGTACTTCAACATTAATCTCGACATTTCGACTTTTTTCTCGAAATTTTGACTTTTTTCTCGACTTTTTTCTCAACATTTCGACTTTTTTCATGAAATTTGGACTTTTTTCTTGAAATGCAAATGGAAAAAAAATCTTCCCCCAGTTCTAACTAATATAGAAACATGCAGCATGTGCCTTCATTCTAAGGCTGATACAAGACTTTTCATTTTTTGCAGCTCCAGACATATTAGTTTTTTGTGTTTTTGGTCCAATATGGCTCTTTCAACATTTTGGGTTGCAGACCCCTGGTCTATACTGTACCTGAGTGAGTCTGTGATGCACTAATATTCCTTAGCTTCCTCTCACCTCGACTCTTTTCTCTCTTAACTCTTCTCACTCCTCGTCGGCAAATCCGTAATATTCCCTGCTTTTTTTCAGTGAACCAAATCTCCTAACAATAGCCAAACAGTAATGGACTGAAGCTTGCACACATTTGCATTTCTATATGTTCATACAAAGCTGCTGTAATTCACCCGCAGACAGGCTCAGACTTGGTCTGGGATAATGACGTTTACATCACCTTGACACAACCAGATCCACATCCAGACTCGTAGACACAGAAGTATAACACCCCCTTTAAGCATTATGATTTCAGACAAAGCCAATGTCAGTTAAAATTGAAACAAAGTAGGCATTTTATTACTCAAAGTGAACGATCTGCTGGTCTACCCGGATTCATGGGTTTATTGAGCGTTGTATCAAGAGGGACTAGGAATTTGGGGGGGGGGTTTTTAGTGCCCTTTTTCATATCATTCAACACTTGGACTACTCCCTGGCTTTCATCTCTAGATAGTTGTCCTCGCGAAAAAAGTTTACAGTTATACTGTTGAGGGATGAAACCCAAGAACACCACATTTCCTTGGCAGTGATCATGTTGATTTTATAAACTCTTAACCAGAAAGCAACAAGGATGGTATTCACAAGTTACTAGAGTTGTCTAATTGAAGGCAGAGGCGATTCCCTACTGTCTTTACATAAAAAAAAACAATGCTCATAAGCCCCACAAAGAACGGATACAAAAAATAGAAATGTGTGCTGCCAAAAAGTTAGTCTCAAGCACATATCGTTGATGAAATGGTCCTTTTGTTTTGATGATGTCACATTATCCCAAACATTTAGTCCAAGTATTTTTTTGCACTTCAAATATTAAAGCTGTAGCTTTCGTAAAATAATACAATTTGTTAGTCAAGTTGATGAAAAGCGAGCAATGCATTTCATCAGTCTTGATTGCACTCGTGTCAGAAAACAACGCTTCAAAGGACAGCATGGTTGATAGTTTTAGAGAGCTTATTGAGAGAGAAGTCGTGTTTTTGTGGACTTCTAAAGTACGATACACAACGTGTGTCACTCTAAATGTGGGTTTCGTTGCACGTTTGCACTTGAATCATCATCCGGTGTGTTCCTGGCTGCGCTAAAGGACTGACAGCTGGACATACAAACTCAGACAAGCTGCTGCTTAATTTTGCCTGTAAGACACAGCAAAAAATAAAAACTAACAGACCTGAGAAAGAGCAGACGCACATGCACATATAGACATGGATGGATGGTTAACCCGAGAGTGGAAAACGGCATCTCTACCTCCTCTGAATATGATGCCACGTAATTTATTTTTGTGTACGAGTTTGTGTGCGTAGATTGGAAACAGCAGGTTGCTTTTATTCATGACCATACAGTCGCCGTCCTCCCCCATGCCTCACACACACATTCATACGAACATGTATACACACACACACACACACACACACACACACACACACAGGTGGCTGTAATTAGTGTGTGGAGCCCATTCATGGCACGAGATCAAACCCCTGTGCCGCTCGGCTTCAGGAAATACAAAGCTCTGCTCGGAGTTAGGCACACACGTTTGCAGACATTCATCGCTGCATGTCCCTTTACTCTTTATTTCTTTTGCTCCGTTTCTGTCGGGATGCTTGCGTACAGAAGGTTTCCCCATAAACAGTTTTTGTTTAGTCTCCAAGTGAAACAGAGCTCCGTTTGACTCCACTGCAGAAACTAACACACTTTTTTGCACACTCAGTGTTTACTTCTGCCGGAGGAGAGAATCAGGAGAGAGAAGTCGGTTGAGTTTAGGATTATGGCTTAGATAAGCCTGAAATGTTAAAACATCTCCCATCAGCCTTAAAAATACAATCAACAGGTTTCTGCTGTGGTGTGCAAATCTTGTGCAGCTGGAGCAGGTGAGACACAAGGTTAAAATAGCAGGAATAATGCTGCTGCACAAAGAACTCTAAGCTGTGAGTTGTCAGCTCTTCATACTGATGATGAGGCAGCTCTCTCAGGGGGGGTTCTTCTGACCTCTTTCTCCTTGTTGCATATTTGACCTCGGTATATCTGTATTTAGTACCGCAGCTACAGAAATATGAGAAGAAAAATATGTTGTTGCATTAGAATAAGTTGTATGTAATTTAAACCTCTTACTGTGAATATTGTTTGATTGACAATAAATTACTTTTTTCAAAGTTATTTTTGCACTCTACCACTTTGGATGTTGTGATTACTTGTAATCAGTGAGAATAAAAAGAATAAACAGAAAAAAATTAATATATACAGTCACAGACAGGTTTGTTAGGATTTCTTTGTGATTTTTTTTTCCAAGTGTCCAAAATATTAAAAATGAATAGTCATCAATGGACGGTACATAAGAGAGAGTTTTGTGTCCAGTTTATTTCACTTCAGCTCACAACAGCAACTAAACTGCTGGGAATTACAATATGATTTAAAACCTTCAATGCCTACAATGCTGCGCCTTTTGTTGCAGCTTGAAACATTAAAGTTAATTTAGTTATATTTTATTTCATTCATTTTGTTTCATGCTAACTTTTGAACAAATTGAAGTTTCCATTGTTCTTATGAGAGTCTTCCATCATAGAGATATTTTGGTCAGGACTGTACTCATTAAGAACTGAGTGTGTGTGTGTGTGTGTGTGTGTGTGTGTGTGTGTGTGTGTGTGTGTGTGTGTGTGTGTGTGTGTGTGTGTGTGTGTGTGTGTGTGTGTGTGTGTGTAATTTCCTCACACATCTTGGCATGTGCCAGATAAGTCAGAGAGCTGGAAGCAATTCCCAGCAGAATGTTAACGTGTGTTCATCATATTGCTGAGAGTTCGAGCCCAGAATGGCACATCGTGTAATCGCATTTGTAAATAGCATCGTAAAGTTGCGCTCGTAAAAAGCTTGTTGTCTTGGCGAGCTTGGAGGAGGCCAGCGGGTGGCTGGCCTCAAAACGCTGTCAGGTGCTGGTGTGTGAGTGTGTGTGAGTGTGTGTGAGTGTGTGTGAGTGTGTGTGAGAGCATGGGTGTGATGATAAATGGTAATGAGCTCACATGTTCCACAAACTGAGGATGAGGATCTGTAAATTATAAATGATGTATGTTTGTGATTCAGTGGTTTAATTGATGTTGGAAAATGTCATCACCTCAGACTCACTGACCACGAAAAAACTCACATAAAAGTAGTTAATCTGTCGTGTAAGACGGCGTAGTCTCTTACAGGGAGTAGCAGCTAACTGCAGTGTGTGATTGTCTGCTCTGTGGTTACAGTTAATAAATCTTTCTCTCTGGGCTGTCACTTTTTTTTTCAGTCCAGCTCTGTCTCTTTATAACTCTCCTGCTGCCTGTTGACCTCTTCCAAAAGGCAGTCAGATCCCGTCTTGTTCGCTGTTTCTCTCTGTCGCTGCTCCTTTCACTGTCTCTCCCTCGTTCTCACATGCTGTTAATGGAGGCCAACGTAGCAGAGCAACTTATAATGATTTCCATACGGCTACGCGGCGTCTGCACAGCCTGGCGTTTAAATCACTGTGACGTGTGTGTGTGTGTGTGTGTGTGTGTGTGTGTGTGCAGAGTCTGTAAAGCACACCTGTGCAGCTACACACATCTTGACAGCTTGAGAATATGACAACTTTATAGATAACGGACATGACTTTTTTGGTTTCTTATAGACTATGTGTCAGAAAAGTAGATTTTTATTGTACAAGGTATTTTGATTTTGTGTAACGGTTCATGGAGAGAAAATCAAATGGACTGTAGATTAAAGAGAAGTCGCGAGGAAGGCACTCGAGATGTCCGTTTTGAAAACTGATCAGGTTCGCAGGTGCAGGTCGGGACCAAACACGGGAAAAACACGCCCACAGTAATGGCTGATGCTTAAACTGCAATCCTTCTTGATGTGAGGCTAATCATCCCTATTTTCATTTATCAAGTTAAAACGCTCAAACTATGAAATATCGAGGATGGACGAGGTAAGAATCTGTTTAAACATGATTACTATTTCGTTTAAAACTGTGTGGCAGCCAGTCATTGAGTTAATTTTTGTGCAAGGTATTGCTGATTAACCTTTACATGTAAAGAGAGAGAAAAAACTAAACATTAGCCTTAAAGCAGAAGTTTTTTCCTTCACATTTGAGACTTGAGACACGAGACGGCAGTGGGGTTAACACGTTCAGTCCTCCCTCTTGTCAACTGACCTCTGTTTAAGTACGAAATGAATTCCTGGGGCCAGATTCACCAATATGTTCTTAAGAACGATCTTAAGAAATGTCTTAAGATCTAAAATTAAGAAGTTCATAAGAAAGTTCTTAAGTGAAATTCCTCAATATTTTCTTAAGAACCGTCTTAAGAACTGTCATTTCTTACGAATTTCTTATTTTTCCTACTTAAGAACTTCTTAAAATATGTCATTGCATTGCACGCGCCAACAAACAACATTTATACAGGTAGTTTGGGTCTTAACTGTCAGTCACTCACTAAACATGGAGAAGGAGAAAAAGAGATGCAGGAACTTTTCAAGGTTGTGGTGGATGAGATTAATGTGCGAAAAAAAATACTATTGGGGAAAATTAATAATAATTAACTACCACGCTAACTAACATGCCAACAAACAGTTAACAGGCTCTGTGTGTAATTAATTACAAAGTATATCCTCAAACTATCACCTACTAGTCTAAACTTAAACAGGTCAAGGTTGTCTTAAAGTGAAGAAAAAAGTCAAGGACAAATTTGAGAACTTTTATTTCAAGAATACCATTTATTCTTAAGTTTTTTTCTTAAGAAGAAACTTAAGAAGAAAGTTGAGAAAATACTTAGCACTTTTTTGGACGATATGACTTCTTCTCTTTTTTCTTCTTAAGACTGAACTTAAGAAAAAAATGACACTTAAGAAGATTTCTTTTCTTAAGAATGTTTTGTGAATCCGGCCCCTGATCTTGGAAATGGTTGACAGAAAAGCATTTCCAGTTCAGGGACAGCTGTTGTTCATGAGGCCGAGCATTCATCTGTTAATTATAAGGTCCGTATTTCCATTTCTAGTCTTTCTAGACCACTTGCTGAAGTCTCCTTGAGCAAGAGGCTTAACCCGGTGTTTTTCCTTTTTTCTGTATGTGTGATTGTCTTAAAAAGAAAAAGTCGGTGTGCAAATGAATAGGTGTTGTACTGTATAGTATGTATGATTGCGTGAATGGATGAATGTGGCCTGTGTTTGCAGTTTCTGTCTTCAGTTAGATCCATTTAAACGACTTTTAACTCAAATCCACAAATGTGCACCGTTCCTGCCAAAGAAGACTGTGTTCATTGTAAACGGCCCTGAAATCTTAGGTTAGATATGACTGACAGTTGCAATTTAAATTGGTATCCCTGTCTGTGGCCAGTGATTGGACCGTACTACGTGTCAGACATTACACTAAAGTGTCCACGGAGTATAACATGAGCTGCTAATTACAGATGAAACGCAGCCCGTGCTTGAGAGAAACAGTTTCCACTCACAAATCTGCCAGCGCACATTTCTACTGTGGTGTTGCAGGATATAAATCCAGCCGCTTATTACAATGACACTGTGTGTGTAATGTTTCTGCACCGTAAAAGAGGATATTCCTGCAATGACCTTTGCTGGAGAGAAAGGAATGTCAGGAACGTGGTGCAATACGTTTGGAAGTCTCTCTTTACTTTCAGAAACTTGTAATCCATTGTGTTCTTCCATCACCCACCATAATAAGCGTACACCGCAGGAAAGAACCACACAACATCAGGTTTTATTGTTTCCAGAGTTTTGTTGAAGCGATGGAGCTATAATGACAGTGTTGGTTTTGGTGGGGGGTCGGAGCACTGACAGGCCAACAACTGCGGAGGAAAGAAAAAGATGTTTGTTCTGCTTTTTGTTGCAGAGACTGGATTTGGAGGGGGGGGTGCCTTGGTAGAACTCTGCTAAAGAACAGATTTTTAAAGTTCATCATTTGAACCACTGAAAGATGAACCCTAAAGTGTTTCAATCGATAATTTTACCCTTTTTCGCCACATTTTCTCCAAACGTCAGTCATCAACTAAATTCAGAATTTCTTTGTCCTTGAATTGTCTGAATGTTCTCATTTTATGTAGCAAGAGGCAAGAACTCAATGTGATCAAATTATAACATTGGTCAAAAACTGCAACTCACTTCCAAATTCCCCAGAAAAAGCTGAAGCAGGGAAACAAATAGAAAACTATCCCCGGGCTGGAATTTTTAACTCAACAATGCCTTATTTTCTAGTGTTATGTAAAACCTGTGGTCGCTCATGTCAAAATTATGAAACGAAACATTTATTGTGGGAGGCAAGCTGTGGCCGTGCGAAGCTTGAAACTGTGACCGTGGCCAATTTTAGAGCACTAACAGTGGTTTACAAGGTTTGTCAGATACACAAACGCGGATCAGGACTGCTGTTTTTGGCCGCGATGCTGCAGCGACGGGCGGTCGGTCGGAGCTGACGCAGAAAGCTTCATGCATGCCCACGTCGGCCTCGGCAGACGCACGCTCCGAGGTTCTGGCCACATATCCAGTGTCTCTATATTAAAACCTGGGAGGACGTGACCCTTTAGGAAAACACCGACAAAACTCTTGGGTATAAACACACGCAAATATAAACACATTGAGCTTTGGGGACTCGCATGTCGGAGCGTGCTCGTTTGCAGTCGTTGCCTTTTTCTTTACGGACCTTAAAGTAAATACGGGAAGAGGTTACACAAACACATTGGCCCACACAGGGGTACCCAGGCAGTGTTGGTGTGAAACACAGCGCACCGTTCACCCATTTGCACGCTTCAGTGTAGATTGAGACGGAGACAAATGGGAAAAACAAAGGAGGAACCAGAAAGCGGAGACCAGAAGGATGGGGATCTCTTGGGCTGCTTCCTTATTAGTTCTGTCATATCTTAAAATGGGAAACTATTTTTACGGTGATGCCACGCCAATTTTTGATCCGCTGCAGGCCCCGTTTCAGTTTGCAAATGCCGAGGTTGCGGTCAACAACAACACGTGGAAGGAAAAGCAAAGGCCGCTGATTTGGTTGTCCTTGATATCCGGTAAAGTCTGCATTTAATCAAACTGCATCTGCCTACGTGGGCTGAAATCAAGCCCTTACACGAGCTCTTTGCTTCATAAATTACTGTAAGCTGCGTTTTAGCTCATGTGTGCATCATACATGGCCAACGTGTAGTTGGGATGCCAATCAGTTTTGTTTTAAAACATCATTTAAAAAGGAAATTGGACAACAGCCGATTCACACTCGTCGTTAATAGGTGGGATGTGTTTTTATGACCAACAATTTAACTTACTTTCCAGAGTTTAGCAGCTGATGGCCTGTCGTGTTTATTCTTCAGACAACAAACAGCTTCCATTTGAACCAATGATAGAAGCCACAAGGATTTGGACGCATTTGCTCAGGTGGAAACGTGTCTCTATGCAAACGGTGGTGACGCGGGTTTGATCCGTGTCCAGCAGTTGGTCCAAAACTGTGCGATTATACTCACATATATGCATTTTCTATTTGAATTTGGCGTGAATGCAGTAGCATGTATGTACCATTTTCCGTGTTCTTTCTTTGTCCATTTCTCTGTGCGTGATGGTGCGTGCACGAGCTATCTGGCTCAACATAAGGAGGTGGAACAAGATCACAAGAGAAAGCATTTTGTTTATTAAAAACAGGTGAAAAAGGGGAAAGGGATATGTTTTGTACAATGTGTGCATTGAAACCAAACACCAAAACTAGCTCTCGCTCTCAACGAGCAGAACTGAAGAAAGGTGCAAAACTGCCCTTTTTGGAAACAACGCTCTCTGAAATTAGATTTCACAGAGAGATTGTCAAATCAAAGATTTTTAGAGCCAGTCTTCGGGGTGTTAAAAGCCTTCAGGAATATTGTGTTCTCTATAATTAGTACCGCCACTCGTATCAAGTATGCTCCCTCTGTTCTCTGAAGTTCTTCAGACAAAAGCCTCTTCAGGCTTTGGGTGAAGTGATAACTGAGCGGCGAGATGGGCATCTGGACTGTTTGTTTATAGTCAGAGATTAACCCCGGTCTCGGCAGTTGGGCTAAATCTAGAAATTGTTCTTCTATTTCTGTCAGAAAACAAATAGATCAGACTGCTCAGTTTTCAACCTCCAGCTATCCGTCAGGATTTATTTTGCTTCTCTGACATGCATTCCTCTCACCGCACATACTTGCTGGAGAACATGTTAGTCTTCATCAACTCTTCGACCCTTAATGTGCAGCATTCCCCTTTTTGGTTCCCCTTAAATAGCTTGGAAGTTTCCTCGCTGCCCGTCACAGTCAGCTCTTCCAACTGTTCACCGAATCTGTTTGATATTTTATACACGCTTTATTTACGCTGCACTTTTCTTTTTATATAACTGATTCATAAAACATATCAACTCTTTACTTGAAGGTTTATTTTTAATCTTCGATGACAGCAATAGTTATGGGACATGACCCATCTTATGTTGATTTATATCTCTGGAAACTTTGACATCTCAACAAGGAACATGTTTACATCAGTATAAGTCCAGGGTTGGATCTCTACACTGGCTTCTGTCCGTCACAGAATAAAATCCTGCGGTTGGTTTATAAATCTCTGAATGGTCTCGGGCCAAAATACATCCCTGATCTGCTGGTCCGTTATGAACCAACCAGAACGCTCGGGTCGTCACAGTCACACTTACTTTCTGTACTCAGAATCAGTAATCTGTAAAAAGAATCAGAGTCAGAGCCAAACAAGGTGAGGCAGCTTTCAGCTGTTATGCTCCTCACCTGTGGAAAAAACTCCCAGAATGCATCGGGACTGCTGGAACTCTGTTGCTTTAAGTCAAGGTTGAAAACCTTGTTATTTACTTCTGCCTTTCAGTAATGCACTACAAGCTTTATTTCTTGCATCTCATCTTTAATTCTGCTTTTAGACCCTTTTACTTTTCAATGCATGTTTTTTAAATGTTTTTTTTTCTTTCATAGTTCTTTTTATTGATTTTTACTTGCACATAAACAAAACTTTAAACATTCCCTCCCCACAACGAACTTCCCTTACCCCTACTGTCACTCAATGATGTTAGGCTAACTCTACTTAGTGAGATTTTACAACATATGTTTGTATAACAAAGACTTCTCAAGACTGAGTAACCCATTAATACAAGGCGCTTAGTGAAACACAGTATAATTAAAGACTAAAACATATTGTAGAAGCAGCATGACAAGGCCTGAGACGCCAGCAACCCCATACGGGTATCTGACTAAGATTAATTACTGCACTTGTGTGGAGGGTTTATCAAAAAAGGTCAAAAAAGGTCTCCATACTCTAAAAAACGTATTTTCAGAGCCCCGTAGTGTATACCTAAATGTTTTTTTTTTGTAATAATAAAAACATAAAATGCTCATGAGTTCAAGTGTTTGCATCTTCTGTTATTTTGGTTTCTGTCAGGCGACAACAGGTGCGACATCCTGGTTCCCCAAAACCAGGTTAAACATTTTTCCCATTTTTTGAAACAGGAATAAGATGAGTAGATGTGCAACACATAAGATCATTTAGTTAAAAATAAATGTTACAATCCTGTCTGTTTTATATCATTAACTATGCGCGCATGTACATATTTGAGTTTAAAATAAAGTGCTTGGATACTGTGGCCACGCTGTAATGGATGCGCAGTGCTGCCAGTTGAACTAGTTAAGCCTCATCTGTCAGTTTGTTTGCAGGGAGGTCTGCCTCGTAAAGTTTGCCATCTCACAGGAGGCAGCGGGGAGGATTTGCTCTCTGCTAAAAGCACTAAACCTCGTTCCCTCCTCGGATTAGAGCCCTGCGCCACTCAGCTTCAAACACATCGCCTTTTCTCAGAACACGCTGTGCATGTGGAAGGGGGGGGGGGGGTCCAAAAGAGGGAAAGAGGAGCGTGGTTTAACGGGAACACCTCAAGTTACCATTTAGGTGAATAATGCCAAGACACATGCACTCAGACATGCAGTGACACACCCATGCAGGAATTCATATCTCGCACACACGCAGGGCCTGTCAGGATGCTATTAATACCACTCCTTAGGATGCAGGTCATGCCTCCTATTTGCATTTCAGATGCGCCTTCTATTCCATCGTCCAAATAGTGATACTTTAAAGACATTTGGCACTGCATTAAACACCGAGCTTTCAGGTGGTCTTCTAAAAATCCCCCCCAAAAAAAGCTGCATACGAACCAACATGCACGGCGAACAGATCCGTTTACAGCGCACGCACTCCGGTTCTTCCTGCAGGTGGTCCGAGGCTGTTTGATTCCTTATTCAGTCCTTCCATAACTACTATCAGGTTTTTGCTTGAAGTTGAGATTCAAGCCAAGTTAACCACATACCTCCACACTTCCACTCCCCCACATCCTCACATGGATTCTGACGGAGCTGATATTGGGCCGTATCAGCCCTCCCACATCCTCTCCGCTGTGAAGGGCCCCTTGGAGACATTGGTTCCATCTTGAAGCGTTTCTTACCACGAAGGTTCACATGGATGTGTGTATCTTTATTGATAATTAATGTGGGAGAGCCCACTGAGGGAGGGAACCCGATCCACCAGTGTCAAAGCGATATGATACTAGAGTGTGATTAAACATATGCCATATAAAGGTATTTAAAAAGAAAAGAGAGGTCCAGATTCGGGAGCATGCTTTTTTTTAGAGGTATGAGTCAGGAAATTTAGATTTAAGGTTTAAGATTGAAGGAATGATAAGAGAGGGTTGTTGAGCTGATTTTATGACTTAGATCGGCAGTGATTTACGGCAGCAACACGCCTCTTTTTATTATAACACAAGTGGAAAAATGTACAATGTCATTTATCATTTGCCTCTCTGGTTTAACAAAAAAAAGAAAAAGTGGTGCTGAACAGTTTACATTAAACATTTGAGTATTGACGATGAGAAAAGGTACTGCCTTGCACAGCCTTGATCAGCCTATCTTTGACTTGACATTAACTCCCACCAGCCTGCTTTTCTAACCTCTGATCCACCGCTTTGTCTTTTTCTTTGTTTATTTCTTAGTGATGAGCTCCTATTAAACTCTAGATCCAGAAATATTCAAAAGCTATAACAGGAATGTTTTTCCTCTCCTCTTCTGCAACCTGCTTCCAATTTTGAAATAATCTTCTTGAGATTTCTCAATTTTTATGTGGAACAATTAGATAGATGGACCAAGGCTGAAGCATGTTTATCAAATGTATGTAAAGAATATGCAGAAAAGAATTGTTCATAGCTTCCCTGTTAAGTGGTTTCATGCTTTTTTTCTCTTCAAACTTTAAATATAGTTTATAATTGATGCTCAACAAGTGGATGTAGAAATAGTCACCTTTCAGACACATTTTTTACACAATAAACTATTTTGTGCTTTGTCATAATCGTCAGTTCAATCATGACATTTCTTGTCTTTCTGTAACCAGACGACTCCAGTTCAAGAAACGGAGCGGGGTCAGCGGGTGGAGACTCTGAACACGCCCCGGAGCTGGCTGGGAAACTAGGTAACCGCTCACAGACCTGTGGCCGAATGGAAACGTGAATGTGAAAGAAGCCTGGAAGTGACACCTGAAATAGCTGAGATTATGTTTATAAAGAAAGCACAGTAGCTGATTGCACAATAAAAAACAAGCTGTCAGGTGGGGATATATGACCACACACAGACACACGAGCACAAACACACATGGTGTGTGTTGGTGTGAGTAATTGGCTCTGACAGAGTGGAGAGTGGTCTATTTGTGTGAGGTGTGATTTGGTGGGACACATTCCTTTCTTCCCCCTCTTCCAAATCTTCCCGCTCCCCTTTTTCACATTGCGTAACCCTTCTGTCTTTTGTTCTCTGTGGTATTTTTACACCTTTTTTAATTTTGTTTGATTTACTTCAGGTAAACTAAGAAACTGAGACCACTCTCATATCTGGGAGTTAATTATGTGTCGGGAGGGAATCAGTTTAGCTGAGCCTGAAGCCTGAAGCCTGAAAGCAGATTCTCTAAAGTTTTTTCAAAGGCTTGAATTTTGTTTATTTTGCACACAAATGTACCCAAGCACAATTAATGATTTTAAAGGCACATGATTTTTAGTCCACAGCACCCACAGGTTTCTGTAATTGTATATACTGAGCTGCTGCAGATGCACAACCTCGAAAAAGAGATTTAAAATCAGAGACTGGAAACGTCCAGTTTGTCGGCCAGTCATTTACATGCTGCTCTTTCGTCTGTTCATGCCTGGGCTTCACAGTGAGGCATTTCTTTTAACTCTGAGTAAAAAGTAAAATATGAAATAGTTTTGCCTATATTTTAGCAGTTTAGCATTTTTTTTATTTTTTTTTACACAAAATTCTTCAAGAAGACTGTAATGATCTCCAGTTTGATACTTATACTTCACTGATAATAATCTGCGTGACTCTTGGCTTTGTAAAGACTGAGCAGGTGATTCTTGGTTCTGTGAAGATGCATCTACATGTCAGTGTGTCTGAGTCAAATCCACATCTTTTTTTCTGCACTAAATAACTAATTCTCCGGTTACAGAGTGGGTTACGGCCAGAGTCAACATGACTGTGGTTTCCTCAGGACATACAGATCTATGAGCTGATGAGGGAAGTTTCCCATTTTGGTTAGATCCTGTGACACCAGTGGTTTCATGTGGTTTTATATCGCTGTATTAAGTTTAATTAAAACTCCCAAAATGCATAAATTAATGAAACATGACAGATTAGGATAATATTATGTTTCAAGCTTGGAAAAACCCTGTTGACACGGCCCCAAAAATTGGAGCTCGCATATTAAATGTAGTTTAAAAGTGCATGAAATGTAGGATCATAACGTCCAAGACGAGGTTGACTTCAGGATTCAGAGAGAATAAGAGGAACGCCACTGCGTGGCAGAACAAAGATCAAATAACTTTCTAATTTCCAAAAACAAGGTCTCTGGAAGACTGTCAATTTTGCAACAGACACCATAAAGACTTACTTTTTTCTTCTCCCAAACTGAGAGTCAGATTGAGCCGGGGATTACAGTGATGCAGGGGTTATTGTAATTGTTTTAAGCCCACACAATCATCAAAACTAAAATTAGCTCAGAGGTGAAACTCTCTACTATTTTAGTATCTTGAATCCATATTTGACTTCTCTAACACACACACACACACACACACACCTACACACACACACTCCCTCTCCCTCTTTGGCACAGTTTGTGATCAAAGGCGTCAGTCGGAGGGTCAGCAGTATTTTTACACTGTGAAGTGTGGCGTTTAAGTGGCCCCTGAGACCCCGAACAAGCCTGCCCTTTCCCTCTCTCTGGCTCTCACCTTCTCCCCTCGTCCCTCTCCGTATCGCCACCGGTCCACTTCACCTTCTCCTCCATGTGTCTCTGGGTTTCCACGTGCCCTCTCTTTTACCTCTGCTTTTTATTGTTTTAACTCGGCCTCTTTCTCTCTTTGTTCTCAAATGTTTCTGCCTTCGCTTGGGGTTTTACTCGCCGGCGTTTAGCCGCGTCAGTTCTGTGCGCGTTAACCTCGATGTGAACTTTATTCCTTTCGTTGTCAGTCTGCTTTCTTCCTTTTGATTTGCTTCGGTTTTAGAGCATGTAAATCAGTTCACTTCCAAAAACAGTTGGTCCATGCGCTCATGTCTTTACCCCCCGTTGTTCACAACGATCGGTTCCTCTCTGAGCCTTCGTCAGCTGAATTTGTGAAATTCATAAAAGTTGAGCATTAATTTACAAATCGCTCTCTGGTAGATCTATTTACTCTGTCTGGTCACAGTTCATCTGTAGTCCAGTAGCTTTTCTCAGACTCAGAGGGCACAAAGGCGAGACTTAAAAGCCTTTATGCTATGTTTGTTTTGTCATCCTGCCCAGCTGCGGGGCTATCGGCAGAGAGCTGTATTCCTCTGAGTAATGCAGCTGCAATGAAATCTCCCAATTTGAGCGCACAAAGCCGTCACATAACTCTTCTCCCTATTTGTTTACCCAGGGCTAGAATAATAGCTGCGTCTGAGGAAAGAGATGCAACTGTAGTAGTTTCTGGGTGATTTATCGCCCTGGCTGATGGCTATCTGCTGCGGCTGGAACACGAGGGCTATAAAATCAAGCGCTCCTGTGAATGATTTCCTCTCCTTCCTCCCTACTGATTTTTCTTTTTTGCCTCTTTGATCTGTTTTCACTGATCGTAGGGTTTCTCGAAAAGGAATATCAGGGATTTAGATTAGATTGTCTTAGTGCACAGCCTTTTTATTTATTAGTAAAGAAAAATATGCAACTTTGATAGAATGGATGGAGTCGGGTCACGCAAGCGGAGGAGCGATGCGGATGGGAGTTAACTGGCTTTTGATTTGATTCTTAATATTTATTTTATACGCACAGTCTATGTTCGAGAACCATAGACTGTAAAAAAAATAATGGTGAAAGCATGATGTTACATGACTCATGGTCTCTGCAGAGCTGTTTGGAAGCCTATTTTTCTGCCATGTTGCCCGGGAAGCCGATGAGGACACGCCCACCGTCAGAGGTGTCAAGTAACAAAGTACAAATACTTCGTTACCTTACTTAAGTAGAAATTTTGGTTATCTATACTTCACTGGAGTAATTATTTTTCAGACGACTTTTTACTTTTACTCCTTACATTTTCACGCAATTATCTGTACTTTTTACTCCTTACATTTTAAAAACAGCCTCGTTACTCTATTTCATTTTGGCCTTTAAATAAAAACTATCCAGTTAAATTGCTCCATCCGGATAGAGTGAATTTGGTTGTGGTTGTTTCAGATGTTCTTGTCCAGTTTTGTTCTTACATCCGTCGCCCTCAGATTCCTGCAACTAAACTTGGATGTACATTCCAATAAAGGTTAGGATAAATGATAACACGCCTCTGAAGTTTGACTTTTTGCACCATTACAATACTTATAGGCAACTAGTCATCATATCTCCTGCTCTCTGAAACACATGTTAATGCTCAATAGTACACATATATGGTCCTTTAATATATTTGCATTATACTAAGATGCATTCATTTTCAATGGCTTTTGTCCTTAATGGCTTTTTTCCCCCTTACATTACTTTTACTTTTATACTTTAAGTAGTTTTGAAACCAGTACTTTTATACTTTTACTTGAGTAAAAAACTTGAGTTGATACTTCAACTTCTACAGGAGTATTTTTAAACTCTAGTATCTATACTTCTACCTGAGTAATGAATGTGAATACTTTTGACACCTCTACCCACCGTATGAGTCAATGTTAGTATTGGCTTTCAGCTCCTTTTAAAAGATCCCCACCGCAATATCTCCAGAGCTGCCGGCAGACGTTTACAACAGAATAGCATTAAACATGTTCTCTGTGGGGGAATCAAAAATAACGGTGGCTGGGCCTCAAACAGGAGCTTCACTAAGCGGGGCAGCATGACGACTGCAGATGAGGAACGGATAGAAATTAGAAATCAGCTGAACCGACTGTCAGTCAACCATGTCAAGAATATTGCTTTGTATAAATTCTCCTGGCATTAGGGATGGGCGGTATGGACTAAAAAATGTATCACGATTATTTCTGGCATTTATCCCGATAACGATAAAAATGACGATAAAAAAAATACCAATTCAACTCCACCTTTTTAACTATGAATCTATCTCGCTCTCAGATCCGCCATGTCGTTACACAAAAACGTCATCAACGGGAATTTATCTTTCTTTCTTTCTTTCTTTCTTTCTTTCTTTCTTTCTTTCTTTCTTTCTTTCTTTCTTTCTTTCTTTCTTTCTTTCTTTCTTTCTTTCTTTCTTTTTTTCTTTCTTTCTTTCTTTCTTTCTTTCTTTCTTTCTTTCTTTCTTTCTTTCTTTCTTTCTTTCTTTCTTTCTTTCTTTCTTTCTTTCCTTCCTTCCTTCCTTCTTTTTTCCCTTCCTTCCTCCTTTCCTCCTGCTCTTTCCTTCCTTCTTCCCTTCCTCTTTTCTCCCTTCCTTCCTCCTTTCCTTGTTTTCTCCCTTCCTTCTCCCCTTTCCTTCCTTCCTTCCTTCCTTCCTTCCTTCCTTCCTTCCTTCCTTCCTTCCTTCCTTCCTTCCTTCCTTCCTTTCTTCCTTCCTTCTTTTTTCCCCTTCCTTCCTTCTTTCCTCCTGCTCTCTCCTTCCTTCTTCCCTTCCTCTTTTCTCCCTTCCTTCCTTCTTTCCTTGTTTTCTCCCTTCCTTCTCCCCTTTCCTTCCTTCCTTCCTTCCTTCCTTCCTTCCTTCCTTCCTTCCAAAAATCAGCTTTACACAAAAACTTCATCAACGGGAATTTATCGTTTTTACCGCGTCATGACAAATTCTTATCGTAAGGAATTTTTTTGACGGTATATCGTGAACGGTAAAATATCGCCCATTCCTACCTGGCGTGGTACAAAAAACACCCCCCCCCCCCTCGGAGATGTCATGGGTGTAACATCAAACGATTGAGAACAAAATGGCTGTAAACATGTTTATTTTTCTGCTCTGGCCAAATCTTCCTCTTTAAGAGGAAGAGGAAATGGGAAAAAAGTAATAAAACATTTGGGTTTATTCCAGCAAATGTACGCTTCTCATGCTGCTAAAAATGTCCATATCATGACGTCCACAGTCGTCCTCAGATTGTCCGATTCATTCCTAATTCCATCGTCCTTGTTTACATAATTCATGGAGCCACGTGCTAAAATGCAACAACAGCTGACAAAAGCGTCGTCATACTGGTCATGACTGTGTGAGAGTGTGTTGACACTGACTATTATCAACACCATTTCATGGTGATGATGTAAGGTTATACATCAGTAATGACTATGAAGTATAAAATTAATTACCAGTCACAGCTGCAAATGTTAGCTTTAATAAACAAGACCAAAATACATCAGCCTGAGCTCAGAGGAAACGGGATCGCCCACGTCATAATCACACATATGCTTCCGATACGTGTCGTTACGAGGAGCTGCTGTAACCCCTGGGAGAAGCTCTTAGAGCGCGCCGCGCTTCATGCTGACATTCACTTTACAACTGGAAGTTGCTGTTTTGAAGCCGCTTTTCTAAGGAGCAAATAAAAACTGTAACTCAAGAGGCCTGAAACATTCGTGAACCCTCTTTCCCTGCGACAGTCTTGCCAGATAACATGGCTTTGATTCCTTTTTACATCTTATGAATCTGTCACTTAGGAATTTCCAGTGAATTACAAAATCATTTCTACGCGGTTCTGCTTCCGCTTTTCTCAGCAACAAAAGACTGCTTGTAAATATATAAATCTGCTACTTAAATGGTTTACTTCTGTGTAATAACTGTCTGTCCCCTTCCTCCCTTTATTGTCTTTCTTTCTTTCATACCTGCCGCTGACTGAGATGGAAAAGGGGTATCACATTCTTTCCACTTACATATTCTGATTAAAGTTCTGGTCCAGTATGAAGTGCATATCTTTAACCATTGTGCTGTGTTTGGGTCAAGGTGAGGGTGGGGGGAGAAAAGATGGAAGGAAGGAAAGAAGGAAGTAAGGAAGGAAGGGAGAAAAGATGGAAGGAAGGGAGAAAGGAGGAAAGAAGGAAAGAAGGAAGGAAGGAAGGGAGAAAAGATGCAAGGAAGGAAAGAAGGAAGTAAGGAAGAAAGTAGGAAAGGGAGTAAGGAAGCGAGAAAAGATGGAAGGAAGGGAGAAAGGAGGAAAGAAGGAAAGAAGAAAGGAAGTAAGGAAGAAAGGGAGGAAAGAAGGAAGTAAGGAAGAAAGTAGGAAAGGGAGTAAGGAAGGGAGAAAGGATGGAAGGAAGGGAGAAAGGAGAAAAGAAGGAAAGAAGGAAGGAAGAAAGAAAGGGAGAAAAGATGCAAGGAAGGAAAGAAGGAAGTAAGGAAGAAGGTAGGAAAGGGAGTAAGGAAGCGAGAAAAGATGGAAGGAAGGGAGAAAGGAGGAAAGAAGGAAGGAAGGAAGAAAGGGAGAAAAAGATGGAAGGAAGGAAAGAAGGAAGTAAGGAAGGGAGAAAAGATGGAAGGAAGGGAGAAAGAAAGGAAAGAAGGGAGAAAAGGAAAGAAGGGAGGGAGGAAGGAATGGAGAAAATAAGGAAAGAAGGAAGGAAAAGCAAAGAAGGTAATAAAGGAAAGAATGACGAAAGGGAGGTAGGAAGAAAAAGAAGTAAAGGAGGGTAAAAAAGGAGGAAAAGAGGAAAGGAAGAAGGAAGAAGAGCAGGAGGAAAGAAGGATAGAAGAATTGGGTCATTTTGACCCAAAGACAGCACAAGGGTTAAAGATCTCACTCCATCATCTATTCATATATTGCAAATTTCCCCTCTGTGGGACTATTAAAGGATTATCTTATTTTATCTTATCTTATCTTATCTTAAAGTCACTTTGTTCCTCTTCTTGACATTTGCAGTTCGTCCGCGTTTCACCCAGCCGGCAAAGATGAGGAAGCGCGTCATAGCGCGTCCAGTCGGCAGCTCCGTCCGGCTGAAGTGCACGGCGAGCGGAAACCCTCGCCCGGACATCGTCTGGCTGAAGGACAGCAAGCCGCTGGTGGACGAGGACGCCGGAGCCGGAGCCGGAGCCGGAGCCGGAGCCGGAGGGGAGGCCAAGAAGAAGAGGTGGACTCTGAGTCTGAAGAACCTGATGCCGGAGCACAGCGGGAAGTACACCTGCCACGTGTACAACCGGGCCGGAGAGATCAACGCCACGTACAAAGTGGAAGTCATACGTGAGTCACCGGCTCGACACGAGGGGGGAAATGTCTTTTTTTAAGCTTTATCTCATTCACACAATCCACATCCCGTGGAGTTTCAACCATCTGCAGTCGTGCAAGGCTTTAAAACACAATCAAAACACGAGGCACCAAGCCATGTGCTTTTCCTGCTGCCAGGGCGTGTAATCCCAGTCCAAATCTGACAGTTATGCTCTCGTGCCACGAAACATGTTGAAATTCAACAGACAGTTATTGAGACAGGTAAAAGGCAGGCTTGTGTGTTTTTAAAGGTTTTTACGTTCCTATACATGTTCTACAGTTATATCGGAAGTAATGTGGAAGTAAGGAAGAAAGGGAGAAAAGATGGAAGGAAGGGAGAAAGGAGAAAAGAAGGAAGGAAGTAAGGAAGAAAGAAAGGGAGAAAAGATGGAAGGAAGGAAAGAAAGAAGGAAGTAAGGAAGGGAGAGAAGATGGAAGGAAGGAAGAAGGGAGAAAAGATGGAAGGAAGGAAAGAAGGAAGTAAGGAAGAAAGTAGGAAAGGAAGTAAGGAAGGGAGAAAAGATGGAAGGAAGGGAGAAAGGAGAAAAGAAGGAAGGAAGTAAGGAAGAAAGAAAGGGAGAAAAGATGGAAGGAAGGAAAGAAAGAAGGAAGTAAGGAAGAAAGTAGGAAAGGGAGTAAGGAAGTGAGAAAAGATGGAAGGAAGGGAGAAAGGAGAAAACAAGGAAAGAAGGAAGGAAGTAAGAAAGGGAGAAAAGATGGAAGGGAGGGAGAAAGAAAGGAAAGAAGGGAGGGAGGAAGGAATGGAGAAAATTCTTCTTTTCTCCCTTCTCCCTTCCTTCCATCTTTTCTCCCTTTCTTACTCCCTTTCCTACTTTCTTCCTTACTTCCTTACTTCCTTCTTTCCTTCCTTCCTTCTTTTCTCCTTTCTCCCTTCCTTCCATCTTTTCTCCCTTCCTTCCATCTTTTCTCCCTTCCTTACTTCCTTCTTTCCTTCATTCCATCTTTTCTCCCTTCCTTACTTCCTTCTTTCCTTCCTTCCATCTTTTCTCCCTTTCTTCCTTACTTCCTTCTTTCCTTCCTTCCATCTTTTCTCCCTTTCTTCCTTACTTCCTTCTTTCCTTCATTCCATCTTTTCTCCCCCCACCCTCACCTTGACCCAAACACAGCACAAGGGTTAAAGAATGCACTTCCTACTGGACCAGAACTTTAATCAGAATATGTAAGTGGAAAGAATGTGATACCCCTTTTCCATCCAGTTGTCCAGTTATTTAATCAAATCAAGTGACTTTCATAAATGTAGTCACAAACACACGGCTGGACTTGATCGCCTTGGTATTCGCCAAAAAAGAGTGCTTCTTAACAAAACAATTGTATAAATTACGCAGTACACGCTATGTGTGTTACTCTTTCATTCTGAGGTCTTTGTGACTAAATGGAGTTTGAAATAGGGGTTTGTTCCCTTTTGATGCAGCAATCATGTAAAATGTCCAAGGTCATATGATCAAGAAGACCGCAATTTGTTTTTGAGCTATTTGAATGATTTGTTAGTGGAGTCTGCAGCCAGAGAGATAAATAAAAGAAGAGAAACTTTGACTTTGAAGAGAGAAAAACACAACAAGTTTCTCTTCAAGTATATTGTTTGTTGAACGGGTAAGTCCGTAGTGATAAAAGTCTAATCTTGCATCAATTACGTTCATGTCTTTAAGGTGTTGTGGGTGGTTGAGAGACGGAGCTTAAGTGCCCACATTCAGCAGAGTCGAGGCTTATGAGCTCTCCCAGTAAAGGCCTTGTTTTCAGTGGCCTTTATTGATCACCGTCAGTGCTGTCAGTAAACATCACTCATGCGAGCGAGGAATGTTTTTCCGCGGGGTTTTCAGTTCAGGAGGCGATCCAGCTGCAGTTTTAGTCTAAAAAAGGTCATGTTTTAATGTTGAGAGCAGAATGTGGGCTGCGATGAGTTGTGGGTGCCGGTCGTTCGGTTGTGTTGGAAAGCTACAAAAGCCGGTGCGCTGATGTGAAGCTGGACGATTTAATGCTGAGCAGTTTAGTGTTGAGCGTGTGTGTGTGTGTGTGTGTGTGCGTGTGTGTGTGTGTGTGTGTGCGCTGAGCTGTGCGTAACCAAATGTTACAGCTCTGTCGAGAGGCTCCGACTAGCTCTCTTGACGCTCGCTTTTCTTGCCACATCTGCTCTGTATTAAACTACAGCTGTAGTCTTTCCTGAAAGACGGCTACACACACTCCTCCTCGTGTGTGCATGCCCACGCACGTGCACGCACACGCACACAAAAGTACAGAGGAAGTAAATCAAACTCCCGCGCAGTCGTGTCAAATGTGACATTTTCTCTCTCAGTCAAGATTCGAGTGTCAGTTAGCTGCAGCTGTTCAAGAAGGAGGGTCAGAAAAACCATAAATATTAATAAACTGCTATTCAGGATACTTCAGTCTAGTTCTATAGAAACATTACATATCTGAAAGATAGGGTTTAAAATCATATTTACCGCCTATTTTGCACTCTTTCTTTCCCATCTTTGTTTTCTATTTGTGAGCAGACTGGGCTCATGCACTGAAAACAGTGTCTGTTGTTGAAGTAAAACACATTTGAGATATATTAATTTACACACCCCAGTAACCTCAATGAGCATGTGGATGCTATAGTCCTGTCAAACATCACAAATTAATTCTGTCTTGTACATAATATGCATTTTAAATTCAATGCAGGTAATCAGCACAGGTATCACTTTCACTGGTCACGTTCCTGTGAGATTACATTTACAAATCCTAAAATGGTCTTGTATGTGTCTTTTAGGTCTTATATAGCTCTCTATGAGCGGAAAAAAGAAAGAGAGAGAAGCAGAAAATACCATAAGGACGATGTTGTGTGAATTGAGCAAGGTTTATTCCAGCTGTCCACCAAGCTTTGTGTAAATGTTCTTCTTCGTTATCTTGATGAGAAAAAGACAAACAAACGGCAAAGAAAACATGCCATCAAAAATGTTATTCTACTTTAAAGGGGACCTATTATGGCAAGTAATATCTATTTTAAACAGGCCTTGAATGTCTTAAAAACAAGCTTTTTTATAGTTTTTTTTCTAAATAATTAGAAATTCAGCCTCTAAACCATGTCTTTATCATCCCATTCTCTAACCTCATTATCTATGCAGGATTCTGAGTGGGCGAGGCTATGATAATGAGGCTCTGTGCTGATTGGTGTATGAGGCGTAGCAGGGGAGGGCACAAAGCACAAAGGGAAGAAGAGCAGCCGGCTGCGTACACTATTAAACCGTGTCATAACCGCATGCGATGCGAGCGAGCGTCAGCGACAAAATCAATTCCATTGCTTTATTTTCTATTGGACTGTCCTAACTGTCCGCAGCAACGCGGCGCGCCGTTTTGAGCTGAACATTTGTCGGACGCCCTGCTTCTATTCTCTTCCTGTCACTCGCGTTGAAAGCCGGTTGAAAGCGCTGTAGGAAACAGTCATGGATGAGGAACGGCTGATCCAGTTAGTTTAAATGAGAAGTTATCTCTATGATTCCTCCTCATTTCACTACAAAAACCTCAATAAAGTGGCAGCTGGCTGGAGGGAGATGGACGGAGAGCGTCCGATGTCACGCAGTGCGACGCGATAGTCGGACGCTCGCATGCAGTTAGGACACGGTGTTTAGTCGTGGGCGTGGTTTGGAAGGATCTGAACGGCTCGTAGATCCACATCACACTGGACGGCTCATCCGGGTGGCTGTACAGACACTGCAGAATTTGGTTGCTTTCCTCCTTCTCTGAGTTGGCAGGCTGAGGGGAGACCACTTTATATATGTTAAAGCAAGAAAAAACCTGTTTTTTATAATAGGTCCCCTTTAATTAAGAATAATCTAATATTACACACTAATATATGCTGTTGTTTTTCCTGTGTTGTGTTGGTTTCCTTAGAGCGTACCAACTCCAAGCCCATCCTGACCGGCACTCACCCCGTCAACACCACCGTGGACTACGGAGGAACCACTTCCTTCCAGTGTAAAGTCCGCAGCGACGTCAAGCCCGTGATCCAGTGGCTCAAACGAGTGGAACCTGGTGATGAGAACAAGTTCAACTCCACCATAGAGGTACAGACCACAACCCTCGGAGAGATCGGTGACACCCGGGCCGGATGATTTCATAACGTTTTTTTTGTTTGAAAGGTTGGAGACCACCGGTTCATGGTGCTGCCGGCAGGAGAGGTTTGGTCGCGGCCAGACGGCTCCTACCTCAACAAGCTGCTCATCACTCGGGCCAAGGAGGAAGACGCCGGCATGTACATCTGCCTGGGAGCCAATACCATGGGATACAGCTTCAGGAGCGCCTACCTCACCGTCCTCCCAGGTAGAGAGAGAGATGATAGATAGATAATGAAAGTGATGGTAATATTACATTAAAAATCTGTAATGTTGATATTGAAAGGGTTTTTGAGACTAAATTCCTTGGGGTTGTCATTGACCAAAAGTTAACATGGAAACAACATATTGAACACATTAAAGGGAAAATTTCAAAATCACTTGCAATCCTGTATAAATCCAGAAATTTACTGAATTCCAAGGCTTTGCATTTGATCTGCTGATGACTCATTGATTGTTCCCTATTTATCTTACTGTGTGGACTTGTGGGGATCCACCTTTAAAACCACCTTAAATTCAATAATAAAACTGCAAAAACGAGCCATACATATCATCAATAAGGCTGATTACTATGCTCACACAAAGCCACTTTTTCTAAATTCTTTTCTAAATTAAATTTTATGATTTGTTTTATTATAAAATCATGCAAATTATGTTGAGACCAAAATCCAAAATGCTCCCTGACTCAATACAGAGGTTCTTTTCAATTCAGGAGACTCCGTATAATCTTAGAGGTGTCTGCAATTTTACTGTACAAAAAGCTAAAAAAGGTATGAAAAGGAGATGTGTCTCCATTATTAGAGTTATATTCTGGAATGATGCCTACGTAAATTTAAAACCATTTCATTCTTTTTTGGTTTTTAAGAAAATGGTTTGTAAAGCTATTTTTGAATCTTATAAGTGCGATTGACTATCTGTTAATGTTTCTTTGCTTTTCTGTTGTTTCTTTGCCTTTTGTTGTTTCTTTGCTTTTCTGTTGCTAGATAGACAGACAGACAGACAGACAGACAGACATGTACATTTGTATCTGGCTGATTGACATCGTTGTTGAGGGGAAAAAAAGCTGTCATGGTCTAAAATGATCAGCTGTAAATGTTTAGGGTAATAGTCCCTGGTTGGTTTGTTGACTCCTCATCTCTCCATCCCCTGCAGACCGGAAACCTCCAACCATCCCCGTCCCTTCAGCCTCCTCCCCCAGCGTCCCCTGGCCCGTCATCATTGGAATCCCGGCGGGCGTGGCCTTCATCTTGGGCACCGCCCTGCTCTGGTTCTGCCAGTCAAAGCGAACCTGCTCCAATTCTTCTTCCTCCTCCTCCTCCTCGTCCTCCTCCGCGCTGCCCGCTGCTCAGCGGCCGCCGGCGACGACCAGCCGCGACCGAGCCGTCCCGCCGCTCGCTCCTCCGTCAGCCAGCGGGGATAAAGACTGCCTTTCCTACGAGGACTACGTCTCCCACCAGCAGCAGCTGCTGCTGGCCCAGGGAGGCACCGCGGTGGCTCCCAAGGTCTACCCCAAGATCTACACGGACATCCACACGCACACGCACTCGCACGTGGACGGGAAAGTGCACCAGCACCAGCACATCCACTACCAGTGTTAGCCGAGAGGCCGGAGCGAGATCCGGTGTGTCGCAATTCAGCTCTTTCATGGACACGTTCCCCCGTGCATGCAGATTCAGTCCACAACACTCACAAGCTTATATACGGAGCAAGGAACACGCGAGAGACCATGTGGAGTCATAAACACAAACTCGGGATCACGCGTCTCTGCCGCAGCCACGTGGTGTTTGCAGAAGGACTTAGTGGAGGCATGAGGAATGAGGACTGTAAAGAAGGTCTTTATTTTTAGCCGATCTGCAAGCTAATCCAGTGGGTTCTAACCCAGACATGTGTTACTCAAGGTTTTAGTATATACTTTAATACAAAAAGCATTGGTCTCGACTGATCTGACACAACCACGACCTCTTAGAAATGCCAAATACACGTAGCTGCTTCCAGTGTGCATAGAAATGATTACACGACATTTACCGTGCTACTTTGTCCGGGGTTATTTATAAAGAGACACATAGCTTGTCAGTAAAGTAGTAGCATGATTTCATAATATATCTCAGGCATCAGCCTTACTGAGCTATAAAAACAATCAAATAGGAAGTGAAGGCAGGAATAAGGGCTGCTGGTGGAAGCTTTGCCCGGGCTGTCGAGCTGCCGTCCAGCTGCTGCGTGAAAAAGGGCTGGGACTCAAACTTGAGTAAAAGGTTGGATTTTAATCAAAGCAATGATGGAAGGTTACAGAAAAACTGATTTCAATGGTAATCGTTCGTTCTGTTCCTGTTCTAAACCATCTGGCAGCATGTTTGACATCTAGGCAACGGGGATATTTCCCTGTTTTCCAACATCTACTTTTTGCTTTAGTTTGATGCCTGCAGACTGCAGAGGAGATCAGCACGACGGATATCGCAGTGCCTTCCAGTGATTATTTCCAGATCTGTTGGATCATTGGTGGATCATCAGATATGTCACAGACTCTTGTTGGTCTGTTATGAGATTTAGCGGGCTCAAAACCGAGGGAGGTCTTGGGAAATCCCGTAGATTCAGGTTGAGATTCCTCTACTGCGCTGAAGCGCCTCACTGTGCGACGGGATGTGATGTAAATACATGTAGGAAGCAGTTTTGCATGTGCTCTCGTCTCCACTTAAAGTAACTTAAACGCAGAGACTCGTACTGTGCTTTCAAAAATAAGAGGTTCAAGGATCAACAGTCATGACATATTCTGATAAAACAAATATGAGGAGCAGCTTAAAACTGAATCAAGTGTTTATGTGAAATTTGGAGCCACATATTTTGCCGACTTCACTCAAAACTGCTGCTGTCACTGTAACACATCCGATGCTCTATTGTGATGCACAGACAGATTCAGGAAGGTCTGTCTTTGATATCTGGTCCTGTGTTTGTTTTGTTACACTTGTCTGCACATTTACCACTACTTTACTCCATTTGCATCCACTATCAATGCCATCTGAAAACACACACTGATGGAGCACCATCACATTGCTGTCAAATCCGTCAAACTCAGGTTTAATAACTCATTTTCTTAATGATGATTATTCTTTGGGAAATGCTTTGTATTCCTCTTAAAACCCAAACTCAAAAGCTTTAATTGCTTCAGCTACATTTCAAAATCACCAATTAAATTAGATTATTTCTCTTTTTCACAGTACAGTTTTTTTGTTAGGTTTTTTTTTTCAGATTAAATTATTGTTCTTTTAGCACACATGAGGTTTTAATGTGCCAGGTCTCTGTCAACTCGTACCCTCAGCTCACACTTACAACCTAAAAGAAAACCAGACGTAGCAAACCTCAGCACAGAGCTGACATCAACAGCTTTGCTTTTTCTCAGATGCTCATTTTGCTGTCCCTGCAAGCACGCATGAATCTGAAAAAAATAACAGTTAAAAATAACAAATTGCAGACGTGTGCTGGTGTAAAATACAGATGAGACTTGCCTTAGACTTGACACACCGGCCTTTGTCCCTGCAGCACCTTCGGTAGGGTCTCTCAAATACAGCAGCTTGTGTCTTTAAATAATCATGTGACAAGAAACTTCAGTTCTTTCTCTTTTTTTCACCATTTATTTTGCACATAAATCTTTTAACTAAAGAAGGACAATGTACAAATATATTTTTTTAAAGAATTCCTATACTCTTCTTTTTTTTTTCATGTTACTCCTGAATATGTTACGTGATCAACACAGGAAAATACGCCTGCAGACCAGAGCTTCAAGCCTCCACTTGCTTTTGTTTTTTTGAGATTAAAATGAGTTTGATACCTGTGAATTTCCTTGTGTTATTTTACTCACTTATTTAACTGTAACAGATATTCACCATACAACTGATATTCTGCATGCCACCTCGGAGACTTTCTAAAATGTATTCAAACTGCATGTCGATGTTAACGGTGTCTGTTTGCAGACATTCTTGCAGACTCTCCCTCCTAAGCTTCAGTATAAAATTTCTGCATAACATCATGAACAGCAGAGAAAAAGCATATGTATTCCTGTCAAAATGACTGTGGTGCATGTCTAAAATGAGTTTAACTAAAAATAACATTTGCAGTATAGCATTTTTTTTCATCATGTTTTGCTCATCCTCATCGTTTTCTTCTGAAACATGTGCTCCCAGTGAAAATTAACTGAAATGTATAACTTTAATTGCCATAACTTTCCTCCTGTATTGAGACTATGAATCATTTTTCTAAAAGTAACATTTGATCCACTCACTGTTACTTTTTTTTTTTCATTGAATTTGTGTTGAACCTTTTTATGCATCAAAGCTAAAGGACTGCCACTAGACAAACCTTTTTATATGTGCACTTACCGCTAGTATGTACATGGAATAACGTTACTGTCGAGAAATATTTTAGATTATTTAGTAAGAGTGCTTTAGACCATACAAAAGCTTTTGGGAATATATAGGCTATCAGCCCTCAAAATGTAAATGCTAAATTGTATCAAGATTGAAAAAGAAGGTGTGTTTCTAATTTATTTCATTTTTTTGACATGTTTATTTTTCCATATAATTGGGCATTATACTGCATGAAAGGATGTTTTGTTATAGTCATAATGTAAGCTATGTAGCAATACCAAGTTCATGTCGTTGTAAGATACTGTATATGTGCTGACATAATATACAAATTTTATCAATTATCTCTGTATTGACAATCTTGTACAGTCTACCTTCATTTAGATTAAAAAAATATTTCCCTTCTATTGTAATCATGTTATCGGTGCCATTAAAAGAGGAAAATCTGAGTCATGGCGTCGTCCTTTATGCCTGCCTTCTCGGTGACAGAGACGCAATTCCTCTCAGTGCACTGGGACTCTTTTTGAGTAAGTGTCCTTCTCTAAATAGTCGGGGCCCTTGAGTTGTGCGAGTTGCAGCCAGTGTTTCATCTGTCAGCGTGTCTGTCTGGAGAGATGACAGATGGACAAGCATTGCGTGCAGATGGAGGGTGTGAAGGCACAATGTCTCTCTTCTCTGTGACTCATTTAGGAGAGGAAGATGATGAAAGAAAATACTGCAGACGGGACAGGGCACCCCACAGGGCTGGCGGTCATTACAGGGTGAGAGACGAGCGTAGAATATCTCTCTGCTTCATAAAGACTGTTTGGAAAAAATAGTTTACCTGCTTTTTGTAGAGAAATAGAATAATCATTATTGAGTGAAACTTAGGTGTTTGCATTTTGCATGGGTGCATATATCAGCAGTTGTCTCAAAGCAAGTGAAGCAGGCCGTTATTAGGCGTATGAATATGTTACATGCACATCTAAATCAAGCTATTGGCAACAATCTAGCTAAGGATTAAACTGGAGTTTCCGAGAAATCCAAGTATACATGCATACAATCGATTATCGCCACACAGAGTCCCGGGGCATCAGTAGCTCGGCTAAACCTGGGTTGCCTATAACCAGTACTGGAGTTGAGGGGGGATGGCATCCCCCCCCTGAAATAAAAACGGTCCAAATCATCCCCCCTGTAAAACTGACATCCCTCCTTTCCATCCCATATGTCATTTCATCAATGAATGTGGTTTTACTGCTATTTCAACATTTAGAGTCATCACCAGAAAAATAACTTATTTGACAATTTTCACCTGTTTCAAGTAAATTTTCACTTGAAATAAGTAGAAAAATCTGCCAGTGGGACAAGATTTATCTTCTCATTACAAGCAAAAAAATCTTGTTCCACTGGCAGATTTTTCTACTTATTTCAAGTGAAAATCTACTTGAAACAGGTGAAAATTGTTGTTTTTTCCAGTGATGAGTCTTGTTTTAAGTGTAATGAGATTTTTTTTACTAAAATGAGACATTTTAACTAGAAATAAGACAAATATTCTTGTTAAGATTTTGAGTTTTTGCAGTGATCCATTTTACTTATCCTGTGAAGGACAGAGTCATATTGATAAGTTCAGAAAACTGTTTTTTATTGTTGTGTTTTGATGTATTTGATGTAAGCCCAGTGGATATTTAAAGCTTACAGAAGGCTGCATTTAACTGCTGCTATGTCATTCCTGCAGTATTTCTGCAGGTGTTTTGGTCAGTGCTATTATTTGTAATAGATTATATTATTTGTAATCAGCATAAATTATCTGTCCCCTTATGATAAAATCCACCATCCCCCCTGATTTTCTTTACAACTGGAGTACTGCCTATACATGCCAGAATAACTCGAATTACGACGCACTAATAGCTTGATCTCTTCAGTTCGGTTCGCCTACAGCCCGGCTAACGTGTATACATGATTTTTTTAAATTTGATATTGGTTGGATTAAAGCAACATTTCGACTTTCTGTTAATACATGTAAACATACAAGAGAAGTAACAAAAATCTTAACTGTTGGTACTTACTGTACCACGGAAGACAAATACAGTGGATGATCACATAATCCTCTCTTAGTGAAGACAAATCTTTTCACCAAATTAATAGAAGTCAAGAAAACTTTAGAGCATGTTCAAAAATATACAATTAAGAGATACCTTCATGACTGTAAACACACAAGATTTACAACACGGTACAATCCACTGGTAGCATTCAAGGAAAGAAAATATTAGTAGATATTTGTCAGAAAATATGTAATAAAGCTTCCCTTGTTTCTATGTCCCAGTTTTACAGAGAAAAGTGAAGGCAGAAAGGTCTACACACACAGTGGTGACAGTGAAGGCCTGGCAAAGCGTCTGCAGGAAGGAAATGTTGCCGTCATTCCACACCACGGTTGGTCCAAAGTTAATTCAAGTTAACTTGAACAAACCTGCATTTGTCCAGCATAAAGCATAAACTTGGTGAAGCTGTGTTAGCTTCTCATCTACTTCATCTGCTGTGGTTGAACACCCAAAATCTCTTCACAGGGTGAGATCACATCATTTATTCAAGATTGTTTGTACCGTTATAAATGTGTTCCTAGTCTATGAAAATACGAGTGGTCAGGGTTAGGTTTGGGTCAGATCTAATTACAGCACTGATGATGATGATGTCCGAACTGGCAAGTGAGGACTGGAAACCATTGGTCATTATGGAAGGACTTTAATCGTGGTGATTGTCGGACACATCTACTCAGGTCTGAAGCGAAATCCAGCAAGACTTTCAATCGTTTCAAACCTTTTCAGCCAGAAGTGTTATTGTGTGTTGATTCAATCCTTTCTCAACTCTCTCTAACTCATAACTTAGCTTTCCCTCGGACATACACTATTAATTGTGAGAACTTAAAAAGATGGATGGCAGGCATTTGTAAAATCTGTCTAATGAATATTGGCTCTCATTCATAAAAAGGTACAATGAAATCATGAAATACAAGTTACATTTTCTATTGAAGTGCAAAATACAAATGTACTCCTACAGCCTTGTGCAGATACAGTACATTCAGAATGAACTGAATATAAGTCCAGCAGAACAAAATACAGATAACACACTGGTTTCTGATTTAAATATAGTCCCATACAAAATAATAATAATAAAAAGAAAGCTCAAAATACTTCCCCATTTTGCATATTTAAATGCTTCACATAATCAATAGACAGATACAACAATGTGCTTTCCAGGTAATGGATATTTTCCATTCTTTTTTTAACAAAAAAAAAGAATAAAAGGTTTACACATCCTGTTACATAACTGTTTACACTGTTACAGGTTAAGCTGCAGGTTGAGAGGATATGAGAGGATATATAAGTTGAGAAAAAGAAAGATGAAAACATAAAGAATGACAATACACAGAGGTGTCAAAAGTATTCACATTCATTACTCAGGTAGAAGTATAGATACTAGAGTTTAAAAATACTCCTGTAGAAGTTGAAGTATCAACTCAAGTTTTTTACTCAAGTAAAAGTATAAAAGTACTGGTTTCAAAACTACTTAAAGTATAAAAGTAAAAGTAATGTAAGGGGGAAAAAAGCAATTAAGGACAAAAGCCATTGAAAATGAATGTATCTTAGTATAATGCAAATATATTAAAGAACCATATATGTGTACTATTGAGCATTAACATGTGTTTCAGAGAGCAGGAGATATGATGACTAGTTGCCTATAAGTATTGTACTGGTGAAAAAAGTCAAACTTCAGAGGCATGTTATCATTTATCCTAACCTTTATTGGAATGTACATCCAAGTTTAGTTGCAGGATCTGAGGGAACGGATGTAAGAACAAAACTGGACAAGAACATCTGAAACAACCACAACCAAATTCACTCTATCCGGATGGAGCAATTTAACTGGATAGTTTTTTTTTAAAGGCCGAAATGAAATAGAGTAACAAGGCTGTTTTTAAAATGTAAGGAATAAAAAGTACAGATAATTGCGTGAAAATGTAAGGAGTAAAAGTAAAAAGTCGTCTGAAAAATAATTACTCCAGTGAAGTATAGATAACCAAAATTTCTACTTAAGTAAGGTAACGGAGTATTTGTACTTCGTTACTTGATACCTCTGACAATACATCACAAAATTTGCAGTGTAAAATATCAGCAATTTCTCTACTTTTGTAAAACCTTTCAGAGTTTTTCCCAATCCTGGATGTCTCACAGATGGTCCTGCTGGTAAAGCTGCTCTTGTCTCTCTTCAGATGAGACTTGGTCTGTTTTCAGCTTTGACTTTCAATTGATTTAGTCAGTTTTTGTCTATTCTCTTTCGCTCCCGATTGTGTCTTTTTAACTTGATTGAGTGGAAGGTTGTTGAGAGGAAGTTGGGGAGGACGGCAGGACCAGGACAGAAGGAGAAACAGGGAGGAGGAGAACGATGACACAGAGCTGAGATCACCGCTGTTCTGGTCTGGTGACGAGCAGATCGAGCAGAGGAAGAACCAGGCAGGACCGAGGGAGGAAACATCACCAGGGATGGATTCCTTCTGTCCCTTCTGCCTGTACTTTGATCTTTCACTTAAATCCCTGAAACAAACTTCATTGTTTGCGGCATCATGAAGTAAGTTTCTCTGTACAACCAACAACACATTCATTCAAGTAAAGTCATTCTGTTACAGAAAAGAAAACATGCATATCAAGTTCCAATGTTTCAAGAAATTTCAAAATAAAACGAATGACCACTTCAAATACTTGTATCCCCTGTACCTATACAGGACTTTCTCAGAAAATTAGAATAAAGTCCTTTATTTTCTGCAATGCAAAAATGTCATACATTCTGGATTCATTACAAATCAACTGAATTGTAATAAAAATATTGCAAGCCTTTTATTATTTTAATATTACTGATCATGGTTTACAGCTTAAGAAAATTCAAATATCCTATCTCAAAATATTAGAATATTCTGGGAATCTTAATCTTAAACTGTAAACCATAATCATCAATATTAAAATAATAAAAGGCTTGCAATATTTCAGTTGATTTGTAATGAATCCAGAATGTATGACATTTTTGTTTTTTTAATTGCATTACAGAAAATAAAGAACTTTATCACAATATTCTAATTTTCTGAGACAGTCCTATAGTTTAGAGTGGGAGCTGTTTTTTATTTATTTTTTTAATCATCTAAACATTTTCTGTCATGAGCAGATATGTTATTAGGTTTTATTTGAAATCATTGTGTAGTGATTTTCATTTTCACCCAAAACATTAGCTGTTTTGATGGTTATAAGATGAATAGTTAAGCTCCCAAAATAGTCGTATTCTAATTGACAAAAATAAATGAAGTTGCAATAAAAAGCAAGAAAACAAGGCTACCTTTTTGTTTTAAGTGGCATTTGTGATCATAGTTCCATGAGGTAGCGCTTAACAAAAGGTTTTCCCAAAGTAAATCCCTCTCCCCGTGTGTTTATATCAGCTACTGATGAATGAAGGCTCTTGATGCGGCGCCGTCCGAGGGATCCCACATCACAGATGTCCGGCTTAGACCGCTGCCCTTGTCCTTTACGCACCAAAGACCATCCCAGATTCCTGGAATCGCTTCATAATACCGTGCACTGTCTTCCAAAGTGTGATGGTCCATCCCTGATGCCTCCAGGCCTAGAGAAGTTGATATTACCTCCCAAAACAAGATTAAAATAGCAATTTAAAGTAAACAATACTAATACAATACTCTTGGTGTGCTTTCTTCCTGCTCCAACTAGTGAGCACACATCATCGTGAATTTACCTACACGTACAGTAGGTAAGTCATCAGAATTACGACTGAGTGGTTATCTATTGTCTCTTTTAGACTCACTTCCTCTGGCCAACACAGTGGCTGCACTTTAAACTATAATTCCCTCTTGCCACGGCACGTTTGGGTCGTTGGTCCTTGACTTGTACTTTCCTAGAGAGGGTTGTGTTGTGTGAAGTTGGCTGGTTAAATGGGTGTGAACCCAGGGAGGAGATTCCTGGGCGCTTAAGTCAACAGCAGCTGTGGTTGGTGACGAATAAAAGCTGTCCGGAGAGCTTTTTGCCATCAGCTGCCTTTTCAATGTGAAAGGAGCGCTCAGGTGAGGGAAGTCAGTGACCGTGAAGGGTTTAACCGCGCACATAACGTACGTGCAGAGACACACACGCAACATGCGCTCAGACACTTGTGGATACTAACGTTTACCTGGAAAAGAGACTCATGCAACGCAGCTAGTTGAAAACAAAAAAAGCCCAAACGCGTGGATTAAAACAGACATTCGCCAACGGGAACAACACAGACACCTGGCTCACACTGAAGCACCGCTCTGTTTGCATACCTCTCCCTCCCTAATCATCCTCTACACAGCCACAAAGCCACCATTAAAACTAGGAAAACAAAAACACACAAAAAAGAGCCAACAGACGGCTTCCATCCCTCTTACACCCATCCCTCCTTTCCACCTTCCCTCCCTTTCTCCGTCGCTCTGTGCCAAATGTTTACCTTCCCTCGTGAAAAGAGAGGGATGTGGACAGACAGGGTGAGAAAAGAGAGAAATCTGGCCGAGGGGAAGGGAGCCAAGGCCTTTAAAGTCAGCAACAGAGCCGTGACAAAAGCCTCATAATCTCGGTGTTGTCTTTCGGCCCCTTTTTTCCTCCCCGCACATCCTGCCAAGTTTGTGTCTGCGTGAATGTAAGGGAGTTAAAGAGAGGAGGAAACCAACATTCTCTCAGTAGAGTGTGTGTTATTCAAGCCAGTGGGTGCATTTGTTTGAGAGAATAGTCAAATGTCAAGGCAAGATGGTGTGTGTTTGTGCGAGAGGAGATGGGGTATGATAAGGTGGTGCACGTGTGCATGCGGATGACAGGAAAGGAATCTTTCCACACTTGTGCTGACATCATTCAGGCATATAGAGGACGTTTGGAAGAGGCCCCCCTTTTCAAAGGCATTGGCCTGCTTGCCTTCACATGTGGGATGCCTGTGTGTTTATGTGTGTATTGAAGAACATCCACGATCACCAAACCTCACCTGTTCCTCTTTGACTCACAAACCGCCCCTATTCAGCGCTCTTCCGCTAAGTCGTTACAAAACATCCTTTGGTCGTGTAGTTTGTACAAGTATGCAACAGCTCCTCTGCCTCATCTGTTTCACCCTCTCCAAAAGTATTAGTGCACTTGATTTTATTACATTTGGGGTCATGCTTTTATAAATATATTAAGGGCTTTATCCCACAAATAAGACTTAACCCTCTGATGCACAACATGGGTCAAAAGTGACCCGACTGAGATTTTATGTTCTTTATCTTTGTAATAGATTTATCTTTTGGTCTTCCAGGTAATCCTCAATTAACTTGAAAATGTAACAATATTCTGAGGCTGAGAAGCTGCCCAGGAGTCAGGACCTACCCCTGGATCAAGAGCTGTTTCACCGAAAGATGCCTGGGATATGTTTATCAGTGACAACATCATTGAGAAAGTTATAAAATGCACCAATTTAGAGGGAAGAAGAGCAGCTGCAGCTAAAGGGAAAGAGTGGAGAAGCGTTGACAGTTATCTATTGTCAGATGTATTTGTGTGTTCCAAAATGAGAAATAAACATGTTACAAAAGTTACTTTTATGAATGTTTGGTCCAAATTACAACTAAAATATTTAATTGAAGAAAAATAGTATTATTATTACCGTATTTTCTGGACTATAAGCCGCACCTGTATATAAGCCGCATCCGCTCTATTTAAAAAAAAAAGATATGCAAGCCGCAAATATTTATGTTGTTAGATTAGACATTTACTACATGTGCAGAACCATTTTGAAGTGTAAATGATGTACATGTTTGTACCTAAATAGATCCTTTCCTAACAGTGTCTTTTAACACGGCAGCAACTTTGCTGATTAAAACGGGACAGAACCAAGAGAAAATAACCAGTATTTATTTATCTATTTATCTGTTTGAAATCTTCTACCTACTTCTATCTGCTAAAGAAGAAGTAGCGTATTCTTCTTTGCATTTATTTTGTCTTAGTTTTTATTCTAATTCCGGTTAGAGCGCCCGAGCGGTGGAAGAAAAATCCACAGAATAGCCGCACCTTTGTATAAGCCGCATGGTTGAAAACCTATGAAAAAAGTAGAGGCTTATAGTCCAGAAAATACCATGTGTGTAAACTTGATATAGTAATACAAAAATGAAGTATATTCAAAAAATAAGGCTGGAAACATATAAATAATGATGCATGGTACTCAAAAACAAGACATCTAAAGAATATGTGGATTATTGAATACTAAAATACATTGATCTAAAAAGATACAGGAAAGAAAAACTCTGCCTGCATGACATAACATGGGATATGAATGCGGGTCATTTTTGACCCATGTTGTGCATTAAAAGGGGTGTACTTATTTTGTGCATCAGAGGGTTAAAGGCTGTATCATACAAAGAAAAGGAAACACTGGAATAGGATATGTCCCCAAGAAATATATGACAGTCTATGTTATGTCACCCTGAAGGTCCATTCCTCGTCATGCGGATCCCAGTTCGAGGCAGCTGGTCCGCAGGCTTTCAGTTACCATAGAAATGTGTAAATACCGTGTACACAATATACACAACGTTCAAAAAGAATTATAGTGCCACGCACAGTCTGATAAACGTTCACGTCTACACAGTCTTTAAAAAATTAAATGTCAGTCCCTTTAGGTAGAAGCCTTAACTTCAACGTCTCACCAGAGATATAGACAAAAGGAATCAGACCGCGCTCATCACCCTGAGCGTAGGGGACGTCCTGTGCTATTTCCTGTTCTGCATTGGCCATAAAAAAAAGGAAGTTATTGCATACCTTTCCCAAGGGAACTTGACCCTCTTAACAAAATGTGTCTGCAATTCACTGACAGGCATTGTCCTGGCTGCAGCGTGCTGTAAATGATGGCGCTGACGAGAGCAGGCGTCTCCTGCGGCTGCTGGGGGATTAAAGGGGCCGGATCTCTGCACTACTGGAGCAAAATGTGGATTTGATCACCTGCCTTAAGTTTGGGGCTGCTGCATATTCTTCACAACAGGGGAGCTCCCCCTGCATCACCTCTCTGTTCGTACGTTTGAGGGACAACATTTTGAGTCAAAGCCCTGTCCAATTTCATGGTTTTAGGAATATGAATTTGCTGTGTGCTGATGATGTGCTTCTCTTGGCTTCCTCCAGCTTGCACTGGCTCAGTCTGCAGCTGATCGTGAATCACGGAGAGAGCGCTGAGTACCAGTGAGTCAAGAATCGGGTATTTGATATAAGCTCTCTAGGTTGGGGATGAGTAGTTGCATCGACTGGAGGAGGATGAGCACCTCAGGGTCTTCTTCTCATGTTTGAGAGGAAGAGGAGATTAATAAGTGAATCAGTGCAGCTGCACTGATGGAAAAGCTGCTCCCATCTTCTAAACATGATCAGCCCACGCAGGTGTCTGGACGCTCAATAAATACTGCAACCCTCAAGAGTAGCAACTGGAGAAATACGGTTATTGATAAGGGTCTTACACATTACTTTAGACTTAGGGAGAGTTTAGTTTTTTGGCTGAGATTCAAAGTTGAGCTGCTCAAAGTGCAAAAGAATCCAGTGGTTGACTGGATTTGTTTGATGCCTAGTTGGTCTACTGGGAGCAGACGTAATACTTTTTACAATTCTCGGTCCATCACTGTTCTCCATTTACATGCTTCCTCTAGGTCATATTATTACAAAAGACAATATTAAATACCATTTCTATGCCAATGATACACAATTATACCTTTCCTTTGATTATAGCAACTCCAATCAACTAAATAACCTCCACATGTGCATTGCAGATATCAATAACTGGATGGCATCAAACTTTTTACAACTTAACTCAGAGAAGACAGAAATCCTCATCATAGGCCCAGACTCCTCGCAAAATCATATTTCTTCCCATCTTGGTCCCCTCTCATCCAACATCACCACTTCTTGTAGAAACCTTGGTATTATTTTTTTTAAAGGTTTTTTTGGGCTCTAGTGGCCCTTTATTGGAGATGCAGACTGGAAAGGGGTAGAGAGAGAGAACGGGGAAGACACGCAGCAAAGGTGCGGGCTGGATTCGAACCCGCGACCGCTGCAGGAGGAGGACTGTAGCCTCAGTATATGGCCCGCTGCTTAACCCACTGCGCCACCGAGCGGCCCGAACCTTGGTATTATTTTTGACAAACACCTCAATTTCAATCAGCATATAAATTCCGTTGTCCAATCATGCTTCTTCCAACTTAGAAAAATATCAAAAATCAGGTCATTTCTTTCATCTAAAAACCTAGAGACAGTTATACATGCATTTATTTCATCCCGGTTAGATTACTGCAATTCACTTTTTTCATGTCTCACTCAGCAAAATCTAAATAAACTACAGTTAATTCAAAATGCAGCAGCCAGACTCATTACACGGTCCAACAGGAGAGAACATATCACACCAATTTTAAAGTCCCTTCACTGGCTCCCAGTCCGTTTTAGAGTAGAATTAAAAATTTTAATTATTACGTTTAAGGCTGGTATGGGGCTAGCTCCTGATTACATAGCTGACCTCCTGACCCCATACGAGCCTGAACGCACCCTGAGATCCTCTGGTGGGTCATTCCTGGCCATTTCTTGGTCCAACTTAAAGACCAAGGGTGACCGGGCCTTTTCTGTTTTAGCCCCTCGCTTATGGAATGACCTGCCGGAGGAGATCAGGGTAGCTAACACACTGTCTTCTTTTAAGTCACTTTTAAAAACTCACTATTTTAGACTTGCGTTTAACTGACTGTATTATTTGTCTGTTTTCATTATCTCTCAATTGTGTCTTATCTTAATATTGTACTAATTGTTTGTTTCCTGTTTTTAATTGCATGTAAAGCACTTTGTGACTTCTTTCGAAAAGCGCTTTATAAATAAAAGGTATTATAATGCACTGCAAAAACTCAAAATCTTACCAGGAATATTTGTCTTATTTCTAGTTAGAATGTCTCATTTTTATTCAAAAAATCTCATTACACTTAAAACAAGAGTCATTACCAGAAAAAATAACTTGTTATTTGACAATTTTCACCTGTTTCAAGTAAATTTTCACTTGAAATAAGTAGAAAAATCTGCCAGTGGGACAAGATTTATCTTCTCATTACAAGCAAAAAAATCTTGCTCCACTGGCAGATTTTTCTACTTATTTTAAGTGAAAATCTACTTGAAACAGGTGAAAATTGTTGTTCTTTCCAGTGATGAGTCTTGTTTTAAGTGTAATGAGATTTCTTTTTGACTAAAAATTAGACATTTCAACTAGAAATAAGACAAATATTCTTGTTAAGATTTTGAGTTTTTGCAGTGTAGCAGACCCAGAACGTGCTGGACATGATGTCAAGTGGGAGTTTTGGTGTCATCCTGGATAAGCCCAAATGGATAGGTTGGTTGGGGCAAATGGTGTTACAATGATGTGAGTAGGGCAGACCCAAATGAAAGAACTGGCAATAGTACCAAACAAAAAGTCTTTATTTAGAAAAAAAAAATGCCACAAAGGCAGGAAAACTGAACTGAAACAAAAACCAATGACTATAGCAAACGAGAACCAAACTGCAAAGGTGAGCACAAGAACATGACGAGATATGAAGCAGACGGACTGTAAGGGGACGAGACGGGACCAAGTGAAGTCAAGCAGAGCTGAACATACAAAGAAACAGTGAGGACCAAGAAAACAAGACTAAACAAAACATCAAGGAACACAAGAAAGCCGATGCAACAACAATAAGTACCTTCCATTACTGTCCTAGAAATATACATTATAATTAAAAATGTAACAAACATAATCATGTTTGTGATTTATTAAAACTACTTGAAAGTAGATCTTTCCTACTGCGACTGTTATGTCGCAGTAGGAAAGATCTAGAGACATTTGTGAGCTCCAAGTAATAATTGACTAAAAAGCGGTAGTACCCTTTCATTAGACTTTCACCCTTTTATGCCTCACAAATGAAATAATACACAAAAAATGTTTAATATTTCTTTTCTTTGAAGGGTTTATTATATATTGGAATTAACCCTCCTTGCCCAAATTTGTAATTTCTGAATAATTAATTTTTGTCTCCTTACAAATTCAGAGTACCGGTACATTTTTTTTATAATCGTAGAAAGCTTTTTCTTTTCTTTTTTATTATGTGATGTTGCAGAGTCTTACCAATGCACCAGTTAAATATGATACATTTATGACCAATCAGGTAACCTGGTGCTGTGCATGTAATTTTTGTCTTTTGAAGAACTTCAAAAGACAAAAAAAGTTGCAAAAAATGAATGGTTGGAACAAAAAAATAAATTCATTTTTGCCGTTAAAACTCACATTATAACAGTAGTTTGGTTTCAGGCGTGTACATAAATCATAATATTTTAATTAATCATCCCCATTGGCCTTTCTGGGGTTGACACAATAATCTTCATTCATTTCTCTCAGAAATGAAATCATTCATTCATTTCTCTGTTGTTTCAAGCTAAATGCTGAACAGTAAAAGTGATGGGAATCACAGATTATGCCCTGTAGGTTTAAGATGAAGCACTTTTTGTACGCCTCGGAAAGACAAATAGCTCCAGTGTGAAATCATTTAGTTCATGTCATGTCTTGCCTAAAGGGGATTACACTTACAGCACTAAAGGTAAAAGACTGAAATACTGAGTGACAAAGTGTGAAGTCTGGATCAGATTAAGTAAGAGTCTCTCTCTCACAAACACAAACGTACTTGCAGACACGCACACACACAAAATAAAGATGGTCATGAAGACGCTAATAGAACGAGGGAGTGGTGGACAATCTGTGGGAACACGCCGCTGAATAATCACCGCTGACATAAGAACAGTTTTCTTTAGCTTTCTGATGTGGCAGAGCTCATTTGTACAGCCTGGAGGCAAACAAAAGTGTGCGTGTGGATGTGTGTGTATCTGTACAAATGCAAAAGGAAAAAAAAAAGAAAAAAAAAGGAAGTAAGAGAGCTATCAAGATGAAAAAAGGAGAATAAAATGGATTGCGTACATCTCAAACTGCAAAAAACAGTGTTTTTACTGTTTGAGGGGAGTAACAATACAGGTGGGAAAGTGTGGTTCTGTGTTGGTGCATAAGGGAGAGATTATACTGATTTAGTCTTTTCCCCGTCAGTGTGTGACACCATGACAGCTTCGGCAGCCCCAGGGAGCCATTTCTCTCTTAAGTGAACCTCACAAAACAGGAAACGACTCCAAATCCCAGTGGAGCACAGAAGGGGATCAGGCCCACTGATTCTGTACAAAACTCCACACACACGCCTGAACGCGCATGTTTTTACACATGTCCCATTCAGCGCCTGGAAGTTGCGTGCGCAGGTCCAGCACACACACACAGTCACACCTGAGTCCTCTCAAACACACATTATTCAGCACCCTGACAACCAGGGACAATAGAGGCAGAAACGCAGGTCTACAAAGGAGGAATCGGCCTGTCTGAACACATCAGGTGTCCTCGCCACCCGCTTAATCGCAGGGAGCTTTTCCTTGCTGCGATGACTTCAGGTGATATCACGTTTCCGTATGGATACACTTGTCTTTGCCTTCACTTGCAGCTGTTTTGTAACATATTTGAGGGAGAAATAACAAGTTCCTGAAGTTCCATCCGGCAGGGAGGGACGGTGGAAACTCCGGCTGAGTGAAGTCAACTCAAAAACTTCAAAAAGGACTCGGTAATGTTACTTAAGCATTTGCCTGTCAACCTTTAAGTCTACTCTTGTATAGGCCAGTAAAATGAGGTTTTCTTTTGTGTAGAACATAATCCTAGATGATCTTTGTAAATGGAACAGGTGCTGGTACAGTGCAGCGAGCGGCACGCAGACATGCCAACGCTGAAGGAAGTCTCCAAACATCACCGGAGGACAAAAATATTTCCAGCTCATGAAAGTGGACTAATACTCACATTAAGCACATATGCCTTTGATAATCCACTTATTTCTTTGAGGAGAAAAATCATTTTTATAAATGACTCAACTGTTTTCATATCAGTTTCTGAGTTCAAAAAGAAAAACAAATGTTTTATCGGTTTAGGTTCACTTGACTAAAAAGGACTGCGTACAGGATAAGAATGCATATAATTATGTATTCAAAGATTTTGGAAGAACAACAACTGTAATTTTCTACAGAGGATTGTGCTTCATGTATTTCCCACTCATGAAATCTCCTTTTAGTCATTTTTTTCAACCAAGTTGGACCTCTTTAAATCAACATGAATGGATTGCACTTATATAATGCCTTTCAACCCTAAGCAGAGTTTGTTATTTCTTTTATGATTATTTTTTTGTATTGTTTGTTAAAGGAGCTTGAGGCCGGATTGTGGCAAGATTTATGAAAAAAATCTGTATACATTTTAAGTTTTCTAGTAATAATGTCAGATGAAGCGTTCCAAACCAAAAAGAATGAGCCCTCTAGTGTATCTCTCCTTTGCCTTGAACAGGCTGTGTGCTGCAAAATGTGCTGCAATTCGGTCCCGAATTTCCCGCCCTGGGCTGCGGATGTGACGTCACATGACGCTGCATGCACGTTCTCCACGTTCTCCCGTGCCGGCTTCACTGTTGGCTGCAGTACCCCCAACGACCGTCGTGGTGAAGGGTGGCGCTAGAAAGTCTAATTTCTTAAAAGGAGCCTCAAGCTCCTTTAAGGATTCCATTGTTTTGAATTTATTAGGTGCGTGAATGCTGCAAAGACTGAGAACCAGTCGTCCCAGCAACTCAAGTCTTCAGATGACGAAATAGCAAATAAAAATATAATATAAATTGAAAAAAAATGGTTGAATGATTGAAAATAGCTAGCTTTTGATAAGTGAGGTGAGGCCAGCATGTTCAAACAAACAGCCAGGCTTCCGTGCTCTGCTAATTTCTTTTTTCAGTTTTGGATTAACCGTTGCTTGGACTGAGTCAGCTGCTACCAATACGAAAACCTCCAGAACCTCAGGTTTATTCATACAGTCTATGGGGAGTATTAAAATTGTAGTCTTGTTGACTTTAGCACTGCACTTGCATTCAAATGGTGTTAGCATTAAAAAAAAAAAAGTTGTACCTTAGAGTGCTCGACCCAAACTGAAATAAAAAGTCTGGCCAATGACACTAAATGTGTACAAGGTCTGCAGTTTGGTCACGTCAGACTGGACTAATGGCTAAAAGCTTGAAAGGTTTTGTAGTTCAAAGCCAGGAGAAGTCCCCGCTCTATGACTGAAACACTTTTTATGAATAACCTGACCTTTCCTTACATGCTGATCACAAATATAGCCATCAGTTTAGCACCATTTTATGAGGATATTTCATTGCGGTACCTGGTGAAGGTTTTCAAGCAGCAGAAAAACAAGACATTTATATGCCGGTGTAGACTGACAGTCATGCACGACAATCTTCAAGGGCTTGAATCAAAGAAACTGGACATCCCTTTCTCTGATTTCTTGGACATTTCACCTTCCACCCAGAACGCTTCTTCGGTTTCGGTTCTTAGAATCAGCTTGGCTTGATGGATTTGAACTGTACGCTGTGAGAGAAGAGTCTTTCTTTCTGAGACTGAAACAGAGCTCGTTTCTGTTTCCGTGGTCTGTAAACTTGTGAACTGAAGAAGTCCTTCCAGATTGGAAAGTGAAAAAGGAATTCCAGTTGCCTCAATTTAAAGAGACATGCATGAAGATCCCAATTAACTAATCAACCGAAAGGCTCATATCAGTATTATCCCAATTTATTTGATTGCTGGACTGAAAAAAATAACATCACAACACTTGTTTTTAGTCATCAATATAAGTTCATAACATCTTGGGATCAATAGAAATACAGAAAATATAGAAATTGTACATTTGCATTAACGGTGTGTTACAACCAAAAACGTAATAACTGCCAATAATGTAATAATTTTGGCCATTTCAAATGTAATAAAGCCAATAGTGTAATAATGTGCTAATAATGTAATAAAACTTTTGAGTCAATAATGTAATAACTTTTTGCCGATAATGTAATAATTTTGTAATAATTTTTTAATACCAGGCCAATAACGTAATAACCAGCCAATAATGTAATGCCTTATTACATTATCGGCAAAAAGTTATTACGTTATTGGCTCAAAAGTTTTATTACATTATTGGCACATTATTACACTATTGGCCTTATTACATTTGAAATGGCCAAAATTATTACGTTATTGGCAGTTATTACGTTATTGGCCATTATTACGTTTTTGGTTGTAACAGGGTGGTTAAAACCAACCAGACATACTGGATATTGATATTTTAACTTATGGTCATCATATCGATAGAGATGTCAATGACTGGTTGGTACGTCTAGAAGCTTAAAGACAGTTTATTAGTGTCTGGGTCGATGTTTGTGGTGAGTGTGTTAAGGAGGAAGGAGAGTTTCTGAAGGAGGATGGAGGTTTGAAGACGGGAGACGTCCAAAAACAACTCTAGCTGTGTGAGAAGTCCGGCGTAAAAGATGGTCCTTGGAAACGACTAGAAGAGAACAAATGATCAACCTGTAGTTGCAATACGCAGCATGACTGATATTTAACTTGTTCAGAAGCACATTTAATAGATGGGGAGAATCAGATAAGTAGCTTAAAAAGTACCACAATAAGTGCTTGCTCTCAGTGATCTACAAAGCCTTGATAATGGAAAAAGAACATGAAGTCTATTCCTCTTCATTTTGTACGAGCTGCATGCTAAATACCTACACACGCTCCTTTAAATCTATTAAAAATGCCACAAGAAAATTAAACAATAATAATTGTTGAATAATTTCAGTTATTATACAAATAGTCTGGGCTCAGGGTGGAGTAAAACAGCTCTTTTCTCTGTACACACCCTGCGAATGAGACAAGTTTCAAATACTTTCAGCTTACAAAATGTGGTAATGCACTACATGCACATCATCTAAGATTTGCATCTGAAGATGTTGCCCAAAGGCTACTCCGGGGGTTCGGCCGCCCTAGTGGCTCCGTGGAGCTTTTTCAAAAATGTTTGACCTTTTATTCCCCTTTTTTTCCCCTTTCTTTTTCCTTTCCTTTTTAATCTCGACATTTCAACTTTTCTCTCGAAATTTTGACTTTTTTCTCGACATTTCGACCTTTTTGTCAACATTTCGACTTTTTTCTCGACATTTTGACTTTTTTTAATCGACATTTCGACTTTTCTCTCGAAATTTTGACTTTTTTCTCGACATTCTATTTTCTCAAAATTTCGATCTTTTTCTCAACATTTCGACTTTTTTTCTCGTCATTTCGACTTTTTCCTCGACATTTCGACTTTTTTCTCAACATTTCGACATTTTGACTTTTTTCTCGAAGTGCATAATGAAAAAAAAAATCTTCCCCCAGTTATAACTAATATAGATACATGCAGCATGTGTTGCCTTCATTCTAAGGCTTATACAAGACTTTTCATTTTTTGCGGCTCCAGACATATTTGTTTTTTGTGTTTTTGGTCCAATACGGTTCTTTAAACATTTTGGGTTGCCGACCCCTGGGCTAGTCGGTGGGAATTTAAGAACACACAAGGGCGACGCGTATGAAAGCAGACATCGGTATTTGTCCCTCGTTAAACATATAACAAACAAAATCTGTTACCTGATTGTGGCTGATCGCGCCGTGTGCATGGGTGGCATGTTTTGGTTGGATGACCTGTGGGAGAGGGAGACTGAACAAAACACACAATGACTTCATGGTTAATGTTTCACTTGAGTCACAAATTAAAAGGATTTTTTTAATGCAGGATATAGAGGGTATATGCTTCTTTATTTGCAAAGTTTTACTTATCAGGAAACAAATAATTAAATACATAAATACTGGCACGTGGATGTATTTATGTACAGTCCCAGCACACCGTTTCATTTGGGTTAAACAATCACCTCTCTGAATTTACCATTAGAACATGTTTTGTTATCTTTTTTCTCCGTAATTCAGTTGTTGATTTGCTGGTGTGCTTGACAACATTATCCTGTTGCATGACCCAGTTTCAACAAAGCTTCAGCTTCCGCACAGATGGGCTTAAATATGACTTTATAACACTTTGATGTACAGATGTGTTCGTAGTCGACTCAATGACTGCAAAGTCCTGTAGCTATAATAAGCACAGATCCTCTCAGGTGGTCAGGTGGGATCGATGTCTCTGGGTTCAGATGTTTCTGGGACGGACCATCACACTGGGCAAATGTCCAATTAGACTCTAATAAGAATTCAAAATCTTGGCACCATGTGCTCTTGATCAAAGACGAAAAACACCATCCAGGTACAAACTCAGGTTTGGTGTAAACCTAACACAATAATTACTATACTATTTATTGACCTATATTCTATCTATGTAAAATGAATTATAGTCGGGTTTTTTTCTATACTTGATATATTTTTGTTTACACCAGTTTTGCTGTAAGGTATATTACCAAAATTGTTTTTGACACCAGCGTTGGTGGAGTAAATGGGACAAGTTCCAAGGCTCCATTCAGCAGCCTAAATCGCAAATGTTTCCAGGGTGTGGAAAGATTCCTCATCTAAGCCAAATAAACATGGAAAACCCAGCAACATAAATGTGACAGCATTAAAATGAACAAACAATTAAACCGGGGGTCGGCAACCCGCGGCTCTAGAGCCGCATGCGGCTCTTTAGCGCCGCCCTAGTGGCTCCTGGAGCTTTTTCAAAAATGTTTGACCTTTTTTTCCCTTTTTTTTCTTCCTTTTTCCTTTCCTTTTTAATCTCGACATTTCGACTTTTTTCTCGAAATTTTGACTTTTTTCTCGACATTTTGACTTTTTTCTCAACATTTCGACTTTTTCTCGTTATTGTACTTCAACATTAATCTCGACATTTCGACTTTTCTCTCGAAATTTTGACTTTTTTCTTGACATTCTATTTTCTCGACATTTCGACCTTTTTCTCATCATTTCAACTTTTTTCTTGACATCTCGACTTTTTTCTCAACATTTCGACTTTTTTCTTGACATTTCGACTTTTTTCTCGAAGTGCATAATGAAAAAAAAAATCTTCCCCCAGTTATAAATAATATAGATACATGCAGCATGTGTTGCCTTCAAGGCTTATACAAGACTTTTCATTTTTTGCGGCGCCAGACATATTTGTTTTTTGTGTTTTTGGTCCAATATGGCTCTTTCAACATTTTGGGTTGCCGACCCCTGAATTAAACTATCCAGTTTAAAAAAAAAACAGTTTGACATAAAAAGTTCCCTCCTGGCTCAAGATTCAAGAAGATTAAAGAGATTCCTAACTGGTTGATGCTGATGAGCTTTGTGCAACAAGAGAGATGTAAGCATGACAGTGCAAAACAGCGCCCGCTTATAGATATACCTTTAAATCATTAACACATAATAAAGGCTGTGCAATTTACTGAAAAATGTATTGTTGTGATTTAAAAATAGATAGATTTAAATAAATGTGTTGTTCCTCTGCAGCAACAACACAAGTCACTGGATGTCACCGGATCAAACTGACAGCAAAAAACTAAATATGGGAAATCTTCCCAAACAACTGGTGGTGATTCTGTATGTTCCTAACAGGTGTGTTTATACGTTTATTGGTGTAAAATATTGGTATTCTTAGTGTCCAGATGCAAGTCTATTCCGCCAGTAAATCAATAAATTCAGAGATACTTATGTACAATAGCAATTCCACTAAGACAATACTAATTTCTTCAGTTAAAACCAAAAACAACAGTTTGTTGACAGAGCAGATCACGTACCCATTCGCCCGTCGTGTGGAGTCTTGATCAGTGAAAGCCGAGGTGCAGAGGTGGGCTGAAACAGAATTATATACATAAAACTATTAACTTTTTATTTACCTCAATGCGTCTGTTACTCATTCCAGGAACAAATATTAAGATTCTGTGAAATATCAACAGATATCTCTCAAAAGAAAGATGGACTATGGTTAAAACTATGGCACTTACTTTCCTGAACAGACTTCTTCCATCCAGCTCCATGCTTTCAGGCCTCCACAGAAAAAAACAACCCAAAAAACCTGATTAGTTCTGTTAAGTTCAACTGGTCTGTATAAATACAGTTTAATTTTATTTGGAATCTTCTTTTTGGAACTGCAATTTTTTTTCTTTCAAAAGTGAGATTTCAACTTCACAAAATCTTATAGCATGAAGCTAGATTACCGACAAATTACAAATAAATACATATCAAATTAAAAACCGAGGACTGACACAGAGAAATAGATTATTATCCTGGACTGAGATCATTTTGATATCCTCCATGGACCTCATTTTAAAGTCTAGAAATTATTCAAAAAAGTAATAATTTATCAGTGGAGGCACTTAGAGTTGAGTGATCCTTTTGAAAAGAAAAGGATAACAGCAAATTGTGTTTGCATATATCAACCATTTATATAGCTTTCTCTCAAACTAATTACTGAACATTAGGAAAAAGACAACAAAAACATTTGGTCTGATAAGTTTGGACACCAGTCAATCCTGTGGCAGTCTGGGAAAGGAAACTGAACCCAAGCAAAGATGAGCTTTTTCAGATGTGCATTGGTGTGTGTGGGCAGCCACAGGGCAGGGCAAAGCTAAACAACAGCTAAAACTAACATACGACATTGTGGTTGAGGTTTTAAGAATGGTGAGGTCCAACTGAATGAAACCCAAAGAAGAAAATATCAAAAATTGACAGAGAAGGAGAGAGTCAACGACATTAATAACAACTAAGTAGTAACAAAGTATCAGTGCAGATTTGGAACTTTATTCAAATGCAGCTGATGACGGCTGAATCTTCAACCTGGATTTAAATAAAGTGTGTGTTTACTGAGTGTTTCAGCTGATCTGAGGCTTTCTGGGACTTTGTTCCAGACAAGTAGAGCATAGAAGAACGCAGCTTCTCCATGTCTTTCTGGCTCTGGGAACTGATAAAAAAACCAGATCCAGATGACCTGAGGGCTCTGGAAGGTTCATACCGGGTCAGGAGTTCACTGATGTATTTTGGTCCTGGACTATCCATGGCTTTAAAGACCTGCATCAGAACTTTAAAGTGTATTCACTGACAGGGAGCTGTCAGAGCTGGACTGATCTGGTCCACTTTTTTGGTCCTTGTGAGGACTGGAGCAGCAGAGTTCTGAATGATCTGCAGTAAAGATGCTGTTACAATAATCAAGCTACTAAAGATGAATACATGGACTAGTTTTTCCAGGTCCTGCTCAGAAACCAGATAATTCATAATTGATATATTCTTAAGGTGATAATAGGCTGGCTTTGTTATTGCCTTAATGTGTTTTTCCAAATTTAGGTCTGAGTCCCTCACTACACCCAGATTTGTCCTGGTTGGTGGTTTTCGGTTTAAAGATTGAAGCTCTGTGGTGAAACGTAATCGCTTCTCTTTGGATCCAAACAACCTCAGTTTTGTTTTTAAATGGAGAAAGTTGTGCCTCATCCAGTCATTAATGTCCTCAATGCATTTAACAAGGGCCTGTACAGGGACTCGGCCTCCTGGTTACACTGTAATATAAAGCTGTGTGTCATCAGCGTAGCTATGGTAACTTATTTTGTAGTTTAAAGGGTTAAGAGAAAAGGAACCATACTCACATACTAGGAGCTGGCGAGAATCGCGACAGAGAAACAGGGGAGCTAAACGGGATCTGCAGAACTAAAGGCAAACAAAAAAACAAACGCATTAATGTATACTGTGTACTAGTAATGACAAAAATACATTACTGATGTAAACATATTGAGACATTATTGGTTTTGATGAGTTAAAGGGAATAATCAATTTCCCTTTAGATACATTATAACTCACTGTGAACAACAGGAATATAATATGTAGTCTATTTTAATCCTGATTTAAAATATCAATATCTTATACTTTTCACAGTCATGTGCAAAAAGTTAGTATCCCTCTTTTAACACAGTTTTTTGGTTAAAAACATGAAGACAAAATCGGATTCTAGTGGGTCTTAGTAAAATACTAAACCATATCACGACAACCTAACTTTTTTCACCATGCTATCATTTATTTAATGACTATGGAGACTGTATCCTGGCCATCTCCTTGGGGAGCTGTTTCATTCAGGTTCAACTGGGGAAAAAAGGCCCAGGACACGCTGGAGAAATGACATCTGCAGGCTTGGGATGGGAATACTTCCACGCTCTCCTGGAAGAGCTGGAGCAGGTAGCGGGGAAAGAAACGTCTGGTCGTCAAGACACAAACCCAGATAAGTGGAAGTTGATGGAGGGATAGATGGATGGATGAAGGACCATTAAAAGAAAAAAGACCGAAAAAGGACCAAAAGAAATCATGTGGGCGAAAACAGGCAACCCCATGATTCAGTAACTTTCAGAACAATTTACTTGAAGCAGCTGTTCCCTGTATGACTTAATTAGTCTCACGTTGTTGTAGAAGAATTTGGGCCCATTTTTCTTTTCAACTTTTCAGCGATCCTGATGTAGATATACACTTTGGACGATTGTCCCGTAGCAGAAACCAGTTTCTACCAAACTTTAGCTGTGGGACAGATGGCCTAACATTTGTCTCCAAAATATAATGGAAGACAGAGGAGTCGATGACCAGTTCAGAGGCTGCAAGGTTTCCAGATTCCATCGTTGCAAAACAACCCTGAATCATCGCCCATCCACCTCTGTGTTTTACATTAGGTACGAGGTGTTTCTGCTGAAAGGCTGTCAAGAAAGATGACGATGTCTATTAAAGCCAAGTAAAGAGAGAAAGAAAAAAAAAGAGGATCAAAAAAAGCAGATGCTGACATTTTCATGACTATATATGGACTTACACCCTAAGTGGTTGAGATACTGCACTGATCACATAAAACGCAGCATCTAATGAAAACACACTGGATATATAACGTTAACATATGCACAGTACATCATCGGAATCGTAACATTAATGCATTTAACTGACATACCAGGGCATCTTTTACCATTGAATATATATCATTTCAGAAAGAAAATAGCATCATTGAAATAATGACAATATGAGAAAGTTTACCCTGTTTATGCCCGTGCACATTATGAGAACTGCGGCTGATCTGAGACACAGATGACGCCTTGGCACTGTGTGAGAGAAATAAATGAGGTTAAACGGCTCCAGCAGAACAGTGTTCGCAGCAGCACAGTGCTTGGCTTTAATCCAACAATGACAGACTGGCTGAGGTTTACAGTACCGAATATACAGTAGCATGCAAATGTTTGCGCAAACAATCTCTGTTTCTTTGATCAGCTCATTGAGGAGAGGAAGGGGAAGACAGGGCAAGCTCCAAAAGCTTTAAGTTGAAAAACTTTAAGCTTTAAGTTTCCCAGGATTTTAGGATTTCAAAAAAGATTTTAAAATAATTTTTGCTTTAAACTATTTTAAACTTCAAAACACAAAACAATAGAACCCTGTAAGAATGTGAACCCCTCAACAGGTATGAGCAACTTGCATTTAAGTCCTCGTAAAAGGGGACATTCATATTAAACATATATACAAATATGCATTCACAGATACTCAATCAAGCAAACATAAAGAACTGCATTATTTTCCATTGACAAAAAAAGTATAAATGCACTTTGTAATATTGATGAGCAGTGAACAGTTTTAAATTCAATTGATGCCCGGAAAAACATTACAAACCAGTCTTTTCCTTCTTGAACTATTAAGAACATCAGAAAGTTTGATCAGGCGTCTCCAGACTTTTAGATGCTATTTTATACTTTGGTTTTGTACTTTTCACAATATTTGAAATATTTAAAAGGGAATTTACTTCATTATATATAAGGGCATTACGTAGAGCTTCGTGAACAAAATATACAAAATACATGAAAACGAAATATTGTTAAAATGGTTCTTTAACCACTTGTGCTTATTTTCTTAAACCCAGACTGTCAGACTTAAATGAAAAATCATGTAAATGTGGAGTTTTTCTTGTCTCTCTTTTTTTGAATTTACAAACAAATCATTCAGTGTTGAGTGTGATAGTTCAGGCATTTGTATGTCAAGAGTGACACCTAGTGAGCAGTGAAACAAAACAATCACTTTGTTATAAATTCCTTCATAGAGCTCCCAAAAGTTTGGCTTGCAAAAATACTGAAATGTTTGTTGGCCAAAACTCTAGACAATATGGCAAAATAATTGACTTTGTGAAAACCTGAAAAGCAGGCCAACTATCGGCATAACGCTTGTTGCACTGGACCACACACGACAGCTGCTCATGAAAGTTACAAAAGCAAATGTCTATTAGAACCGTACCTTTGATGCTGAAGAGAGTTTTCCAGTTTGGCAATGTAGACGTTCTGTTCATTCAGCTTCCTTTTAAACATAAAAATAAACAAAAACACAGTGCAAATGTTCATAAGTTTAGAAAGATGTATTGTGTGTAAATGTATTTACACACAATACATGTGTGTAAATACACGTGTACATGTTTTATATCTTACTTTGCCATCTGCTGCATTTCTTGCTTCATCTTGACTAACACCTCTTCTAGTTTCTGACTCTGCAATTAACACAAAGGTTAGTGATGCTCTGCTCCAGCAGGTGTGACTATATCATTATCCATACCCTTTTTAATTCACCCCACTTTTTAAAAGATGATAATAGCATTTGCTAATAATTCAATTATACATAAAGCATGATTGGTGGGTTTGAATTTATACTTAGAGAGGTTCCATGGTATGAAAATAAAAGGCTCTTTACCCGTTGCTCGTAATAAGACAAGAGTCTCTTTTGATGTCTTGACTGGAACACTACAACCTGAAAAAATACAAAATAGCTTTTGTTGGTAAAACTGCCAGGACGCAAACGCTAAAGAATACTGTTATTTAGAGATGTTAGTTGACGTGAGAATGTGTTATTAATACTGATGCAAATAAAGAAAAATGACTGACATTGCTGATTTCTGTCAAGTGCTTGGTGGCCACAGAGTTGATGTCAGAGAACAAGGCCTTCACGTCAGAGCTGCTCTAAAAAGACATTTCACGTTTTAATCACAGCAGGATTTTGAGAGGAAGTATCAGGTCATCCCTCAGATTAAGCTGCGAAGGATTTCATGAGAGAAAAGTCGCTTACTTTGTCAGAGAGTGGCGATATTTGGCACTGGAAGCCGCATATTAAACACTTGCCTTGGTTGCCTGAAAGGAAGATTAACAGAATTAAGGCTTTTAAGGTATATCAGCGCCTCCCAAGTTCAGTGTAAAACAAAGTCATTTCTTTCTCATGTCAAGTGACGATACAACGTAAGGCACAAAATCACAGATGATGATTATATTTCATTCTCTCTTCAGCTAAATGACAGCTGATCCTACAGTTAGAAAAAACTAAGTCCAATGTTTTATTCAGGTACAGAGTGAGCTTGGGCTTGAACTGGGCAATTGGCATGGATCCCATTTAGTTTGAGTATTAGGGACCGCAAACGATACGCCATTGAGGGCCAAATATATAAGGCCCTTAAGGGAAACTTGATTGATTGAAACCTTTATTGTCCCCTCTGGGGAAAATCAGTTGTCAAACAGCTCATGACATTCAAAAGAGGAAGACAAACAGAAAAACAGAGCTGAAAAAGAAAAAATACCCATAAAAAGGAAAACGTCTGTAGTTATGCCTTTATTCAATGCCAAAACTTCATACAACGTACAAAAAAAGTGCATTTGTATCGAGCCTCACTGTCTCCTAGTCTTGTATATGTAAACACTGTAGAGCTGGACAAATTAAAGTGCATGAACATTAATAACATGTTTTACATAAACCAGGACAGTGCACTGCTTTGTTTCTAATACTGAAAAGTCAGTAAGCAACTTAATTTTGCATAGAACCTCACTACCTCCTAGTCTTGTAAATGTAAACACTGTACAGCTGGACAAATTGAAGTGCATGAACAATAGTGCGGTGACACCCGCGTAAATCCATTATGTGTGTTGTAATAAAATATCGATATTTGCCGTCAGTTTATCGGTTATTTATTGCGACAGAGAGCGCAACAATATATTGCAATATCGATTTTTTTTCCCTACCACTAGTAAACATCATGCATCCAATATGTCCTGGTGTTCATTTAAAACCACGTCCCAAACACAGTCCACACTCGGAAAAACCCACCCAGGGTCACTGTGCAACCTGCAGACAAAACCAACACAGAGCCAATATCTGAAGCCCACTTTTAACCCACATGGGGCCCACATATAAATACTGGCTGACTAATGTCAGACAGACATCAGCACATGGCACTGTTTGTTTAACTAAAAGTAATTTGGTACTGGTACAGGAAACTTTTTTAAGCACTTTGGACTACGGGGACATTATTTATATGCATGCTGTCTCAGCGTTTAGGACATGTCACCGTGTTCTCTATTCTCTGGTCTGGCCCTCACTGACCCTGAGGAGACAACACCATTGGATTATTTTTATTTACAAAGCCATCCTGAATAAACTCCCCTCATATCTGTCCAGGATTCATACAGAACTTGGCAAAGCGGCTTTCTCCTACGCTGCTCCTGGTCCTGGAACCACGTTCAGAACTCTCTTCAACTTTCTGGACTCATCTCCTTGGGTGAATTCAAGGTTCTTCTTAAACAGAAACTAACAGAAATGTGCACCTGCTATTTTTTATTCTAAATACAATCTATTAAGTTTTGACAGTTTCGTAGGCTTCTCATTTTTAAAACTTATTTTCAAATGTGTGAATAACCTTGCCCCAGAAATACTCTGCCAATTGGTAAACAAATAAAACAGTGGAATTAGAACTAGGGGTGCAACAAGCAGTAATTGTAGGATAGCACAACGCAGAACAACATTTGGACAGTCATCATTCTCGGTAATAGGTACCAAATTATGGATACACTGCCACCTGATATCAAAATATTGACAGAGCTCAAGGTTTTTAGCACACACAAGTAAAACAATGGCTGAAACTGAAACAAGCTTGTGAACATTGACTTTAACATACTGTACCACTGTATTATTTTAGTTTTCTGTCCTTATCTGGTTTGTGTTTTTGCTTCTGTCTTTGTATTGTCTTTATTCTGTTTTGCATGTTTTGTATTTTAATGGTTGTGTACTGTTTTAACTCTGCTTTCAAATTTTAAGTAAAGGCCTAACCAGAGACAGGGGTTGCAAATTAGCTCTGGCTAGAAACCTGTATGTATGACATCTGTTTTGTATTTTTTATGAAACAATGTTTGATACATTTGTCCCTGTTCAATAAATATAACAATAATAATAATAATAATAATAATAATAATAATAATAATAATAATAATAATAATAAGGTATTGTAATGTTTGCACTGTGTTGTTGTTAATTGATTTTATTGGCCAGGTCTCCCTCGCAAAAGAGATTCAATCTTAAGGGATTTTCCTGGTAAAATAAAGGTAAAATAAAATGTAGTGTCTAAATTCAGCGCTGCAGTGTCACTTCATGGCCAACAGATGTCCCCGTCTAATCAGGCTCCAGGAGGGTGTTGGGGATGGTTTTACTCATTTCACAGCCGATCAGTCTCTGCATTGAAGACAGCAGAGACATAGTCCAGGGGCCAACATTTCACTGGTCAGTACCACTCAAGGTGACAAAACCAACTTATCATTTTTGAAAATATCCATGTAGACGATATTTTGGTATGATAACCTTCCCGAGTGGCAGCTGGATCATAGTTTGAGTGACATTATGTGATAATTCTGTACTTGGTTAACCTTCTTAACACTATCTTAAGTACACACAGAACTTGGTAGCCCAACTAGAATCAGATCTTGACATATTCCCATTAATAACTATGTTAATTTTGTTTACAATATTGTTATGTTTATAATGTTGTTTATAAAATATAGCTGGTTCCTTATCTCATCGTTATGTCCTTTATGTCCTGTATTTGCATGATAAAGACCAGTTTGTGACATCGGCCTAGTGGCTGTTATAGTTTATAGGAGCCTAATGATGCTCTTCTAGTTTAAGGCTCACAATGACCTGTAACAATGATATAGTAGGGGTATATTATACATTTCCTGAATCCTTACAACATAGCATAACATAACACAACAATGCATAACATAACGTGTATTTTCTGAATGATGTGGGAGTGATTTATGGAACACAGTTTGTTGCACTTTATCCATTCATTGTTTTTATTGCTTTTATGTTTTTATACTTATTTATTCCTCTTATTTTTATTGCTTTCTTTGCACTTTGGTGGGAACATCCTAACCAATCTCGTTGTAACCTGAGTACAATGACAATAAAGTCTATTCTATTCTATTCTATTATAATGTTCCTGTGAGTATTCCAGTTTTTGTATTTTGTGTCTCCGTTGTTTCTAGATGACACAGGGCTAAAAGATAGTATATCATTTAGGTGAAAACTGTGTAAAAATGTGTGTTGTTTATAGTTTAAAGAGCTGCAGTGACCTCTATGTTGGTCAGAGAGATTGACATCTTAGCTTGAATGAATGCTTAGAAGGTCCCCTTTAAAATGATACCAAAGACAATATTGTGAAACATTGACAGATATCCTGTACATGAGTCTAAACCAGGATATGCACCAGCATCTAAAATGTAATTTTCTGAAGGGGGTGGGTAACTTGATGATCTGATAACTATGATCCAGCTGCCACTCAGGAAGGGTTATCATACCAAAATATCATCTACAGACGTGGATATGTTCAAAGATTATAAGGAAGTTTTGTCACCTTGAGTGGTGCTGATATCTGGTCTGAACCATGGACTAACAGGCAGAGGTGTCAAGTAACAAAGTACAAATACTTTGTTACCTTACTTAAGTAGAAATTTTGGTTATCTATACTTCACTGGAGTCATTATTTTTCAGACAACTTTTTACTTTTACTCCTTACATTTTCACGCAATTATCTGTACTTTTTACTCCTTACATTTTAAAAACAGCCTCATTACTCTATTTCATTTCGGCCTTTAAAAAAAAACTATCCAGTTAAATTGCTCCATCCGGATAGAGTGAATTTGGTTGTGGTTGTTTCAGATGTTCTTGTCCAGTTTTGTTCTTACATCCGTTCCCTCAGATTCCTGCAACTAAACTTGGATGTACATTCCAATAAAGGTTAGGATAAATGATAACATGAACATGAACGTTTGACTTTTTGCACCATTACAATACTTATAGGTAACTAGTCATCATATCTCCTGCTCTCTGAAACACATGTTAATGCTCAATAGTACACATATATGGTTCTCTAATATATTTGCATTATACTAAGATACATTTATTTTCAATGGCTTTTGTCCTTAATGGCTTTTTCCCCCTTACATTACTTTTACTTTTATACTTTAAGTAGTTTTGAAACCAGTACTTTTATACTTTTACTTTAGTAAAAAACTTGAGTTGATACTTAAACTTCAAGGAGTATTTTTAAACTCTAGTATCTAAACTTCTACCTGAGTAATGAATGTGAATACTTTTGACACCTCTGCTACCAGGGCTGGTTTACCTTTCTGGTAGCAGACATTGCAGACCACATGCCCGCAGGTGGAGACGGCCAGGCGTCGCTCTGCTCCGGGACTGCAGAAGCAGGAGTTGCAGCAAACCCAGTACGACATCTCACCTGCAAGTACACGCAAATAAATGAGTTAAACTGCTGCTTCATGGTCCCCAACCACCATCTAAGAGCCGTTTACACATCTGCTTCATTTACTTTTAAGAGCTTTGTATTTAAAAGGAGAAAGGCTTCGTTAGATAACGTTGTTTCCATTACCTGTGACTAGCTGAAAGCTGGTTTAGTGCTTGTTAAAATAATAACAATATCACTTAAACCTGGTAATTACGGGTTAATTTATCGATTTATTCAAATACGTTCTTAACGTTACCTTTTGGCTGATCGTTAGTTTATGATCAGAATGCTTGCTGGAGGTGTGAAACTGAAAGCAGCTGTTTTAGGGTTTGTTTTTCAGCTCGTGGCGACGTGACTTCTCCAGCACGGTTAGCTAAACACCTGCAGCTGCAACTTTAAGGCTGATTATGGTTCCGCGTTAAATCGACGCAGAGCCTACGCCGTAGGGCATCGCGGCGAGACGCACGTACGGTGTGCGTCGCCGCGTACACTACGCCGTACCCTACGGCGAGGGTTCTGCGTCGATTTAACGCGGAACCATAATTCAGGCTTTAGCCTCATGCTTGAACTCAGACCACCTAAAACGGGGGTTGGCAACCCAAAATGTTGAAAGAGCCAAAAACACAAAAAACAAATGTCTGGAGCAAAAAATGAAAAGTCTTGTATAGCCTTAGAATAAATTATTGTTGAAGTACAATCTCGAGAAAAAAGTGGAAATGTTGAGAAAAAAGTGGAAATGTTGAGAAAAAAGTGAAAATGTCGAGAAAAAAGTGGAAATGTCGAGAAAAAAGTGGAAATGTTGAGAAAAAAGTGGAAATGTTGAGAAAAAAGTTGAAATGTCTAAATTAATGTTGAAGTACAATCTCGAGAAAAAAGTGGAAATGTTGAGAAAAAAGTTGAAAATGTTGAGAAAAAAGTCGAAATGTCAGAATTAATGTTGAAGTACAATCTCAAGAAAAAAGTAGAAATGTTGAGAAAAAAGTGGAAATGTTGAGAAAAAAGTGGAAATGTTGAGAAAAAAGTGAAAATGTCGAGAAAAAAGTGGAAATGTTGAGAAAAAAGTGGAAATGTTGAGAAAAAAGTGGAAATGTTGAGAAAAAAGTGAAAATGTCGAGAAAAAAGTGGAAATGTTGAGAAAAAAGTGGAAATGTTGAGAAAAAAGTGGAAATGTTGAGAAAAAAGTTGAAATGTCGAGAAAAAAGTCAAAATGTTGAGGAAAAAGTCAAAATCTCGAGAAAAAGTCAAAATGTTGAGAAAAAAGTCGAAATGTCGAGATTAATGTTGAAGTACAATTTTGAGAAAAAAGTCGAAATGTCGAGAAAAAAGTAGAAATTTCGAGGAAAAAAAATCGAAATGTTGAGAATAATGTTGAAGTACAATTTCGAGAAAAAAGTCGAAATGTCGGGAAAAGTCGAAATGTCGAGAAAAGTCGAAATGTTGAGACCACGAAATTTTGCGATACAAAAACGTCACGATACGTGTCGTGGAGGTGACAAACTGTAGCGTGATATTGGGTTATTAATATTAATATATTGTGTTTACTAGTAACGCGCATCCTATTGTCACCATCTGAATCAATCTCATCCCGCAATCATCCCGCAAAGTTGCATATGTAGCTTTCAGCGTTTCTATGAGGGATATGCAGTCTGTGACGCACAGTGTTGAGCTCTGCAGCCCCTTTGTGGCAAAATCACTGTTTTCAAAGAGTTGAGCAAAATGTGACAAGCATGAAAACGAACCTTTTTGTTTGCATCTGTTGCAACAGTTGTTCTGATTCAATTTTAGTTTGTCCACTGCCTTCTGCACATTCAGCTAAAGCCTCCAATCATACATCCAACAACTTCAATATCTTGTGCACCAACCCAGATTTTGAACTCCACCTGGTGTCACTCGATCTCTCCAGCTCCATGCACTGACGGTCAGGGTGCATCTGCTTTTGGATCTCCAGAAATCGAGCGTGCCGCTGGGCCCCAGTGAAGAAGCTGTGTATTTGATTGACAGTGTCAAAAAATGTGCTAACATGGCCGGATTCTTTGGCTGCACTGCACAACACCAAGTTAAGCCGATGTGAGTTGCAGTGTACATAAACGGCTTTGGGACAAGTTTCTCTCAGGACAACCTGAACCCTTCCTCTGTGTCCCGACATGACAGATGCTCCATCAAAACAGAGTCCGACACAGAGAGACGGATCCAGCTCGAGTGGTTGAAGGACCTCCAGAATCTTGTTTGATATTCCCTGTGCAGACAAATCTGCAGTCTCAACAAATCCCACTGCCCGCTCTTTGATCACTCCTCCATGGATGAATCTCACACAAACAGCAACTAACTCTCTTTTCGCCAGATCTTTATACTCATCTGCAAGTATTGCAAAATATTGTCCATGCAGTTCACCCTTTATCTTGCGAAGCAAGATTGATGCTGCAGCCTCAAGTAGCTCATCCTGAACCTGGTGGCTCATCAGTGTGGCATTTCGTGGAAGTTCCTTCAGTCGGTTTTCAATTTCTGGTGCGTATTTTGACACAAACTTAAAAAGCTCTAAGAAATGACCTCTGTTGACCATGTCCTGGGTTTCTCTGTGGCCTCTGAGTGGGATCTCAAGCTCAGCACACAACATAGCAATGTCCACAACAACCTTAATATGTTCCCGGTTTCTCTCCACAAATGCCGGAGCATCACCGTGCAGCTGGTTCAATACCGTCCCCCGGCTTTGCGGTCCGTGGCTGGCCTTGAATGATGCCAGTTTTGTGAGCGCAATGGCATGCAGATTACTTGACTCATGTTTGTCGCAGGCATCTCCGAGACGTTTCCAGTTTTTGTAGCCACCTCTGTGTGCATCTCCGGAAAATGTCTGCAAGCCTTACAAAACACTGCATCTTGAGCTTTACTGTATTCTATCCACTTGTACTGTGGTGGCAAAAATTGTTGTTCAAAAAGAATGTCAGGACACCTCAGCTGTCTTTCGAAGATTTAATGAAAAGAGGACAAACATTCAATTGAACGGAGCCACACAGTCCAACCGGTCACATGAACCGACAGTCCTGAGTGCGCTGAAGAAGATTAGCGACAGGTTATTTTATAGTTGAGAGCAGGAAAAGACAAAACATCACCCATCACCCTGGCAACCGTGCCATGATCTGTGTCAAAGGAACATGACCTTGGCATAGGAATGAAAACAGGCAACAGACAGTGTTATACCAAAATTTTCCATTACATTCCACCCCTTTTAGCATTGTATGCTAAACCATAATAAAATAGGAAATTTTGCACTGACCTATCCCGCGACCAATATGCTCTGTCGCGCACCAGCCAAACGCTAGCACACCCCTTCTCCAACGCGGGAGTTACAGAAACCCCGACAGAGGATCTAAGTCACGGGTACAGAAGAGCCAAAACCTCTCCCTCCACTAGGCAAAAGGGGAGAGTCAAAAGACTCAATCTGTCTAGCTACCCTATCATAGATAAGGAAGGAAAAAACCCCCGTAGGGGAAAAGCCCATCATGGAATATAAACTAATCTACTTCAAACAATACCAAAACAAATCACATTCAGCACAATAGTCCATGAAGGGAAAAGGAGAAGAGAAAAAATCAAAGGCACTGTGTGACTATGCAGTTCAAGGATAAAATGAGATAACATGTAAAATAATAATAATAATAATAATAATAATAATAATTTTAAATAATAAAAAAAATGACAAAATTCTCCACATGTCCTGGCAAAACCCTCCATGTTTTAACCCACCGTACCACGGGGCTAATGCTTGATTCCCTCACAACCTGTCAACAGGACATAACCGCTCATAATCAGTTCAAAACAGCATAAATGAAAAAAAACATCATCAACCTGAGGAAGGATTAATGCAGAATATAAATTAAAGTAGCTCTGGATCCTCCATGGAAGGAGGAACCCACTCATCATTGTGGTCCATCTCCTGGGCAAACCGTCCAGGTGCGGTGGGAATGGCAGAAGCTACTAGTTTCTTCACCCATGGCACAATAAAACACAGAAAAACACACAAACCCAAAAGAATAGTCAGTTCAGGGGCAGAGAGGTTGAACAGTGCAGTTTCCCACCCTGAAATGGAAAACCAGGACCTCCTCTGCAAATGCAACAATACATTCAGGTGTCCGACAACATGTGTCACATCGACCTCGTTGGTCAGCTGCCTCGTCACAGTGGTCATGGTACGGAACCATATGTTGTCCTGTAGCTGCAACGCCGTGTTGGTCATGTTGGTCGTGTTAACAGCAGCCCTTCTCACCAGCCAAAGAGGGGTAGGTGCCGCCTCAGAATCGTGGTCAGGGGGAGGTGAGATTGTCGTGCAGTTGGTCTGTGACGTGTGATCGTGCAGGCTCTCCAACAGCAGCAGAAGCAACCTCACCCCTATGGAGACGACCAGCAGGACGCTGGTCGCCACCCTTAGGCCGCATCCGAGCCGCCTAAGGGGATGGTACGGCCGTGGCCTCTCGATCAGGTGCATGGCGTGCGCGTGGATCAGGAACCCGTCGGCAGTGGCTGGCGTGGATCCACGTGGTACGTCTCTCTGCAACCTTGACTGCTGTCTCCGTCACCAGAAGCACTTGGAACGGTCTGTTCCACCTCCAAGCTTTCCAGTGTTTACGTCTGAAGTCTTTGACCACGATGTAGTCTCCACTCCGAGGTCATGGAGTTTCGTCTCTGCCAGTTTGGGGAGGGCCGCCTTAACCTGCTTGTTAATATCAGACAAAACAGACGACAAGGTTGCACAATATAGTAACATTTCGTCTTCACAAAGGCCAGTCTCTTGCTGCTGCCTCTTAAACGGGCCCAATCCCTGTTTAAAGGTCTCTTGAAACAGGATTTCAAAGGGGCTCAGGCCATTTTTGCTTCTCTGGCGCGCCACATTAGCACCACGTTAAGCTGGGTGGTAGGCGCAATGTTGTCGTATATCTACGCCCATGTACTCACCGACCTGTTTCAGTGCCGCGCTCACAAACGGAGCGCCATTGTCTGAACTGATTTTTTCGCCAGAATCCCCCGGGAATCCCTGGGAATTATCAGGTTCATCAAAGCCTTGGCCACTGCGGCGGAGTCCTGTCTTGTTGTGGGAAAAACTTCAATCCATTTAGAAAACATGCAAATGATAACCAAAACAAACTTTTTGCCTTCACTATGTGTAAGTTCAATGAAATCCATCTGCAAATGTTGAAACGTCTGTCTGGTGGGGGCGAGTTGTGAACCCCCTCTCGTGAACCAGTGTCATCGTATACCCTCGTATTGCGAATTTCACTCACCATCCCCCACCCCTTGACACATGAAACCTTGTGTCAATTAAGCAAAGTGAGGGAAAAAATTCTTGGGGAGACATGGCCGGCCGTCGGGCCCCATTCACACCCTGTTAATTACCCTGCAGTCCGCATCCTCCCAGGACCATATTTCAGTGTGCAAAGCCCTTAGTTACAATTCACCAATCTCAACCGAGGTCACAGCCGAGGACGGAAGTAGCAGGGAGACAGATCGTACTTTGAGAGACAAGGGTTGTTTGGACGCAGTATCTTTTGCAGCTGCGTCAGCTTGAACATTTCATTGAGAGACAAAATCAGATTGTTAGTGTGATCATCACATTTACACACAGCAATTTGTGTAGGCAGGAACATTGTATCCACGTGATGCGCTATGGGTCTACCTGTGGAAAAATAAAAAAAACGTATCGGGGACAAAAGCCCCAAAAGCAAAACCTGCAATGTTAACTCACGTAGCAGGAGCCCTGGAAGCAGAACAAACAACAAAAAAGATCAAAGTCAGCATTGTCAATTGCAACCTCACTCAAATTCAGGTCTTCGGGAACAAAGACAACATCATTACAACAGCATCATCACTCAAATTCAGGTCTTGGGGAACAAATGGATGTTAGCGTTGCGAGTGGTTCTCCATCATCCGCTGTTGGCAAAAGGGTAAGGGTTAAGAACTTGCTGTAGCACTTGAAGTCATGTAACCCCCCTTTCCGTCCTCAGTCTGGACGAAAAGTCGTGAACAGTCAGGCAGTCCAGGTAGTGGAGGCGTCTGTAACGTCAGTTTCAGGTCAGTGAAGGCGTCGTCAGCCTCGTCAGTCCAGGTACCAGGGTCTGATGCTTGTAGGCCTTCTCCATGGGCAATTGCTGCCAATGGTGCCTCAATTTCCGCATAATGCGAGACCCACTGTCGACAATACCTGGTGGAGCCCAGAATTTACATCATTTGTTTCTTAATGATCAGTTCTGGCGTTTCTCCTTTTGAATGGCCGTAATTCTGCCAGGTGAGAGGGATCTGCCCTCCCCCGAAATGACATGACCCAGAAACGCAACCCTTGTGGCAACAAACTGCAGTTCGGACAGGCCGGCTTGATGCCCCTGTTCAGCCAAAATGGGTCAACAGTTCCAGAGAAGCTTTAACGCATTCGTCTCAGGACTCACTCGCAACCAAGATAACAACAACATACTGCAATAAGCACTTCCAAACTGCCTCTCAGAGCCAATGACAGTAGGCTCATGAACACTATATGGGTCAACGACATGGCATGCATATTTTGGTGTCCGGGTGCATTATTTCCCTTTAAAATAATGTTAATCAATTTATGACATATATCACTTTATTCTATAAAACCTATTTAGTTTGAATACCTTCCAGGTACATTCAGATAATATATGTTACTTTACATTTTGGCATCTCAAACCCCCAAAGTCAAATGGTACAACCAATGTAAAACCAGGAAAATGTGATTTTATCATAAAACTCTCTATTCTATTTAAAAATGATATGTATGAACTTGACAGCCAAGGTAGCCAATACAGGTGTCCAAGTAGAAGCCCGTCTAATTTAAAATTAGCTGTAAAAGTCAGGTGGCACAACTGATATCAGGTGGTGCGACCACATAAAACATTCATTTAAACCAATAAATAATAGGTTAAAGTGAACGAATGGTTGACGACTATGATGTGAATAGATATAGTATTAAATGCATTCATTTGTATATTTGTATAATTATTATTCCGTCTCTAAATGTAAAATCGGACGCTAAAGATACTAATACCTGGCCACTGGAATGCAATAATCTTAAAATATTGTAGATACAACAGAGTTCTTTTAAAAATACCTTCTGCGGAGGCCTTATTTGTCATTGACCCATATCCAAAAAAAAAAAAAAAAAAACACAGGGCACTCATTTTACGGGACGAAACCCACTCCTGACGAAACCGTCAATCAACAATATGTGACTTCACGACAGACAAAATAAAGGAAAATGATTGATATGTAACATGCTTTTCACAATCATACACAGCTCAACGGCAAGAATCCAATTTCCATACAACAAAAACCAGGGTTGTTGCCACACTAAAATACCCTTGTTTGAAGCTTTCACATACATGTACGTGTACACTACATTTCAAATGTTTGGAAAATGGCCAAAAATATCTTTATTTTAAGTATTTTAAAAATGGGCTACTCAAAGGCCTTATACGTCCTTGACCCACAATCCGGTTCAAATACAGTATCACAAAAGTAACCTGCAACCATTCAAACGGTAAATCAACCCGATTCTGACAATTCCACATCATCAATTCCCCACACAGGGAAAAGAATGAGTAAAAAACTATTTTACTTGTATCAATTTAACAACAAAAAAAAAAATGTCAACAGAAAGGAAAATGAGATAACATCTCTCTCCCATCCACGCAGCCTCACGTGAACGCTCCCTGCGTGAACGCGCAGTCAGACAAGCGACACGGAGCTTACACACACCCAGGCGTTCACACACGCACACACAGAGCACAGGCGCATCAGCAGTTAATGCTGAATTTCACATACATGAGGGGGTTCACAATCTCAACATCTCTGTTTATGTTTTTCAGGCTCATGTCAACATAGTAAAGTATCAACATAGTATCTTCACGAAGCCACGCCATCAACATCCAAGTTGATCTGGCAATTTAAATCCCTAGCTAAAAAAAGGGGGGGGTCCCAGACCCCCGAAGGTCCCTGACCTTCAAACCAACCCCCTCAGTGGGACTCAAACCCATTTTAATGCATTTACAGGAATCCCAATTCAATAAACAGTTTCAGTCATGAACACCAGACAAAAACATTGGACAGGACAACCATTAGCCAAAACAGGCAAACAAAAGTTCCCATTCCCCCAGATCCATCGAGAGGAGTGACTCTTACGTCAGCTACCCCTCCTCCTTGCTGGTCACCGGGTCCCCCAGACTCCTGCTGGTCACCACGGCTGCTCGACCCCAGGTCGAGCCGACCCCACACGAGTGAACGTATAACATCACCATCAAAACAAACGTGTAACAGTTTACCATCAAAACAAACGTGTAACATTTTACCTTCAAAACAAACATGTAACATTTTACCATCAAAACAAACGTGTAACATTTTACCATCAAAACAACAGCAAACAAAATTTTACCATCAAAACAACAGCAAACAAAATTGTACCATCAAAACAACAGCAAACAAAATTTTACCATCAAAACAACAGCAAACAAAATTTTACCATCAAAACAACAGCAAACAAAATTTTACCATTGTTTTCACGTAACTTGAAGTTCTTTATTCATTAATAACCACGTCTGAGAAGATACTAATCACGGGCAAGCAGCTACAACAGCATTGGGGTGCGTACCCACACGTCATGAATAACCTCACCTGACACAATACTCAATTCCAACGTCTATTAATAAATTACGTTGTAATCTTAAATCATAATCTAATCTTAAACAGACAAGTGCTGATTTCCCTTCCCTTCGGACATTAAACATAAAATCCAGACCTATTAAATGAAAAACAAGGTTCTTGTGTGTATGTGTATTTAGTATTCAGGTGCTCACGTGTTCTGCAGACTTCACAGCCGGCCTCTGCGTGTCCACCGGACACCTCACCGGCTCTCCTCGCCACCCCTAGACAGTCCGGCCCCCCTTTTCGCGCGGGCCCTCATTGTGTTCTGCCCCCCCGTTGCCTCTTTCAGCCTTTTGCAGCAATAGTCTCACAATTTTCCTGGCGAAACGCAGGCTTTCTGCCAGTCAAAAATGTCCTTGAGACAGCCAGTCTTCCCAGCACTTTTCCTCATCTCTCCGATGGGTGAAACGGGTGAAGATGGGGGAGGGGTGCTCCCACGGGTGGGGTTGGGGGCAGTGGGGGGCAAACGGACGCAGCTGGTTGAAGTCCAGGCGCTGGTGAGCTCTGCCTGAGGTCCCGGCGCTAGTTGGGGGGGCGGGTGGGGCGGGGGGCGCAGAGTCCAGACCGGGTCCAGCTTCACACACTGGGGCACAGTCTGTTTGGGTGTCTGCCTCACTCAGCAACGTCTAAATCTATCTAAATTTGTTTTTCATTTTTCTTTTTAGCAGTGATAACTGCAAAGCCTCCAGCTGTTTAACGCTCAGGCTTCCTGTTTCTCGTGTTTTCTTTATTTTGGGAATTTAAGTTGTCTGACCCACAGTTCCGACAAAGGTTGTGAGTTCTATTCTTTTCCATAATTAACTATCATATATCTCACATTTAGTGCTGAAAAATCTGGTCCTTCGGAAAAATTACTCCCAGAAGGCTTATTGAAAAACTGGCCTCCACAACTGATTATTTGATCCTCTCAGACATGTTGCGAGTCTAAATTTTCAGAAGGAGAGAGGAAAAAAAAAAAAAAAAAAAAAAACACAAAAAAACAACACCATGGCTAACCAAGGTCTTCCGCTTATCAGGGTTTGTGACAAACATGGAGGGTTTGTGACGTCACAACAGCCGGAAACACTCGCGCAGCTCTTTCACAGAGAAAGTTGGATTAAAAATATATTAGAAAAAGTCACGGTTCAGATTTGACTGGAGTCCTGCATCTTTTAAATCCTACAGAAGAGTAGTACTTCGGATTACCCGTTTGCTTCCAAATGCTGCATCTTTTAAATCCTACCAGGTATACTTCGGATTACCCACTTAACTCAAACCGGATTCTAGACGCAGAAGCCCACGACATAATCAACAGGAAAACATTCCAACTCCAATTATTTCTCAAAATTATTTGTTATCCTCCAGACAGTCAAGATTGTAAGCCAGACATTAACAGACAGCTCAGAGCACAAACACAAAACCTCCGCTCCTTCTAGGATTGAATGAGGCATCCTAGCCGCCCCCAGACCCCGTCTGGCACACTCGGATTCCCCGAATCCAGAGCCCTCAAGTTCCCGACTTGAAGTAGTCTCCCTCTCAAACCACGGCTACAGAAGCACTCGTGATCCGTCACGTCTGGCGACCTACAGCTGATGTCGCACCGAAGAGCGGGTCTTTTCCTCTCGCAAACTAAATGGGGTCCCAGTAACAAACAGCCCAGGTACTCAGACCCTGGCTTAAACAGCCCAGGGGCTTTTCCTCTCGCAAACTGAATAGGGTCCCAATAACAAACAGCCCAGGTACTCAGACCCCAGCTGGACCAGCACAGGGGCTTTTCCTCTCGCAAACTGAATGGGGTCCCAGTAACAAACAGCCCAGGTACTCAGACCCTGGCTTAAACAGCCCAGGGGCTTTTCCTCTCGCAAACTGAATGGGGTCCCGTTACAGCCCAGGTACTCAGACCCTGGCTGGACCAGCCCTCCCCGGTACCAAATACTTGGACTACTGGCAACATCAGCTGAATAGGCAGAGAGGAGACGTTAGCGCGCACCTTATTTCGGCCGTTTTCTTTCCAAAACTCACCCAAAAGAACAGTGAGGCGTTTCTGAAGCCACTGGGGTTCGTTCGACCCCAGTCGGTGCGGGGACCTTCCCAACCCCCCTCCGGACGAGAGGCCCTCTTCTCGACCTTCACTTGATGGGGGAGTACGAGGTTGTTGCATGCTTAAAACACCTTCGATTCCGGAGGAGAGAAGGAAAAAATCCGGCACAGATGAGGTCCCTTCGTGGTCGCCAAATTGTGGTGGCAAAAATTGTTGTTCAAAAAGAATGTCAGGACACCTCAGCTGTCTTTCGAAGATTTAATGAAAAGAGGACAAACATTCAATTGAACGGAGCCACACAGTCCAACCGGTCACATGAACCGACAGTCCTGAGTGCGCTGAAGAAGATTAGCGACAGGTTATTTTATAGTTGAGAGCAGGAAAAGACAAAACATCACCCATCACCCTGGCAACCGTGCCATGATCTGTGTCAAAGGAACATGACCTTGGCATAGGAATGAAAACAGGCAACAGACAGTGTTATACCAAAATTTTCCATTACATACCAGTTGGCAATTTTCCACCAATGACAGTAGCTGGGAAAGCTATTAGCTTGGGTTGAGTGGCCGGCTCCTCAATCAGTGATAAATCTGATGGTGTGTGGATTAATTCAGCAGGTGCCGCCAGTGCTAGGCCCTCTTGGTGGGTCGAGGCCGGTGCCGGGTCTTTAACGTTAGCACAAAGACTAACATGACTATCTGAGGATGTGGCGGTTCCCCCCTTATTCCCCGAGTCAATAAACGTATCCTGGTGACCATCCTCTTTAGGCACAGCCTGGTCTGAGCTTTCTTCAGTCAGTAGACGTGGTCTTTTGAAAAAGTGGCTCAAAGACAGCTGTTTAGCCATTGTTACTATTTCAGCTATCTGCAACCGTAGTCTAATTCAAATGACCCGCCTTCTGACCCGCTCCTGAACTGAAACATGACGCGCAACGTCAGTCAATCACGTGTGAGAGGAAGTTCGTTTTTATATTTTTTAATTTTAAATATTCTCAAGAAAATAGAATAACAATTACACTTTTAAGGCAGACACAATGGTAACTGATCATGAATTATTATGAAAAAAAAAATATATATATATTTTTTCCATGAATCTTACTGGGTGGGGAAGCTGTCAATCTGGGTGGGCCTGTGCCCATCCAGGCCCACCCATAGATCCGCCCCTGGTTACAACTGGAAACTTGTCATCTTGTTTTTATTCATGACACACAAAACAAAGTCTGTTGGGGTTTCAGTTCAGTCCGTGGCCTCGTTGGCGATCTGGTCCAGCTGGCGGGTTTCTTTGGGCTTCTGCTCCGTCAAGTCGGAGCTCAGCTGCCAAACGCCGACCGTCCCGTCCGTCTTCCCGACGGCCAGCAGGTGAGGCCGGTGCCGGTTGAAGGCCAAGCAGGAGGCCAGACCTGCAGCTCCCTCCTCCTGGATGGAGGCCGCCGGCTTCAGGGACCTGCTGCCCAGGTCGAAGATCTGCACCTCACCTGAGGAGAGATCCATGAGAGCTTCACCAGCAAACACACAGTTGGCACTAGGGGTGGAACAATATATCGTGCCACGAAATTTCGCAATACAAAAACGTCACGATACGTGTCGTGGAGGTGACAAACTGTAGCGCGATATTGGGTTATTAATATGAATATATTGTGTTTACTAGTAACATCCTATTGGTGCTTGACGACCGCGCCTAATTTAATTTTAGTTGTTCAATTTCTGGAAAAGAAAAGAGTCGAAATGTTGAGAAAAAGTCGAAATGTCTAGAAAAAAGTCGAAATGTTGAGAAAAAAGTCGAAATTTGTTGAGAAAAAAGTCGAAATTTGTTGAGAAAAAAGTGGAAATGTCGAGAAAAAAGTCGAAATTTCGAGAAAAAAATCGAAATGTTGAGATTAATGTTGAAGTACAATTTCGAGAAAAAAGTCGAAATGTCGAGAAATAAGTAGACGTATCCAACGATGTATGCCATGCATGGGTGCACGTTGCGGTTCGGGCCACATTTTCTTTAAGTTGCGACATGATACAGGTGTGTAGCGATTTTCGTGCATATACGTCAAACTGTATTGTGGTGCTTGAGGCACAAAGTTTTCTAGGGGGCGCTGTTGAGCCATTAGGCCACGCCCATTAATGTAAACCATGAAATATCAAATTTTTCGCCAGGCCTGGCTTGGTGCAAATTTTGGTGACTTTTGGGGCACGTTTATGGGGGCAAAAAGGCCCTCATTTCGCCGGAAAAAAAATAAAAACGGGAACGAGAACAATTCCTACAGATACGATAGGGCCTTCGCACTGTCAGTGCTCGGGCCCTAAAAATTATGTTTGAATGTCCCTCAAGTGCAGAACAGTGTATGTTAGCTCCACGTTTGCCGGTACCTTGTCCAGTGGCTGCAGCGAAGACCAGCGGCCTGGTCGGGGACCACTGCACCTGGAACACGTAGGAGTCTGAAACCCGCAGGCTGAGCAGCGGCTCTGCCTGCAGCAGCGAGTGGACGTGGGCCAGACCGTCGGTCCCCGCGCTCACAACCAGGTTCCTGTAAACAGAGAACCCAGTCAGTGATGAGAGAAAAACAGAGCAGGGACCCCCGCTTGGAATTAGTTTAGTTTAGTTTAGCCAGATTAACTATATCAGGGGTCGGCAACCTGCGGCTCTAGAGCCGCATGTGGCTCTTTAGCGCCGCCCTAGTGGCTCCCTGGAGCTTTTTCAAAAAATGTTTGACCTTTTTTTCCTTTTTTTCTTCCTTTTTCCTCTTTTTTTTTCTTCCCCCGGTTGAGGACCCCCTGCTCTACAGTGACTGCGTTTACATGCAGTCAATAACCCTTTTAAAACTCGAATATTAGCAATAACCCGGTTTGGCACGGCCATGTAAACACCAATAACCCCTTTGAATAACCAGAATTTGCTCATATTCGGTTTTTTTTTTAAACCCGAATATGACCCCTGGGTTACTCCTTTTAAAACCCGAATATTTGGTCATGTATACGCTAACGGGATATCCCGATCAAAAGGAACATGAATTTTTTTCTGCGCATGTTCTATTCGCAAGGAATCTTGGTCTTTTGAGTCCAGGATGTACTTCTAAACACGGAGAAACGCAAGACCACGCCACACTTTTGGAGTGAGGAGGAGACTAACCATTTTATAAATTTAATGAAGGATATGAACATTTTAGCATTTGTAGACGGTAGAAAGTAACGGGATAGCGAGATTTACAAGAAGGTGAGCCAAAAGTTGCGCGAAGCAGCATTTGTTTTGAATTTGGATACAGGAAGAAGCAGAAATGACGGGAATTGCGTCATGACGTTCTCCGCGCGTCGCTGGTTTGATCCGGATATCCCGAATGATTAATTACCATGTATACAGGGATAACCCTGTTTGCTCACGCATGTAAACGGAATATTCCGAATGTTTCAGTAACCGGAATATTAGTAAGAACCCAAATTTTGACTGCATGTAAACATAGTCAGTGAAGCTGTGATCTGTTTGCAGAGTTCTCGCCTGTGGAAAGGGGAGCAGTGGACGGAGTAGACGGGCCCGCTGCGGGGCTTGAAGGAGAAGACGGCGGGGGCCCGCGGGGCCACGCTGAGGCCCTCGGAGGGCACCGCGGCCGGCGTCTGGGAGGAGAAGGAGCATCGCAGCAGCAGGCCGCCCTCAGAGCCCAGCAGGAAGGTGTCCGGGTCCCACGGAGACACAGCCAGGGAGGTGACGCCTACGCTGCTGCCGCCGCCCCGGGTCTGGAAACCACACAAAACTCTCTTTACCGGAGCACCAGTTTCATTTGATTTGATTTGGTACATGTAAAAAACAACAATTCAAGAGAAGATAACAAAACAAAACAACAAAACAAAGAATTTCATACTTTAACACTTGATATCTTAATTTACATGTGCCAAAAAGATTAGGAAAAAGTGTAAACTTATTTAATCTTACCTCCATTCACTAATCATTTAACCCGTATAAATACTCACACACTGTACTCACACTGCTAAATAACAGTATTATTATTATTATTATTATTAGATTATTATATACTGTAATTATACTCACACACATACCTATACATACAGACATATCTATATATTTGTACACACATGCCCATATAAATATACTTATTTACACCATACTGTCTCTATTTACTGCATCTGCTCTATAACTATGTATATATCTACTTACACACGTATTCACACACACACACACACACACACACACACACACACACACACACACACACACACACACACACACACACACACACACACACACATACAGTATATATATATATATATATATATATATATATATATATATATATATATATATATATATATATATATGTGTGTGTACACACACACACACGCATACATACACATATAATTATAATTAGCTGCCCATTTCTGAACATAAATATAAACAAATCTACCCATTCATCCAATAGTGTTATGTCAGGCCCCTAAAGCCGCTAAACCCCTTCCTCTTTGTACCTTGTGAAAATCCTGATTTTATATTTGTTTTTAAACTGGTTAATGTTTGGACATTGTTTTAATTCTGAATCCATTCTGTTCCATAGTTTAACTCCACTGACGGATATAGAAAATCTTTTCATTGTTGTTCGTGTTCTGCAAGTCCTAAAATTTAGAGTAGCCCTTAAATTGTACCTCCCCTCTCTGTCATAAAACATTTCCTGTAAGTGAGATGATAATGAGTTGTTCCTAGCTTTATACATGAATTGTGCTGTTTGGAATTCCACTATGTCAAAAAATGTGATTATTTTAGAATTGAAGAATAATGAATTGGTGTGTTCACGAAAACCAGCCTTATGAATTATCCTTATGGCTCTTTTCTGCAGTATGAATAGTGGTTGCAGTGAACTTTTATACGTATTTATATTATTTATACATATAGATCAGGGGTCGGCAACCCGCGGCTCTAGAGCCACATGCGACTCTTTAGCGCCTGTTGCGTGTGGCCATGACTCTCTCTCCCAACACACAACATTCTCAATAATCTAATTAATCTTGTCTCCTCCCATCTCAGAAAACCACACCTGGACTGGCACACCTGAACTGATTCCCATCAGCCTATAAAGCTCCTCTCTGCTCAGTGTGCCAGGAGACACAGACCAAGCAACACCAAACTGGATGCTCTTTTGTTAGCTTTTGTTTAATTTGATCCTTAGTTTAGTTTGGGCCTGGAGATGGCCGGTAGTCTTTATTTTAGGTCGTTTGCTCATTTGTTTATAGTTAGTTGGGTTTTGAGTTAGGGAGGGGGGTCCAGCTTCGACGTCCCTTTAAAGGGGTGGGCTGTGCCCCCCCATCCTCCTTAGTTCAGCCGGCATCTCCAGGTCCCCTTTTTCCTTATAGTGAGTATTGATTTCTGCCAGTGTATTTATTTTTGGGAGGTTTGCTTAAATAAAAGCTGTTAAACTTGTGCTCTTTTGTTGGTGTCCTTCATGATGTTGTGGTTTCCATTTTCGAGCCATATTCCAATGTTATTTGTGTGGAGACCGCAACAGCGCCGCTCTAGTGGCTCCCTGGAGCTTTTTCAAAAATGTTTGACCTTGGGCCGGTGGGGCAGTGGGTTAAGCAGCGGCTCATATACTTAGGCTACAGTCCTCCTGCAGCGGTCGCAGGTTCGAATCCCGACCTGCGCACCTTTGCTGCATGTCATCCCCGATCTCTCTCTCTACCCCTTTCATATCTTCAGCTTGAATAAAGGGCCACTAGAGCCCAAAAAAATCTTTAAAAGGAACCCTGGTTATTAAGACTTGTAGTCCCTAATTAGCCACAATTGTTCTCTTATACTAAAATATGTTGTTAGAAACACATAAAATAATCTTAATTGCTTTAAAAATCTACAATGTTTATCACATATTTTGACCTGCGGGAGGCGCCATGTTTTACCTGCGCAATGCATTCTGGGGGCGATGACGTAGAGCGGTGGCTCTGGAAAGATAAGCCGCGTTAGTTTAACTGGGACAGGTATCTAAAACATAGATGAGCAGCACTCTCCCGGCCGTGGAGGCTGACGAGGGAGCCCATAAGACGTCTCGGTTCAGGCAAACTGGATCAAAGTTCTGTGATGCACGGGAGATCTGCAAAAATGATCAATGTCGTGCGCATCTTACCCTACGCCGTAGGCTACGCCGTAGACGGCGTAGGGTACGCCGTAGCCTGCGTAGCCGTGGCTGTAAAGCCTGCAGCGCTCCGCCACCCGCTCTCGCTGCCGCCGGGATGGAGACGCCGGTGGGCCTGATGCACGTTTGGGTGGGCATAGCCCACCCCTCTCCCCCCCTAAAACTGGCGTCGGTGCTTGGGTGATGACGGACCAGAGGCTGAGGGGACTGGCCCGGGAGTTTGACGAAACGGGAGGCGCAGACTTCGCGTCAAATAGGCAAGAACATCTTTATTTAATTTAATGACGCCAGATCTGGCTGGGGTTTTTATTGTAGCATCGGTTATCTGCTAGTTGAAACGTGTGGTCTGTTAGTCCATCTGAGTTTTATGGTGTTTTTATAGTTCATGCTTTATGGTGCGGCACTTTTCTCTTTTTTCCTTCTTTTTTTTTTTACTTTTTTGTAGGTGCACCTTAATGTTTAGCTGTGTTTTGATCTGTGTTTCTGGTGCGCCGTCACCTGTTTAGCTGTGTTTTCATCTGTTTCTGGGTGTCAAAACAGTGTGCAGGAGCCACCGTCTGACGTCACTACCCAGAATGTAAACAACAATGGCGACCTACGAGTTAAATTATATTTTCAAATTTTATAAAAACAAAGACATCAAAAAGGTTTTTTATATCACATTGTTATAATTGATACCAACATTTATCTTTTAAGACCTACATGTCTTAATAGCCAGGGTTCCTTTTAAAAAAAAAAGAAAAAAAAAGTTTGACCTTTTTTTTTTCCTTTTTTTTTCTTCTTTTTTCTTTTTTCCTTTTTTTCTTCTTTTTTTTCCTTCTCTTTTTCCTTTTTTTTCTCTTTTTTTCTTCCTTTTTAATCTTGACATTTCAACTTTTTTCTTGAAATTTTGACTTTTTTTCTCAACATTTCGACTTTTTTCTCGACATTTCAACTTTTTTCTCGAAGTGCATAATGAAAAAAAAAATTCCCCCCATTATAACTAATATAGATACATGCAGCATATGTTGCCTTCATTCTAAGGCTTATACAAGACTTTTCATTTTTTGCGGCTCCAGACATTTTTTTTTTTTGGTCCAATATGGCTCTTTCAACATTTTAGGTTGCTGACCCCGGTATAGGGTATAGAGTTGGTTTCTAATCCATGTTAGTGTGGCGACGGCGGGAGTCTCACCCTGAGGCTCTGCGGGATCTGCTGCTGCACCAGAGCAAAGGCAGCGTCCAGCACCAACTGGCCCCGGTCTGAGTCCAGGGTCCACAGCAGCACCCGTCCTCCGGAGCCGGCACTCAGCACCCCGAACTCCCCGTCCTTCTGCAGGGGCAGCCAGGACACCTGCAGACACGGGGACGCAAATGTTAGACCCTCCAGAAAAATGCGGGCAAAAATCCTTGATTATGTGGGCTAAAATCTTTGATTATGCAATGAAATATGCAGGTTTTTTGTATGATTTTATGCGGTGAAATTGCGGGGAGTTGTGAAATATGCGAAAAGTTATGAAATATGCGAAAAGTTGCAGAATATGCAGGAAATGTAATAAAGGTGATTCTTCCTGTTCTAACTGGGCTACTACTGAATAAAATAGATTTTAGTGACTTCCTATAATAAACAAAACCGGGTTATTGCTAATATTCCGGTTAGAAAAGGGTTATTGATGCATGTAAACGTAGTCAGTGATGATGAAGCTGATGAACTCACGTGGTACACGGGCTCCCTGTGGCCGTCTGCAGACATCCCGGTCTGGGCCAGAACCGGGTCCTGGTTCCGCCTTGTGTCCCAGACCAGCACCTCTCCGTTGTACAGCCCGCCTGCAGAACCAAACGGTTCACACACGTTCAGTTTCCAGCAGATCGGGACGTAAACATTCAAAACAATACACTTCAATTGCAAGATATAGTTCAGGGGTCGGCTACCCAAAATGTTGAAAGAGCCATATTGGACCAAAAACACTAAAAACAAATATGTCTGGAGCCACAAAAAATGAAAAGTCTCGTATAAGCCTTAAAATGAAGGCAAGTGGCGAAAGGCAAAGTGTCAAGAAAAAAGTCGAAATGTCGAGAGAAAAGTCAAAATTTCAAGAAAAAAGTCGAAATGTCGAGAAAAAAGTTGAAATGTTGAGATTAAAAAGGAAAGGAAAAAGGAAGAGAAAAAGAGAAAAAAAGAAGAAGAAAAAAGGAAAAAAAGAAAATAAAGAGAAAAAAAGAAGAAAAAAAGGAAAAAAAAAAGGTGAAACATTTTTGAAAAGCCCCAGGGAGGCACTAGGGCGGCGCTAAAGAGCCACATGCGGCTCTAGAGCCGCGGGTTGCCGACTCCTGAACTGGTGCATACAACCATGTTCATTGCTGTCACCAATGTGCCCTGGCATATGTAAGGGCCTTTGTTACTTTTACATCAATAAAAAATATGAAACAAAAAACTGTGCAAAACACTAAACTAAACTAAACTTAAGTAAAGTAAAGGCGTGGGCGCTGCAGAGCCGGCTTGAGCGGGCCGTACCTGCCGTGAGGGCGGGAAGCTCGGGGTGGCAGCACAGAGACGACACGGCGGCGGGGACGTCGATCACCAGGTCGGCTTGTTTGGGCTGCAGACTTCTCCGATCCAGGTTCCACATGCAGACGCAAGACCTCTCGTTGCTCCAGTCGCCTTCATCGGTTCTGTCGAAAAACACGCATCCATAAAACCTTCAAACTTAAACCACTCTCACTGTGTTTACGCCTATTACAGCTAATCTCTCTCTTCCTCCTTCATGCATGGACGGCGCTTTTAATATATGGAGGGAATCCGGAGTACTCACAGTTACACTGCAAAAACTCAAAATCTTAACAAGAATATTTGTCTTATTTCTAGTTAAAATGTCTCATTTTTAGTCAAAAAAATCTCATTACACTTAAAACAAGACTCATCACTGGAAAAAACAACAATTTTCCCCTGTTTCAAGTAGATTTTCACTTAAAATAAGTAGAAAAATCTGCCAGTGAAACAAGATTTTTTTTGCTTATAATGAGACGATAAATCTAATTTTTTTTTTTTTTTTTTTTTACTTTTTTAGTTTCTTTTACCCCTCCCCTGCATGTGTGTGCTAAGTGTACTGCTGCCAACAAAGTAAGTTTCCCCACTGAGGGAGAAAATAAAGGATTGTCTTATTTTATCTTATCTTATCTTGTCCCACTGGCAGATTTAATAATCTACTTATTTCAAGTTAAAATTTACTTGAAACAGGTGAAAATTGTCAAATAACAAGTTATTTTTCTGGTAATGACTCCTGTTTTAAGTGTAATGAGATTTTTTGACAAAAAATGAGACATTTTACCCAGTGCTTTAAGTGGGAAAAAATAAGTGCCGGTACTCTCCCCCTGGGGAGAACAGTACCGGTACGCGCCGCACACAGTAAATAATTTCCGGTACGCTGATGGGTACAATTTAGAAGTGCCGGTACTGCGTACCGCTCCGTACCGGCCCACTTAAAGCACTGATTTTACCTAGAAATAAGACAAATATTCCTGGTAAGACTTTGAGTTTTTGCAGTGTTCTCTACACTGCATTTTTCACATATAGGTGAAGTTTCTGGGTATATTTTGTTTAGTTTTTCTCTGCAGTAATGGAGCCCGTGTACGACTTTGTACTGGATTAAGCGATGACGAGCGTTGATGGAGGTGCCATCCATCCACCCCTCATCCACCCATCCATACGTACCTTCCATAAGCACAGACGACGACGGCCCCGGTGCAGTTCCAGTCTAGGCTGGTCACATGGAGATGTCGTTCCTGAGCGCTGGGATGCTGAAGGCAGTGAACACGTGAAACCTGCACCCATGAAACGGCTTCATGAAGAGATCCAGCCACCAGGGGTGCCATCAGGGGGGGGCAGGGTGGCCACGGCCCCCCCTACAAATTTGCTGACCCCCCCCCACCCAGTAGGCGTTTCTTTGAACTTAATAATAATAATTAAAAAAAAATGTGTATATATATATATATATATATATATATATATATATATATATATATATATATATATATATATATATACACATACACACACAAAAAAAATATGCAGACAAGTTAGAAAGTAAAAAAAAAAACAAAAAGTATTTCTGAGCCTGTATACTACAACAGTATAATAAAGTCCTGTAATGACGGCTTTTAGTTTTGGTCTCTACCCAAGAATTGAAGTGGCCCCATCTGGCCCCCCCTAGGAAACAGTTCTGGAGGCCCGGGTACCATCTGGCCCCCCCCTAGGAAACAGTTTTGGAGCCACCCCTGTGACCCACCTCACCTTTGGACCCGGATCTCCCCGGGGGGCCAGGAGCCCATCGAAGGCGTGGCTCCTGGCGTTCCTGGCCAGCTCCCCGAGGATCGTGTCCTGGACCCGGCCGAGGAAGTCCAGCAGGCCCGGCGGTGGCGGCTGCGGCCCCTGGAGCTGCTCCGTGGGCCGGCCCTGCAGCTCCGTCTGGGTGGAGCTGGTGGCCGTGCTCACGGTCTGGACCTCGGCCTCGGCCACGGCCACGGCTCTGGTCTGGCAGCTCCTCTGGGGGGGATCAAATCAGAATCACAATCACAATCGGAATCACAATCAGAAATAAGTTTATTGCCAAGTAGTTTAACACACACAAGGAATTTGTTGTGGTTATTGGTGCAATACTAAGAACAAAAAGCTGCAAGCAGCGATGAACGGGCCCTCGCGCGTGCAATTTTCACCAATAAAGGTCAAGGACTCAAAACCGAGTTAGACACCACCCAGGACTCTTGATGTCAAACCATTAAAAAGTTATGGCAGAAAGTAGGAACTATCAAATATGGACCAATCAGATGAAGGGGCGGCGCGCTTTTCGGTGTCTATCGTCGCCAAGGTAACGCTTTTGACTGAGAAAAGTAATGCGCATCGTTGCAGGATCGAGACGCACATTTTGATGTATAACACACCTGTGCGTTACGGTTCTGGCCGCATTAACGATAAAAATAAATTGCACCAAAATTACACAATGAATTCAAAATGGCCGACTTCCTGTTGGGTTTCGGCCATGGCGCCAAGAGACTTTTCTTTAAGTTGTTACATGATACAGGTGTGTACCGATTTTCGTGCATGTACGTCAAACTGTATTGTGGGGCTTGAGGCACGAAGTTTTCTAGGGGGCGCTGTTGAGCACCTTCTAGCACCATCTGGTATTGCATCAAACACAATTGGATATTCTCTAGCAGTTACAGGAAAACCATAGATTGAGAGAAATTATTCATAATTGAGTCATTCAATAGTTGACTAACCAGTAAAATATTATTATCAACCCATCTTTTAATATATAAAGATTTGTTTTTGAATCTAATATCTTGATTGTTCCAAATGAAATATTTGTGGGGAGAGAAATTGTGTGTTTGTACATCATGGACCAGGATTCCATCTCTGAAATGTTGTCCGAGTTTATTCCCGTTCTCGCAAGACTAGTAGTGGCAATTCAGTTTGCTGTTTAAAAATTATTATATTATTAAACGGAAAATGTTAAAATACTAATACGGCTGGAAAAGAGGGGGTAAGAGGGGGTAAAATATGGTAATTTTTCCGGCCAAAAAGGGAGGCTTGACAGTAAGGTCGCCAACCGTCCCTTGAAAAACGGAATCGTCCCGTATTTATAAACTAAATACTGCCGTATTGAGCTGAAAAGGGACACACTTTGTCCCGTATTATTGTGAGAGTCAGAAAATAGTCATAAAATGCCAATGAAAAATGAATAACAGGGCACTTTATATGAAAACTTCTGGTAAACTTGTCCCAGCCCTCTCCTGCTAGGTGACCAATGAGCTGACAGTTTATTCACACACGAGTATGACTCGGCGGAAACTGTCCAATATTTTTAAATCCACATCTTGACAGGTCTGCACTGGAGGTGCCACATATGCCCTCTTTATTTTTTTTATTGAAAATTTTGAATTCACAAACAAACAAGGCACATCTAAGCTGCCATGTAGCAAACACATTAGAAAAGGCCTGTACTGAGTGGACAAATTAATGAAATAGGAAATAGAAAAATAAGGAAGAAAAAAAACTTTAATTTAATTTAATAAATACATTTTCTAAACATCATAAATGTTATAACAAAATAATGACAAATAAAATAAATAATTGTAGCTTAAAAGAAAAAGAGGATAAAATAAATTTTGCAGTTATAATTTCCTTCTTGAAGGGTTATACATCATTTCAATCAGAATCTAATAATTTATAACACTGAATGTAATTCAGCAGCACTTGGTTCCAGAATCTTTGGCTACAAGAGGAGAAAATATGTTCCGTGGTTTCAATTTCAGAGTTGCAAAATGAGCATACATTACCCTAAAAATGTAATCTTAGTGTAAGGGATTCCTGAGAAGGATAGATATCATTAATTAGTTTCAAATATAATTCTTTAGCTTTGGGTGGTAAAGGATAATATAAAGAATTCTGTTTTTAACTGTAGTACTTTGTCAGGATCCATATCTCTGATATCAAGTACTCTATTTATCTGTTTTGGGTATAAGTCATTTGTCCAATTCTGTCTGATTAAAAGGTTGTTGCATGTTTTTGTCCAGGAATTGTATATATCGCCAATAAATAGGTTTGGTAAAGTTAACAGTGGCATGGTATGTAAAACCACCTCTTTCGCCAAGAGTGAGAATGCTTTTGGAATAGCATTAATGAGGCAGCAGAATTGCTTAGGCTGACAGAAAAAAATCTAATTTAGTGCCACATGTGCCATCTACACTGAAAAAAATAAATCTAAGCGCATGTAAATATAATATATTTAAATTTGTGATATTAACAATTAAAAATGAAGTTTGTTTCTTTACATGAATACATCTAGTTTTGAACTTAATCTGCATTTGTTCAAAAAACAAAACATTGTGCATTTTTTCCTTAACAAGCAGTATTTATGTAATCCAGGGCAATCTTTTCATTTACACACAAACAACAAGCAATGATCTTGTCGTATTTAATTTTCCTTTAACAATTTTGATCTATTGGGCAGATTGACCAACGTTTAGATGAAACATGCTTTATGTAGAACACCACAGTAAAAAATACCTTGCTTGATCTACTTTTAAAAAATTAAGGCGACTTTTTTGCATGAGATTATTATGTAGATCAAGAAAGACTAGTCTTTGTATAAACTACTCAATTTTTAGTATGTACAAAATTAATTTGCAAGTAAAGTCAACTTAATTTTTTTAACACAATTAAGTTGACTGTACTTGCAAAATGTATTATTTACATACAAAAAATTAAGTAGTTTATACAAAGACTAGTCTTTCTTGATCTACATAATAATCTCATGCAAAAGGTTGACTTGTTTTTTTTAAGTAGATCAAGCACAATATTTGTATCAGTGTAGCTGACCTGTCAGCAGCAAGTAAAAACATTAAAACTGCAATGAACGCTAAACGAAACACGTACCGATTCCTGCGCGGATTGCTGAGATTTCCTCCAAAGTGATTGGACACACAGCGAGTCCAGAGTTTCATCGCTCAACATGCTGGAGATCGATCTGCCTTTAAAAAACAAGCACAAAGCTCGTCACATCAGCAGCGAGACGCTGCAGCGGCCATTTTCTGAAGGAAGCCGGCTGCGTTGCCATGGAGACGGAGACTGTACAAAGACTACTGTGCTGCGCGAGGCAAGAGCGTGACCCCACCCGCATTTCCGGTTTCTGCCCGATAGAATTCAAAGGCAAGGCAAGTTTATTTATATAGCACAATTGAACACAAGGTAATTCAAAGTGCTTTACATGAACTGTAAAAGCGGCAAGTATAATTAGACAGTAAATAAAAAATAAAATGAAAAATGAAAAATTATGAGAAAAGAAGGTAAAATAATAAAAAGCACAAGTTGCTGAATACTAAGGGCAGTATAGTACCGCAGGTACACATCTCATTCACGGTTTTTAGAAAGTATTTAATTTCAGAGTACGCTTAAATAACAAATAAATGAAATAAAATGATAAGAAAAGAGGTAAAATAATAAAAAGCACAAGTTGTTAAAAATAAGGGCAGTAGAGTCCAGCAGGTCAGTATTTAATTAACCAGTAATGTTTTAGGTCTGATTTAAAGGAGCTGACAGTTGGAGCAGACCTCAGGTCTACAGGAAGTTTGTTCCACCGGTGAGGAGCAGAATAACTGAACGCTGCCTCACCTTGCTTGGTTCGGGCTTTTGTTCCACAACGATCCAGAGATATACTGTATATATATATATATATATATATATATATATATATATATATATATATATATATATATATATATATATATATATATATATATACACTGTGTATGTATGTATGTATATATATATATATATATATATATATATATATATATATATATATATATATATATATATATATATATATATATATATATATATATACATATATATATACATATAATTAGTGTGTCTTGCAAAGAACCTATCACACTCAAATGCCAGAATATTTTATTACTGTTAAGCCTACTATGAATATTAAAATACCCGAATCATAGAAATCATAGAATAGAATAGAAATAGAATAGAAAGCTATTATTATTATTATACTGGTACAATGAGATTAGGCAGCAGCTCCGTAAAAGTGCACACATGCAAAGACTATGTAAACAAGTACTGTAAACAACAAAATGAAAGGAAAAGGAAAATGACAGGAAACATAAATAAATATATATATATATATATATATATATATATATATATATATATATATATATATATATATATATATATATATATATATATATATGTGTGTATATATATATAAATATATATATACACTATAAAAAAAAGTGGATAGGAGGATAAAAATGTACATGAATGAATGAGTGGGAGAATATTGCACTTGAATGGATGGAAGAATATTGCACTTGAAAGGATGGAAGAGTGAAAGAGTATTGCACATAGATAAGTAGGGAATATTGGAACATTATGGATAGAAAATAGAAAATAGAAAATATTGCACAGTATGAGGTAGTTTACTGGTTAAGAAAGTTTACAGCTTTGGGGAAAAAGCTGTCCCTGAGTCTGTTTGTGCGGGTTCGCATGGACCTGAAGCCCCTCCCAGAGGGCAACAGGTCGAAGAAGTGGAAACCGGGGTGGGTGTTGTCTTTTAAAATGTTCCTTGCCCTGTTGAGGCACCGGGAGCTGTAGATGTCAGACAGGGAGGGCAGAGAGGGCAGAGGGCAGCCGATGATCTTCCGTGCTGTGTTTGCCACCCTCTGCAGCCTCTTCCTGTCTGCCTCCGTGCAGCTGGAGTGCCACACTGTCACGGCATGGGTCAGCAGGCTCTCGATGGTGGAACGGTAGAAGGTCACCAGCAGCTGTGTGTTCAAGTTCTCCTTCCTGAGCACCCTCAGGAAGTGTAGCCGCTGATGAGCCTTCTTAACCAGTGCAGTGGTGTTGACAGACCAGACAGACAGGTCTGCGGTGATGTGGACGCCCAGGAACTTGAAGGATTGCACTTGCTCCACACATTCACCGTTGATGTACAGGGGGGCGGGGGCGGCTCGGTTCCGCCTGAAATCCAGGATGAGTTCCCTGGTTTTGGTTGTGTTCAGTGCCAGGTTGTTCAGTGCGCACCACTCACCAAGTTTAAGGACCTCATCTCTGTAGGCCGCCTCGTTTTCCCCTGTGATCAGCCCCACCACCGTTGTGTCATCAGCAAACTTGACAATGATGTTCTCTGGGTGTGCGGGGCTGCAGTCCGTGTACGTGTAGAGGGAGTAGAGTAGTGGGCTCAGCACGCAGCCCTGAGGAGAGCCAGTGCTGAGAGTGCGGGAGGAGGAGAGGTGAGGACCGAGTTTCACGTGCTGGGGTCGGTTCACTAGAAAGTCTTTGATCCAGGAGCAGGTGGGTGGTGAGAGCCCCAGGGTGGATAGCTTGGGGATTAGAATGTCCGGTATTATTGTATTGAAGGCTGAGCTTAAGTCGACGAAGAGCATCCTGACGTAGCTCTCCTGTTTCTCCAGGTGACTCAGCGCGGAGTGGAGTGCGATGGTTATGGCGTCTTCCGTTTATCTATTTGCCCGGTTTGCAAACTGGTGTGAGTCCAGGGTGGGGGGGGGGGGGGGGGGGGGGGGGGGGGGCAGGCTTTGATGTGCTTTGATACCAGTTTCTCAAAGCACTTGGTGATGACTGGGGTGAGTGCTACAGGGCGGAAGTTGTTGAGAGTTGCAGTGGGTGATTTTTTGGGGATCGGGATGATTGTGGCTGATTTCAGGCAGGGTGGGATAACAGCTTGGGCCAGAGACAGGTTGAAAATGTCAGTGAAAATGAGGCGTCTATCCCTGAATTCCAATCTCCTCCCTAAACCCTCCAGCCCTGAACCCTCACAGACTTAAAGGAGACCTATTATGGCATTTAATGTATATTTTAAACAGGCCTTGAATGTCTTAAAAACAATCAAAAGCTTGTTTTTTCAACAGTTGGAGACACAACTACAACTACAAACGGGATCTAGACCGGTCTCTCCTCCTGCGGATGCAACACTCCGACTTACAGAAACTTTGCGCTTTATTTCTCACGTTTGCACCTCGATAATCAAGTTGGCACAAGTTGTCTTTATTTCTGCAGCAGAGGAATCAGATTGTGATGCTTCATGTTTTAAATAAAAATGTATATTGTTCATATTGTTATACATATGAGCAGGGCTTGAAATTAGCAGTCGCCACTCGCCATTTGCAACCTAGATTTTGCTGTGGCGAGACATATTTTTGGCTGTCTAGAAAAATTATACCACTCCAATCCAGAGGGTGGCGGTAATGCTCATTTTCGTTGGTTGCCAAGCGCCGCTAACGGGTCAGAAGAAGAAAAGTAAACAAGGGAACATAACAACTACAAAACTAAGAAGAAAGAAGCTAAACTAAAGCTAAAGAAGAAGCTAAAGAAAACTAAACTGAACAAAGAAACTACATGTGGAGATATATATCAGGGTGCCAGCCACCACCCAAAAAGACAAATGTGTGTGAGGTGAGGAGGGAGGAGGAGGAGGAGGAGGAAGAGGGGGGAACAGCGCTGAAGGCGAAATGGCGCCTCAGGCTCCCCCGCCGAAATCTAACGTTAAACCCGTGAGGAAGTTTAACCCTAATTGGTACTACAATGAGGCTGGTGGGAAAAGACAGTGGCTCGGTTACAATGATGGAGTCATGTTTTGTAACGTTTGCCGCTCGCACGCCCGGGATCAGAAGAGTCGAGCAAGTGCATTCGTCGTTGGCTGCAAATCAATGAAAGTTGAAAGTATAGTTTCACATGAAAATTCCGCCTGCCACCGAGATTGCGTGGCAGTTTTTAAGGCGAAATCGGTGCCGCTGGAAAATACGCCCACACTACAAGCACTGACTAAGCTTTCGGATGTCAACAGAAAGAAAATGCACTTACTTTTTAACAATGCGCACGCCATCGCGAAGCAAGCTCGACCCTTCACAGATTATGTGTGGATGTGCAGGTAAATGACTTTGTTTACGTTATCTTACTACATCTCAACAGCACACTGTGGCAGAGTGGAGGAGCTGCAGCCACTCAGGCTGACGGGGCACAGGTGTGGCCCGTCAACCTCATCACCCTGCCAGCCTTGATAAAGAGGACTGAGGAGTCAGACTGGGGCGGCTGCTGCTGGCATGAGGATCTGAAGCACGTGTGTCCTGTGTTGGTGTCTGGTGATTGCTAATAAAAAAGGGTTCTGCACTGAAGCTCCGTGTCCTCCTCTATCCTGTCGGTCGGGCCCCCGTAGCACTCGCCCTGCTACACTGGCGCCCAACGTGGGGCCCGACGGGATGGACAAGGGAGACACGGAGCGGGCCCTGGACGCGCTCACCCAGGCCATGGCGGACCTGACCGCCCTGCTCCGGGACCAGGGCGAGCATCAGCTCGCTGTGCTAGCGGCGCTGATGCCCGCGGATCGACCCACCCCTGCGCCCCGCTTGAGGTTCACCGCAGCAGCGCGTGAGGGGCTGGCGGCGCCGCAGCTCAGAGGCCGGGAGACAAAAGCTGCGGGCCGCCAAGCGACGGCTCCCGAGACGGCGGGGCCGACGGAGCGACCCATCCCGGCTCCACGCCTGAGGTATGCCGCGGCAGCGCTGGCGGCGCTGCAGCCGACCGGCCGTGAGGCAGTCGCTGCAGGCCGCCAGGCGACGGCTCCTGGGATGGAGGCGGAGTCGGATGCGATGGCGGAGTCGGCTGCAGAGGTGGAGGCGGACCAGCAGGGCGGCGTGACGGAGGAGGCGGTCCTGGACACGCCAGCTCCAGACCAGGGCTGCGCCGTGGAGGAGGCGGACCAGCGGCCGACGCGGGTCCGCGTCACGGAGGAGGGGGTGGTCCTGGATGCACCGTCTGACCCGAGGCCACCATGGGCCCGGTACCGAGAGCGGCGTTATCGGCTGTTGGCCCGTCGCCGAGGACGTCCGCCCGACCGTTCCCGCTGGTTAGCCCGACGCCGAGGGCGACCTCCCGACGGTGCTCGGCGGCCGTCTGAACCAGGAAGGCCCGGGGCGCAGACAGCGGTTCCGGGCTTCCTCTCCCGCTCCGCGGGGGGGAGTAGGCTCGGCTGGTCGGACCCCGGCGCGAGTTTGGCGTTGGGGGTGTGTGGCAGAGTGGAGGAGCTGCAGCCACTCAGGCTGACGGGGCACAGGTGTGGCCCGTCAACCTCATCACCCTGCCAGCCTTGATAAAGAGGACTGAGGAGTCAGACTGGGGCGGCTGCTGCTGGCATGAGGATCTGAAGCACGTGTGTCCTGTGTTGGTGTCTGGTGATTGCTAATAAAAAAGGGTTCTGCACTGAAGCTCCGTGTCCTCCTCTATCCTGTCGGTCGGGCCCCCGTAGCACTCGCCCTGCTACACACACATTTACCTAATTCAATAATTAGCACTAATTTGTATTCTGCTAACTATAATGCTATTCTAAAGTCGATTTGTTTGAATGTTTTTCTTGCTTGTTTTGACAGTTTGGATGAGAAAAAGGGACTTGATGTAGGGAAGACTTACAGGAACAACAAGGCCTGTAGTCTTTTTGTGAAGTATATAGCTAAAGCAGAGCGAGACCAGCTGACCAAAAGCATGCAAGAAACAAAATTCTGCTCTGTCATGATTGATGGTTCAACTGATCGTTCAGTAAAGGAAGAGGAGCTAATTTATGTTTGGGTCTGCAAGGAGGGTAAGAAAAGCAAAAAACAACAAAAGATTTAACACCATATATAGTGTATATGTCTCTTAAATATGTCTGTGTGGAATAAATCAAATTATTCATTCATTCACTCAAGGTGGATGTCAAGTTTGTTGGTGTGGAAGCAGTGGACAAATCTGATGCTGCCCACATCACCCAGGCTGTGAAGACCCAGATGAACGCTGTTTGTAAGGAATGGGAGGGCAAGCTGATAGTCTGTGCTACAGACGGCGCCGCAGTCATGACTGGAGAGAAGACAGGTGTTGTGACAAGACTGAGAGGAGAGAAGGGATATATATTGGGTGTGCACTGCATGGCTCACAGACAGGAGCTAGCCTACTGTGATGCCATCAAGGTCTGTCCCATGTACAGCAAGGCGGAAGACCTACTCAGTGGACTGTACACATTTTATCACACCAGTCCCAGACTATTGTCTAATGGAATGTATTTAATAAATAGTTTGTATATTTGAATCTAATGTACTTCATGCGTCTTCTTACTGCTGCATAGGGATTTATACTGTTCTTCCAGAATAGTTGAAAGGTCCTTTTACACAGCACATTTGATTGAGAAGAACGGGATGACTGTTATATGGTACTACTATGACTGCTATATAAGTAGTGATGACGAAATACTCTAGTGAAGCAACTTTTTGGTTTTGGTGAGTAAAAAATCTGTTTGGCGAGTAACTTTTTTGACCTACTAGCCACTTGGCTAGTAGGTCAAAAAGTTAATTTCAAGCCCTGCATATGAGAGAGGCGACATCCACAATGCGTAAGACTCAATACACATGTACATTGTCTTTATCCGTCAGTATATAATACGCGTGACAATAAAGCGGAACGAGGAACTGTTTTTCATCCACCAACTTAAGTTCTGGTGTCGGTTCTTAAAATACAAACAAGAAAAGCAGAGTGTTATGATGCACTAACGCTGCCCATAAACATTCACAAACCCGTACGATCATAATAAAACCCAAACCCATCACGGAACGCAACATAAAGCAAAGACCACCAGTGCCGCTGAAATCGGAAGAAATGCCCCAAATAAATTATTTTTTCCAGGCCTCAACTTTTGACAGGACTGTCTCCAGCTCACAGCCGATGTTTTTTTTAATTTGTTTTACCTGTTTTTGCAAATTTCTGGTTAAAGGAGCTTGAGGCAGGATTGAGGCAAGATTTATGAAAAAAATCCGTATACATTTTAAGTTTTCTAGTAATAATGTCAGATGAAGCGTTCCAAACCCAAAAGAATGAGCCCTCTAGTGTATCTCTCCTTTGCCTTGAACAGGCTGTGTGCTGCAAAATGTGCTGCAATTCGGGCCCAAATTTCCCGCGCTGGGCTGCGGATGTGACGTCACATGACGCTGCATGCGAGTTCTCCCCGTTCTCCCGTGCCAGCTTCGCCGTTGGCTGCATTAACCCCGACGGCCGTCATGTTGAAGGGTGGCGCTAGAGAGTCTCATTTCTTAAAAGGAGCCTCAAGCTCCTTTAAGGAGTAGTTACATTTATTTTACATTACATTCTATTACATTTAGTTACATTTGTAAGTTACATCTGGCCCTTTGAGGACAGTTATTATGCTGATGTGGCCATGGCCGAAACCAAACAGGAAGTCGGCCATTTGAACATTTTAACATTTTAAATTAATCGCGTAATTTTGGTGCAATTTATGCCATTCCTTCGGCAGTTAATATGGCCCGAGCCGTAACCTGCACCCAGGTGTGTTATGCATCAAAATATGCGTCTCCATCCTGTAACTATGCGCATTACTTTTCTCAGTCAAAAGCGTAAAGGGTGACGACGCTAGATGCCAAAAAGCGCGGCCCCCCTTCATCTGATTGGTCCATATTTGATAGTTCCCCAAAAGTCAAAAATTTGCACGCTAGGCCTGGCGATAAATTTGATATTTCATGGTTTGCATTAATGGGCGTGGCCTAATGGCTCAACAGCGCCCCCTAGAAAACCTTTATCTGCCATAACTTTTGAACGGGTTGTGATAGAGACATGTGGTTGGTGTCATCGGACTCGGTATTGAGTCCTTGACCTTCATTGGTCTGAATTAGCCCCGCCTCTTCTTCTGATTGGTTGTCCCTATTTTCTGCTATAACTTTTGAATGGTTTGACATAGAGAGTCGTGGGTGGTGTCATCGGACTCGGTGTTGAGTCCTTGACCATAATAGGTGATAATAAGTCCCGCCCCTTCTTCTGATTGGTTGTCCCTATTTTCTGCTATAACTTTTGAATGGTTTGACGTAGAGAGTCGTGGGTGGTGTCATCGGACTCGGTGTTGAGTCCTTGACCATAATTGGTGTGAATTAGCCCCGCCCCTTCTTCTGATTGGTCGATATTTCATAGTTCCTATTTTCTGCCTTAACTTTTGAATGGTTTGACATAAAGAGTCGTGGGTGGTGTCATCGGACTTAGTTTTGAGTCCTTGACCTTAATTGGTGCAAATTGCACGCGCGAAGGCCCGTTCATCGCTGCTTGCAGCTTTAATTACTATTGTTATTACTATTATCATTTTTGCACTACACCCCACCCTACTTTACTCATATTTACATCTCTTATAGGGCGTTGCAACACAGTAGTTTATATTCAATTAATTCGCTCCTTAAGCCTTAAGCCGACACGCAAGCAAGTCATACAAAGGCGAGCTAAGGAAACACTAAAATCTTACCGTTTTCACCGTTTTCTTCATATACAGCTGATCGGTAGGACGATTCCGTGTTGTTTTTGCCAAGGCGATGCTGTTGACTCGTGCGCATGCGCAGTGACGCAAAGTATGACATCTCGACGGGTAGGATAATCTGGCACAACCCCGGAACCTGCTTCTTTAATGCATAAAAACAGATCGGAACCTGCTCTTTAAATACATAAAAACAGAACGGCCCCCGCTTTTTTAATGCATAAAAAAGGACCGGAACCTGCTTATTTAATACATAAAAACAGACTGGAACCTACTTATTAAATACATAAAAACAGACCGGAACCCACTTCTTTAATACATAAAAACAGCCCGAAACCTGCTTCTTTAATACATAAAAACAACCAGAACCTGCTTCGTTAATACATAAAAACAGACTGGAACCTGCTTCTTTAATGCATAAAAACAGACAGGAACCTGCTTTTTAAATATAAATAAACAGACCGGAAACTGCTTCTTTCCTACATAAAAACAGAGCGGAACCGCTTCTTTAATACATAAAAACCGACCGGAACACGCTTCTTTAATACATAAAAACAGACCGGAATTTGTTTCTTTAATACATAAAAACAGACAGGAACCTGCTTCTAAAATACATAAAAACAGACAGGAAGCCGCTTCTTTAATATATAAAAACAGACCATAACCTGCTTCTTAGAAACATAAAAACAGACCGGAACCTGTGTGGCAGGGTGGAGGAGCTGCAGCCACTCAAGCTGATTAGGGCACAGGTGGGCCCAATCAGCCTCTCCACTCTGCCAGCCTTCATAAGGCATGGCTGCCCAGCAGCAAGGGTCTCCTGAGAAGCTGTGTGAAGGTGCTTCTGCACGTGTGTTTTGTGTTTGAATAAACGGGTCTGCACGAACCTCCGTGTCTCTCCATCCTTCGGTCGGCCCCGGTAGCACTCGCCCTGCTACAACCTGCTTCTTAGAAACATAAAAACAGACCGGAACCTCCTTCCTAGATACATAAAAACAGACCGGAACCTGCTCTTTAAATACATAAAAACAGACCCGACCTGCTTCTTAAATACATGAAAACAGACCGGAACGTCTTTCTTTAATACATAAAAACAGGCCAGCACCTGCTTCTTAAATGCGTAAAAACAGACCGGAACCCACTTCTTTAATGCATAAAAACAGATCGGAACCCGCTTCTTAGATACATCAAAACAGACCGGAACCTGCTCTTTAAATACATAAAAACAACTACAGTAGAACCTGCTTCTTGTATAAAAATAGAGCGGAACCGCTTCTTTAATACATAAAAACAGACCGGAATTTGCTTCCTTAATATATAAAAACAGACCAGAACCTGCTTCTTAGATACATAAAAACAGACAGGAACCTGCTTTAATACATAAAAACAGACTGGAAGCCGTTTCTTTAATGTATAAAAACAGACAGGAATTTGCTTCTTTAAAGGAGCTTGAGGCTCCTTTTAAGAAATGAGACTCTCTAGCGCCACCCTTCACCACGACGGCCATCGGGGGTACTGCAGCCAACAGCAAAGCCGGCACGGGAGAACGGGGAGAACGCACATGCAGCGTCATGTGACGTCACATCCGCAGCCCAGCGCGGGAAATTCGGGACCGAATTGCAGCACATTTTGCAGCACACAGCCTGTTCAAGGCAAAGGAGAGATACACTAAAGGGCTCATTCTTTTGGGTTTGGAACGCTTCATCTGACATTATTACTAGAAAACTTAAAATGTTTTTTTCATGAATCTTGCCACAATCCGGCCTCAAGCTCCCTTAATACATAAAAACAACCAGAACCTGCTTCGTTAATACATAAAAACCGACTGGAACTTGCTTTTTAAATATAAATAAACAGACCGGAAACTGCTTCTTTACTACATAAAAACAGAGCGGAACCGCTTCTTTAATACATAAAAACCAACCGGAACACGCTTCTTTAATAGATAAAAACAGACCGGAATTTGTTTCTTTAATACATAAAAACAGACAGGAACCTGCTTCTAAAATACATAAAAACAGACAGGAAGCCGCTTCTTTAATATATAAAAACAGACCATAACCTGCTTCTTAGAAACATAAAAACAGACCGGAACCTGCTTCTTAGGCTACGTTCACACTGCAGTCCTTAATGCCCAATTCCGATTTTTTCCCATATCCGATTTTTTTGTGTGGCTGTTCACATTATCTTTTAAAATGTGTCCTATATCCGACTCGAGTGTGAACGCATCGCGGCCTGAACTGACCCGCATGCGCAGAGACGTGTGATGATGACAATGATGGGTTTGCATCCAACAGGTGCCTGTGAACTGCCAATTATCCATCAAGCTCCACAATTATCATGTTAACATTAAATCTTGCATCTCTATCATTGTGCGGACATGAATTCTCAGAGTTTTGCGGGAGCGGGCGGGAGCGGATGTAAACACTGCGGGCGCGGGCGGGAGTGGAACACACACGTTGTGGGAGCGGGCGGTAATGGTCAGAAATGCAGCGGGAGCGGGATGAAGAAAACAGTCCCGCTATAGCAGGGCTCTAGCTCCGCTCCCCGGAGTGTCAGCTCTGCTCTCCGGCGTTCAGCTGGGTTTATCACCTAACACACGGTCCAGCTCGTTGTAAAACGGGCAGGTTATGCGACCACGACCGCTTCGCTGATTTGAATCCTTAGCTTCTTTATTTAGTAATATGCTTAAATTCAGCGGGTTGTCTCGTCTGATCTGAGGTCGTATAAAGAGGTGAGCGGTGGGGAGGGGAGGAGGAGAGGCGGAGGCGGCCCAGAGGCGACCCACGCCGTCTCCCGTGTCTCTCCCCCGCGGCTCGGGGCTCTGCGTGTGACGTCAAAGTCGCATTAATTCCGACCTGCCTGTTCACACTGCGGTCGCATTGCAAAACATCAGACCTGTATCCGATTTAGAACCACATATGGAAGCGACCTGAATCTGATTTGAAAAGATCAGATTCCATGTGACTTGTGCTGTTCACACTGTCATAAACAAATAAGATCTGAGTCACATATGAGCAAAAAATCGGATTTGGGTCACTTGGGAGCTGCAGTGTGAACGTAGCCTTAGAAACATAAAAACAGACCGGAACCTCCTTCTTAGGGTGCTTTCACACCTGTGGCCCGTTTGTTTTGTTCCGATTCAGGGGCTGAATCGATACAGTTGTTCCGTTTCTCGTCTGTGGCGTTTGTGTTCACAAGGCAAACGTCTGTACCGTTTCAAATCTGTTAACAAATGCCATGCGCGAACCAGCTGCTCTCTGATTGGTCAAATGAACGCGGAAGGAATTTCCTCTTCCGCACCCCGGGATAAACGTCACGCCCCTTTCAGCGCAGCACAGACCGCAGCCGCGGGCTTTAGGCTGATTTCTGATCTGCGTCGATTTAACACGGAACCATAAATCAGCCTTTACCCATTCATTTATATGCGCCCGGCACAGAGCGGAGCTCAGCGGCGGGCGAGAGGCCGCCTGCTGCAGCCGGGTTTACGCTGCGCAAACCCTGCCCGAATTGAACATTGTTTAATTTCACCGTGCCGCGCTGGGACGACATCTCGGCACGTCTAATAGGAGCTAAGGTGGTGGAGGCTGCACCGACTCCTCTCCTTGCGCCGCGGTCGCACATACACAATGAATGGAGTTGTATCGGTTGCTGTGTATGGATCATGTTCTCACTACAAATAAAAAAAATGAATCGTTTCAGGTCTCGAATGGAATTGGGCCGAGACCACCTCTCCTAGGCGATCTCGGATCGCTTGTTTTGTACCGTTTCAGAGCGCGATTGCTGTGTTCACATATACCAAACGTTCCGATCTTTAGGGGAAAACGTTCCCTGTTCCAGTACAACTGCTTGAAACGGTACAGGTGTAAAAACAGACCGGAACCTGCTCTTTAAATACATAAAAACAGACCGGAACCCGCTTCTTTAATAAATAAAAAAGGACCGGAACCTGCTTATTTAATACATAAAAACAGACTCTTTAAATGCAAAAAAAACAGACCTTAACCTCCTTCTTTAATACATAAAAACAGACCAAAACCTGCTTCTTAAATACATGAAAACAGACCGGAACTTCCTTCTTTAATACATAAAAACAGACCAGAACCTGCTTCTTAAATGCGTAAAAACAGAACAGAACCTGCTTCTTAAATACATGAAAACAGACCGGAACCCACTTCTTAGATACATAAAAACAGACCGGAACCTGCTTTTTAAATACATAAAAACAACTACAGTAGAACCTGCTTCTTGTATAAAAATAGAGCGGAACCGCTTCTTTAATACATAAAAACAGACCGGAATTTGCTTCCTTAATATATAAAAACAGACCGGAACCTCCTTCTTAGGGTGCTTTCACACCTGTGGCCCGTTTGTTTTGTTCCGATTCAGGGGCTGAATCGATACAGTTGTTCCGTTTCTCGTCTGTGGCGTTTGTGTTCACAAGGCAAACGTCTGTACCGTTTCAAATCTGTTAACAAATGCCATGCGCGAACCAGCTGCTCTCTGATTGGTCAAATGAACGCGGAAGGAATTTCCTCTTCCGCACCCCGGGATAAACGTCACGCCCCTTTCAGCGCAGCACAGACCGCAGCCGCGGGCTTTAGGCTGATTTCTGATCTGCGTCGATTTAACACGGAACCATAAATCAGCCTTTACCCATTCATTTATATGCGCCCGGCACAGAGCGGAGCTCAGCGGCGGGCGAGAGGCCGCCTGCTGCAGCCGGGTTTACGCTGCGCAAACCCTGCCCGAATTGAACATTGTTTAATTTCACCGTGCCGCGCTGGGACGACATCTCGGCACGTCTAATAGGAGCTAAGGTGGTGGAGGCTGCACCGACTCCTCTCCTTGCGCCGCGGTCGCACATACACAATGAATGGAGTTGTATCGGTTGCTGTGTATGGATCATGTTCTCACTACAAATAAAAAAAATGAATCGTTTCAGGTCTCGAATGGAATTGGGCCGAGACCACCTCTCCTAGGCGATCTCGGATCGCTTGTTTTGTACCGTTTCAGAGCGCGATTGCTGTGTTCACATATACCAAACGTTCCGATCTTTAGGGGAAAACGTTCCCTGTTCCAGTACAACTGCTTGAAACGGTACAGGTGTAAAAACAGACCGGAACCTGCTCTTTAAATACATAAAAACAGACCGGAACCCGCTTCTTTAATAAATAAAAAAGGACCGGAACCTGCTTATTTAATACATAAAAACAGACTCTTTAAATGCAAAAAAAACAGACCTTAACCTCCTTCTTTAATACATAAAAACAGACCAAAACCTGCTTCTTAAATACATGAAAACAGACCGGAACTTCCTTCTTTAATACATAAAAACAGACCAGAACCTGCTTCTTAAATGCGTAAAAACAGAACAGAACCTGCTTCTTAAATACATGAAAACAGACCGGAACCCACTTCTTAGATACATAAAAACAGACCGGAACCTGCTTTTTAAATACATAAAAACAACTACAGTAGAACCTGCTTCTTGTATAAAAATAGAGCGGAACCGCTTCTTTAATACATAAAAACAGACCGGAATTTGCTTCCTTAATATATAAAAACAGACCGGAACCTCCTTCTTAGGGTGCTTTCACACCTGTGGCCCGTTTGTTTTGTTCCGATTCAGGGGCTGAATCGATACAGTTGTTCCGTTTCTCGTCTGTGGCGTTTGTGTTCACAAGGCAAACGTCTGTACCGTTTCAAATCTGTTAACAAATGCCATGCGCGAACCAGCTGCTCTCTGATTGGTCAAATGAACGCGGAAGGAATTTCCTCTTCCGCACCCCGGGATAAACGTCACGCCCCTTTCAGCGCAGCACAGACCGCAGCCGCGGGCTTTAGGCTGATTTCTGATCTGCGTCGATTTAACACGGAACCATAAATCAGCCTTTACCCATTCATTTATATGCGCCCGGCACAGAGCGGAGCTCAGCGGCGGGCGAGAGGCCGCCTGCTGCAGCCGGGTTTACGCTGCGCAAACCCTGCCCGAATTGAACATTGTTTAATTTCACCGTGCCGCGCTGGGACGACATCTCGGCACGTCTAATAGGAGCTAAGGTGGTGGAGGCTGCACCGACTCCTCTCCTTGCGCCGCGGTCGCACATACACAATGAATGGAGTTGTATCGGTTGCTGTGTATGGATCATGTTCTCACTACAAATAAAAAAAATGAATCGTTTCAGGTCTCGAATGGAATTGGGCCGAGACCACCTCTCCTAGGCGATCTCGGATCGCTTGTTTTGTACCGTTTCAGAGCGCGATTGCTGTGTTCACATATACCAAACGTTCCGATCTTTAGGGGAAAACGTTCCCTGTTCCAGTACAACTGCTTGAAACGGTACAGGTGTAAAAACAGACCGGAACCTGCTCTTTAAATACATAAAAACAGACCGGAACCCGCTTCTTTAATAAATAAAAAAGGACCGGAACCTGCTTATTTAATACATAAAACAGACTCTTTAAATGCAAAAAAAACAGACCTTAACCTCCTTCTTTAATACATAAAAACAGACCAAAACCTGCTTCTTAAATACATGAAAACAGACCGGAACTTCCTTCTTTAATACATAAAAACAGACCAGAACCTGCTTCTTAAATGCGTAAAAACAGAACAGAACCTGCTTCTTAAATACATGAAAACAGACCGGAACCCACTTCTTAGATACATAAAAACAGACCGGAACCTGCTTTTTAAATACATAAAAACAACTACAGTAGAACCTGCTTCTTGTATAAAAATAGAGCGGAACCGCTTCTTTAATACATAAAAACAGACCGGAATTTGCTTCCTTAATATATAAAAACAGACTGGAACCTGCTTCTTAGATACATAAAAACAGAAAGGAACCTGCTTTGTTAATACATAAAAACAGACTGGAAGCCGTTTCTTTAATGTATAAAAACAGAAAGGAATTTGCTTCTTTAATATATAAAAACAGATCAGAACCTGCTTCTTAGATACATAAAAACAGACCGGAACCTGCTCTTTAAATACATAAAAACAGAACAGAAACCGCTTCTTTAATGCATAAAAAAGGACCGGAACCTGCTTATTTAATACATAAAAACAGACTGGAACCTACTTCTTTAAATGCATAAAAACAGACCCTAACCTCCTTCTTTAATACATAAAAATAGACCAGAACCTGCTTCTTAAATGCGTAAAAACAGAACAGAACCTGCTTCTTAAATACATGAAAACAAATCGGAACCCGCTTCTTGGATACATAAAAACAGACCGGAACCTGCTCTTTAAATACATAAAAACATACCGGAACCCACTTCTTAAATACGTAAAAACAGAAAAGAACCTGCTTCTTTAATACATAAAAACAGACCCGAACCCACTTCTTTAATACATAAAAAGAGACCGGAACCTACTTCTAAAATGCATAAAAACAGACCGGAACCTGCTCCTTTAATACATAAAAAGAGACCGGAACCTACTTCTAAAATGCATAAAAACAGACCGGAACCTGCTTCTTTAATACATACAAACAACTAGAACCTGCTTCTTTAATACATAAAAACAGACTGGAATTTGTTTCTTTAATACATAAAAACAGACTGGAATTTGCTTCTTTAATACATAAAAACAGACTGGAACCTAATTTATAGTTCTTTAATGCTGGCACAATTACACTTTGTTTTGTTTTGTGAGGTGTTCTAAGATTAATAAAACTTGCACTGAAAATATTTTTAGATGGTAAATTATTTGTATGACTACATTACAAACTGAGTCAAGCCCTGCAAAAAGTATCAGTTTTATTGAATAGATAAAAACATATAAATTAAAAGCAAACTGACAATAATAAAACTGCTCAAAATCACCTTCCTCCTATAAAATGCTATTGGTCTCGAGTATTTAAATAGTGTTGGTTAAAGTCTTCTTACACTCTAAATGCTGTATTAGAAAACAGAAGGGCTAATACAGCATTTAACTTTTTTACTTGAAACCTTTGGGAAGCGACCACACGGCAGAAAAGGGGCCATTCTTAAAGTGTGGTGCAGCACATAAATGGCGGGGGAATATGAACTGGCCTGAAAAAAATGTTTCAGTCAAAAATATATTTTTTGCTTTAATCCCTGAATGAGGTTTTGAAGTTTAAAATGAAAAAGGAGATTAAAATAAAAAAGGCCGGGGCACGGTGGCGCAGCTGGTAGTGTAGCCGTCTCACAGCAAGAGGGTCCTGAGTTCAATTCCCGCCGGGGACGCTGAAGTGCATGTTAAGTTTCCCCATGACTTCAGTGCCCACACCCTGGGTGGGGTCAGCGAAAGGGCCTTTCTGTGTGGAGTTTGCATGTTCTCCCCGTGTTCCCTTGGTGAGCTACCCTCACAAAAACATGCACACAGTCCTGGGCTATACATGCCCCCTCTGGCCAACCGGGGCGCCAGATGGTGTGAGGAGGATCTGGCCGGAATAACGTGATCCTTCCACGCGCTACGTCCGGCCAGAGAATCCTCACCCTGTCTGGTGAAAAGAAGCTGCTCACTCCTCAGGTTAAGGAGGAGACCTGAGCTCAGTGTGGGGCCTCCTGGGGTTGGTAGAGGGGAGCAATGCCCAGGACTGTCACTTAGGTAGGAGCACTGGGACTGGGAAAAAAATCGGGATTAAAAAAATAAAAAAATAAAAAAGGCGATAAATATAAAATAGGACCAGAGGTTATATAAGCCCCCATTTACACGGAGCAAAAACAGTGGCGTTTTCATGCGTTTTGGCCGTTCATTTACACGAAAACGAAGCTCAAAGTCACCAAAAACGGAAAACTCCGTCCAAAGTGGAGATTTTCAAAAAGTCAGTTTTCACGTTTGCTTGTAAACGGAGGGAAACGGAGATTTAGGCAACAGAAACATCACCAGCATCATTTGTGCGACCTGTGTTTACAATTTGTTTGGCCACCGTCAATATTTTCTTGTATTTTGCCTGTTTTATATTCTAAAGTCACACTTAAAAGTAACTCCACTTCTCTGTCACTCCAAACAAAAGACTCTCTTTCCGTCTTGGAAGTAACTGGCAGTCAATGCTGATTTATGTTTTCGCGTTACACCAACGCAGAGCCTACGGCGTAGGAGACGCGGTGACGCGCACCCTACGTAGGCTACGCCGGCGATTTAACGCGGAACCATATTATTCAGGCTTCACACGTGTCATTTGTTGACGTTTTTTCCAGGATTCTGATGGCTAGCATGACTTTACGCTTCTCATTACACTGCCCCCTGCAGGTTTGGATGCTCATAGCACCCTTAACAGCATATTTATGCGGGTTCGTGTAAACGAGGATATTTTTCAAAACGTAGATGGGGAAATATCCGTTTTTGTAAATACCCGGCTATGTGTAAACGTGTCCTAAGAGAGGTGACCTTCTCTCCTTCATTTGTGCTCAAGTCAGAGACGGTGAAGGACGTCAAAAGCTGCTCAAGCCTGGTAGCTTTGTTCATTGTTTTTGGTGCTTGGCCTGAGGAAGACCGGACACAGTTGAAACGTTGCCCCAGCACACATTCATTTGTTATTTTGATTTGTTAATAATACATTTTTAATAATTTTTACTTTTTGTAGAAAGCTTAAATAGTTTTATTTAAAATTTAATTTCGTTTTATTTCATTTAATACAAAAAAATATATTTACATTGAAACTCAGTAATTTTCTTTTCTTTTAAATTCTGGATAAATACAAACAAAAAAATTCTCAGTTAATTAAATTTCATAGACATTACAAAATCACCTTTTGGAAAACCTTAAAATATATATTTTTTTATTTTACTTGACTTTAGTATTTAAAACTACTTTTCAGTATATTCATTCTACTCTCACTCCTCGGACAGTACAGATGTGCTTCACAGCTCTGAGCCAGTGTTTCTTTGTGCCTTTGCCTGAAGAAGACGTTGCGTTGAGGCACACATTTATTTGAGTTGGCACACATTTGTTTTATCTATTATTAATCACTTTTTTCATTTTCCTAATTTTTTTTTTTCATTATATAAAAAATCTTAATGGTGATGAATGACTGAACATACGTCATTCGGAACTGCCCGGACAGACCGTACACCTCCTGTGTATGGGGGACAGGTTCCTTTTCCTAACCCTAACCTTAATCCCATTCGTCTAAAATTCAAGTCTTAGATTTATTTAATTTAAAAACAGGGTTAAAAAGATTTTAATCTTAAAATAGGTATGGCATTAATTATTTTTTTTAGTCTTATTTAAAAAACAAGGTTAAAAGTTCTTTATTTTGAAATAATTAAAATAAACATTACATTAATTTTATTAAATACAAAAAAGGGTTTAAAATAATAAAATAACTATTATATTTCATTCAGTATTCAACGGGTTAAGACATAAATCATTTATGTGTAAAGTTCCTGGTAAAACAGCCGGTAAAGACGGTGGGTATAAAAGGCGGAGCCAGCAGGAGGAGGCTCATTCTGCTTCTGGCATTCAGGGCGACAACATCTCTCTCTCCAGCAACCTGTTCACAGTTTTACTGTTTCAAGCCTGAGGAAGACCCAGAGAGGGTCCAAACGTTTTCACTTGGTACAATTATTATATTAAAATAAGTTAATTCCTTTTATTTTTTTATAAACATTATTACATTTGTTTCAAAACCGCAAATAGAGGATTTCTTTCCTTCATTTTGGAAAGCACTTTTTGTTATATTTATATTTTATTAATTGGTGATCACAGTTTTACTGTTTCAAGCCTGAGGAAGACCCAGAGAGGGTCCAAACGTTTTCACTTGGTACAATTATTATATTAAAATAAGTTTTTCCTTTTATTCTTTTATACAAATTATTACATTTGTTTCAAAACCTCAGATAGAGGATTTCTTTCCTTCATTTTGGAAAGCACTTTTTGTTATATTTATATTTTATTAATTGGTGATTTCATTTGAACATTTATTATTTAAAAAACAGGATTGATGATGGATGGTTGGAAGGTTGTGGGTTCTGGCTGCAGAGGGTGACGCAACCATCAACCCAGATGGGAACAGCCCAGGCCCCCGGTCTGGCACTCAGCAGGCACGCTGATCTTTCCCAGTGGCCAGCCGCGGTACTGCAACAAAAAATCCCATGGGGCCCAAAAAGCTTTTTTCCCATAGACCGCAATAGTAAAAGAGAAGCCTCTGTTCACAGGACACCTTCAGCTGTAATCACCGTTAATTACTAATCTTTGTATTCTATATTTTTAAGTCATGGACTTTATATCCGTCAAAAATGTTTTCTATTGGCCAGAAAAGTCAAAGAAAAGTCTCTTTCTGGGCGTGACGTCACGGCTGTGTCCGTGCACTCCACGGATGTATTATATTAATACATATTATATAATTATATTATATTCATACATTAATAATATATGTAATAATATACATTAATGAATATATTATATTAATACATATTATATTAATACTCGTTCTCATTGCCCCGGGGCATGATGGGAGGCCCCAGAGCATCATGGGAGGTGACTCAACTGCGCATACAAGACGCTTGTAAGTATTACCGGCGCCAGAACTAGGGGTCTCTGGTCCGGCAGTATGAGCCACTCAGGCGGCGGGCACTGAGCGGCTGAGCTACAGGGTGGCTAACAACGGCAACTGTGGATCCAAACACAAACACGACCGTTATTAGCTCATACTACTGCTGCTCAGCAGGTTTATTCTCTGCTTAATATTCATATTTCAGAATACAGAACACTATAGATAACGTTTCATATTTCAGAATACAGAACACTGTAAATAACGTACCAATTACTTCCAGAAAAGTCTTAACAAACAACCACTCTCATTAACGGTTATAGTCGGAACTGTTCACACACGTACACATTCACTCTGGCTCAACTGACCTCCGTGGACGGGGCCGACATAAACTTTGACGATAAAGTACATATTTCAGCATTCTACCATGCTTAGCTTCACTTCGTATCTTCATTATATGTTGTTACACAGTTGAACCAAACACAAATGTACAAATGAATACATTTTACATACCTGTGGATCCAAACACAAACATGACCGTTATTAGCTCATACTACTGCTGCTCAGCAGGTTTATTCTCTGCACATGCGCAGTGCAGAGCAGAAACTACTTGCCTGGATCCACTGGTGTTAAAGCACCACCTACTGGCGCAAAATGGTAATGTTTTTTGTTCATACGGATTCAAATAAAAATTAATAAATAAAAAAATACGTTAAAAAATAGTTAAAATGAAAAAGAGGGTGTGTCTGTTAATGTGATAACTATAATGTTACGGCCCTGTGGCCTCTGTGTCTGTTTGTGTGTGTGGTTGCTCTGCTCTGCCTCTTCCCAGGTCCCGCCCCCTGCCTTCCCACTCATTGATCACACCTGCAGCCAAGCAGCCATGATTGGGCGTGGCCAGCTACAAATACCTGGGGAGAGCTGCAGTTCGTGGCTCTGTGTGGGCCTTTGTGTGTGACGAAGCCGTGTTTGTGGCAGGTTTCTCCAGGCTGCTGTGGTTAAAGTCCGGCAGACCAGCTTATCGGCTCTCCTAGTGGGGGGGAGCCCGCTTTATGTTTTGTTTGTTCTTAATAAATGCGCCACGGCTCTGTTGAAGCATTGGTCTCCTCCTATTTTATCCTTCGGGTCCCACCTGTGTTACTCTCCTTATGCCTATGGGGACGTAACATATAACTAGTGGCTATTCCAGACCCACTACATAAGCAGCAGTGAATTGTGTGGGATTGTTGTTGAATCCACCACGTGCTCTGACAGCGGAGAAGAAAAGCTCCAGGTTATCTTGGCTGAGCTTGTATGTAAGTAGATAACAACATGGGGCATCTGGCTTTTCCACCAGGTCATGGAAGATGTTTCGCACACTTCTTGAACTGGCGATAAAGCCAATGATGCATGTCCGTCGCTTCCCAGCATGTACAGGCACTCCTTTGGCATCTTTGAGATCCACTAGCAGTTTTTCTGCTTTCAGCAGGATTTTTTCTGTGCGCTCTTTGTTTGATGTTCTCATTGGGGCTTTGTATCCCTTCCCCAAAGGGTTCCTGCTGTTGAGAACATCAAAAGCAGCATCAATGGTTCTCAAGAAGTCCACTGTTTCTTCACATCCTCTGAACTGCGGCAAATGCAGGTGTTTGTTGCAGTACTCCAGAGCATCGGCCACACTGCTGCTGAAAACTTGAGTTGCAAGTTTTAACTTCATCTTCTGTCTCTCCCACCGTATGTGTGCCATCTTCAGTTTGTTTCCTAATCTCAGTCCTTCTGCCTCTTGAAGTTTGTTTAACTCCACAATGTACTGCCACTTGATTGTACCTGATGGCGTTTGTAGTGAAGCTGCATCAGCCAGTGTGTTCCTGAGCAGCTTCATCATGTGGCACACATCCAAAAACACATGAACAACTTGAGAGGTATCAGCAGGATGAGGAAATGAGGGCCTCATTGAATTTACATTTAAATCAGCACCTAGTGCTCTTAACATGGCAAAATGACAAGATGGTCTGTCGCATGTCAAAGACACTGTACGTACCCCAGCAATGTGAAGTCGTTGGAGGCATTCGTTGATGATGTTTGCATGCTCATTCCCAGTCAGTGCATCGACTAAGAAATATGCCACAGGGATTTTCCAGGATTGATCAACAGCAACAGCCATGATAACCAATGCATCTCTTGCTGGTGGCAAGCTGTCATCAACTGTGCCACAGCCAAGATCTACATATCCGTGGAATTTCCCTGCAGAATATTCCACATGCTTTCTGATGGCCATTTCATCCATCATCAAGGCACAAATTGTTTCCTTGCCCTCTTTTTTCCTGTCCTCTACATGAGCCTGTAATGCAGAAAATGATGCCTTGGTAAATCCTGGGTCTGCAGAGACGTTGCTGTACCAGGTCCGGATGGTATCAGGATGGGGCAAAGCAAGGTCAAAACAGTCACGCACATAAGCATAAGCTTTGGCGGAATAGAAGTGCAGAGTCATTGCAAATGATCGCAATTCATCTGACACTTTGGACCTCTTTCCATGCTCCACTCTGGTGAGGATTTCCTTAGGAACTCCACCGAAGGAATTCTCTAACATTTCTGCACATCCAGAAGAAATCAGGCTTTTCTTTTTCAGGGTGCTGATGACCTCTGCCAGGGAATCTACTCTTTGCCTGAGTCTTTTTGTTTTTTCTTTTTCCAGTTTCAATATTTTTCGACAAATTTCTAATTTCTTCTCCATTGAAAACAATTGAGACTCAAATTTACGTTTTAGTGATTTTGGGGATTCCCTCACAATATAGTTGTGCTCTGTGGTTGTAGTTTCCACTGATGCACTTGTCTCTTGATTAGGCTCTTCAATTTCCTCTGTGATACTTTCTACTGGTTTTTCAGTGTAATTGTGATGCAGGACATCAGACACAATCTGGCTTTTGGATGAATCCTGTATCACAATGACACTGTCTTTATCCAAGACCTCTGCCACATGTGGTGTGTGTTTTTGTTTCCAGCCACTCCTTGTTCCTTGCTTCTCCCTCCAGAGGTGGATGAGCACAGCAGGGAAATGCAGGAGTGTCATGTTCATGGATGTCCTGAACATGGTTGATCATACTTTTCCACTTCGCCTCCATTAAATCTGGATCTCCATTAGGCGTGGAAGCTGCAGTCCAGAGGTGGTTAATAACAGCTGGCCTCCACAGCTTCAGGTCCTCACAGTCCCTCTCCTTTGCAGCAGCATCCAGAGCTTTCCCTACACCTGTTTCAGAACAGAAACACACTGTTTAATAACGTATTCTGAAAAAAGAATACGTTATTATTTCTGACTATGACACAATTTGGTGACGTATAATTTATCTAATCTAATTAATTAAAAGAAGTCATCTTACTTGAGGTCAGGGTGAGATTCATGAAGTGGCTCTTTTGACAGTTCCTCGTCAGATGATTCACTCATTTCCTCCTCTGGGATCCATGACACATCACCAGCTTCGTCCATGAAAACAGAGGAGGATTCATCATCGCTGTGTACAGGACTGGCCAGTGGAGTTGGTTTGTTTCTCAAACCTTTCTGTTTGAGTTGCCACACTGACCATCTTGGGCTGTACCTGGACAGCTAGGATAAAAAAATAAATAAAGAGGTATACCTTATATAAATGTGTAACATCATACACTCAGTGGCCACTTTAAGATGAACACAGGAGATCACTCATTTTCTGTCCTTCCACAGGTCTCCTTAGTCTCCGACAGACCACACACTGGCGAATGTAGGATGTAACAGTCTGACTTAAACCTGGGATCCAATAGCCATCAGATCGGATTTCATTGATAGTAAAGCCTTTGCCCTGGTGTTTAACCTTTTCATGACAGTGTGCCATGATCAGTTTTGTGATATGATGCTCTCTGGGTATGACTGTCGGGTGCTTGAATGAGCTGGGAAAGGCTGAACGACCTAGTCTTCCTCCCACCTTGAGCACAGCATCACTGTCCAAAAAGATGTCAAGATGATACAGCTTGCTGTTAATTGATAGCTGATTCCCTTTGCTTAGTGTCTGTGGTAGAACGTCCAGTTCATAAGTTGGTTCTGCTATTAGAGGCCCCTTAAGTACCAGGAAAAGTTAAAACCAGTAATGGTTTGTAATGTAAATAGTGTTCTCTAAAGAGTTATTTCATGTGAGGAAATTATTTGTGTTTTAAGTTAACTTGTTTGTAAAACACGTAATAATTTGGTGGGAGTGTAAAGGACTCCAGTTCATAATAGTTTACAGTTAAAAGTTCATGTTTCTATTGTTATGCTGCTTTTATTTTGTTATATTCATTTAACACAGAAGTGCTTTTATTTTGAAGAGAGAAAACTAAACTGATGAAAAAGGAATGTAAACCGTAACGGGATGTCAAGGACTCCAGTTCATAATAGTTTACAGTTAAAACTTCATGTTTCTATTGCTATGCTGCTTTTATTGTTATATTCTTTCAACACGGAAGTGCTTTTATTTTGAAGAGAGAAAACTAAACTGATGAAAAAGGAATGTAAACAGTAACGGGTTAAAAACGGTTCAGGTAAAACGGTAAAACAGATAAGAATACAAAGACAATAAACGGGAAAGGAAGGACAAAAGGGAGAGTTAGCTCCAGTCGAGAGGGCAACAAGCTCTTACGTTGGTCTTACGGTGGTTTATGGATCACAGAAACGCATAATAAACTACATGATCAGACCATCAGTCCAGACTTGCTTTGATTTCGACTGGGATGCCAAATTAGCATTTTCCATACTATTTCATTAAACACTTGAACATAACATCAGCATTTTCCTTACTATTTCATTTGACACGCGAATATCATAACATCAGCATTTTCCTTACTTCATGTCATTTCATTTTCATGTTCCATACATGCACATGTCTCTATCTTGGATCTTTGGCTCTGTTACATAGAAGGGCCGTTTTCGGACGAACTGCCTGTAAGATAGATGGAGACTCCTCTCCATCTCACTGTTGTACAGTGTATGTAGTTCTTTTAGGGGCTTTGTAAGCACGCGTCGTTGATATTTCACTTTGTTTTTACAGGGTTTCCGCGGGGTTTTAAAAAATATTAAAAAGTGATAAATGAAAATTGCCAAATTTAAGGCCATTAAAAGTGTTAAATTCACTGTCAGAGGTATTATTTTTTTTAAATTGGTATTATTTTTTTTACCTTTTACATTTTAATCAGTCTATTTTATTGTCATTCACAAAGTAAAATAAATGTGAAACATCTGGTCAACATCAATGAGTCTATAAATCTGTTCTGTATAGTGTTCTATAGGTCAAAATCTGTATTAATGTTAAAAGGTCCGTGATTAACACTTAATGTTGTGACAGTTTTTAAAAAAAATCTGAAGGTAATGAAAAATGTATTAAATTTAACATAAGGATTGCTGTATAAACCCTGTTTTAGTGATGGTGTCTTTTTTCCCCAGGTAAAAGGCGACTGTTCTCATCTCTTGTTAAAAAACTAACAACTGCTTGCTCTCTGTGTTGACACTTTTTTCTTGCCTTTGGGCTTGAACTTCTCACTCAGCCGTACCCTTTCTTTAGCCCTCAACTCACTCTTTGTGGCTCTTTCCTGTTCTTTTCTCACCTGTTCAGTTTTCGGTTCTCCTCAAGTAGTTTACGCTTCTGAGCCTGCAGTCTCTTTCTCTTTCTCAGATCTTTTCCCTCTTTCTTTCTCTGGTGTAGAAGACACCGGTGGGTTAAATTCCTCGTTTAGAGGTAGAGGATTCACCACAACTTGTCCGGGATTCTCCTGGTGCTCATCAACCCCTACACCAACTAGAACTGGTGGAGTGTTTTCTAAGGATGGTGGTGTCATTTCCAGTATCACCTGTTCCATTTTTTTCCTCTCCCTGTAAACTTTTGATGCAGCCTTCCACTTGGCTTTCTGCTTCTTCCCCTCTCTCTCTGATAGTTCATCTTGCTTAATGTATTACATTTTCCATGTTGCTTTCTTCTCTGGTAGCTGAAACAATAATGTATACTGTGTCACTGATTTTTTTCATGGTCGCCCCAGATGATATTTCAGACAATGAACATATTTGGACAAGATTAGTTTGTGTATTATGATTGAAATGTGTGTACAAATGTTTCATAACTTTGTCAATAAATCTAAAACAAGTTTGAAATTATACCAAATAGGGCAAGGATTATTTTTAAATTGTTTTGTGATTTAAAACCAGTTGTCCAAACAGAAGTCAAGGCCGGACGGTCGCCCTACATGATGTTTTCACACTTCAGATGGCAGAAAATGACCAATAACCAACATGTTTAAATAAAATAACAGTGGGCACATGTAGAAGGAAGGTATTAGACATAGCCTACATGTTATATTTTTTATTAATTTTCATGTTTATTATTTGGTAAAAAGTTCCATCGGACAGAAAACGTAAGCGTCACGTCTTTGACCCACATCCAAATAACGCCTGTTAAGAAATTTGCTACGATGTTTTCGGGGATGAGAAGAGCCGCCTGGTCGGCAGCAGCAGCAGCAGCTCACGGCCGGAGTACAAATGTGATCGCCGAGTCAACCTACGGCGTCGTCCCGGGGAGAAACCTGCAGCTCTGTGGAGAATTACTGCTGGCTGAAATAAATAATTTAGGAAGATAAATGTTGGTTTAATAGATGAAATCCAACAGTTGTAGCTGCCACATTAGTTTGTCTGAGTATAAATTGAAGCTTCATGTTTTTACTAGATAGAACTTTATCTATCTATCTATCTATCTATCTATCTATCTATCTATCTATCTATCTATCTATCTATCTATCTATCTATCTATCTATCTATCTATCTATCTATCTATCTATCTATCTATCTATCTATCTATCTATCTATCTATCTATCTATCTATCTAGTAAAAAAAAAACCATGAAGCTTCACTTTATATTCAGACAAAACTAATGTGGCAGCTACAACTGTTAGATTATAGATTATGTATATATATTCAGGGTTTCTGCAGGGTTTTAAAAAGTATTAAAAAGTGATAAATGAAAATTGCCAAATTTAAGGCCATTAAAAGTGTTAAATTCACTGTCAGAGGTATTTTTTTTAAATTGGCATTACGAGTCGTCCTATTTTGATCGAAATTCGTTCCGTTAAAATTCGCGTTCGAGTGGGCATCAGCACACAATCAAAGATCTTTGTAGGTTTGGTGCTGATGTCATATTCAGTGGTCGATACACTCCACGCTCAGCTCAGCAGCTCCGTGGCTCCTGTCATTACCCGACAAGTATGGGTAACTGCAGGCAGGGAGGGGGGGCGTGGTGCAGGGAAGGGGGCGTGGTGCGAGGGGAGTGGGGGCGTGGTGAGAACTGCAGTGGGTGTGCTGCGATCCAAGCCAATCAGTGGGTTTACAATGACATCTCAATTTTGTATTATATTTATCTAATTTATTATAACTATTTCCATTAGATAATTGCGGATTCATCCAAGTATGTGTTTATCTATAATATATAGGCTACTGCTAAATGCCTAAATTGTAAATTGTGTATATATATATATATATATATATATATATATATATATATATATATATATATATATATATATACATACATATATATACATATATATATATATATATATATATATATATATATATATATATATATATATATATATATATATATTTAGACGTTTAATTCAGAGCGAATTTAGGCCTACTAAGCAAGAACAAAAAATACATCAGATATGCTAAGTAGTATAACAGTGTCAAATATTAATTATACGTAAGGGTTAGTGTATCACGAAGATCTGTAATGATACTAAGCATATAGTAAATAGTGCTGTGCCTATATAAAAGATAAAAGTTTACGTGAACTGTGTGTGTGTGTGTGTGTGTGTGTGTGTGTGTGTGTGTGTGTGTGTGTGTGTATTTGCCTACCATCACATATTCATGAATTATTAATAGTTCCATGCATTTTTAGTGGTGGTGTATATACATGGTTATTAAAAATGAGCTTATAAGAGGTGACCTTAAAGTAAAGTGTTACCCTTCTTTCTTTCTTTCTTTCTTTCTTTCTTTCTTTCTTTCTTTCTTTCTTTCTTTCTTTCTTCAACCAGAGTTTATACATTTGCGACATACTGGACATTCACTCGAGAGCAAACCCCTTTGTCCCACCTGGTTTCTCAGGGTGCTCTATCAATAAAGTCTCTTCAATAGTTTGTCCCATAGTAATTCAAAAAGAATGGTTTTGTGTTCCTCCATGGACTGAGAAGATACATTTCTTATTCCTAATTGGATGGATAATAAATAGGTTGTTTGGTCATATAAGGATAGCCAAAACTTGCCAGACATGATGTCTTCACTCTGCATGCCAACAATATCACTTCCACTTCCATGTGTGTTATGACAGCAGTTGAGCCGAATAAGTCCATTCTAATTATCCATAATGTATAAATTATGGATAAGGGTTCTGGACAAGCAGTACTTTTAAGGGAGTGGTCATGAGAATAAATGATTGACCTATTACCCACAAAACAGTATAAAAAAATATATGTTCCCCGCGTTTGAATTTCATTGGGCGGCTTGGTTTGCGGTACGCCCAGTGCTTAGTTCGCAGCACGCCCCCCTGTGATGTCACTCGCTACTCCCTGCCTGCAGTTACTCATGACTCTTACCCGATGTGAGTCGCTACCCGATTTGAGTCACACATGCGCAGTCGCGTCCAACATCGTCGGCCATCTTGGAAAGCAACATACGGCAACACCACTTGGACAAACTACAGTTACGTCGCTTAATAGACAAGATCTAAACACACACTTGTTTTGATATACACTACTCACAATAAGTTAGGGATATTATTTACATGATTGCTTTTCCTATTTGGTCTGAATTATAATGAAATAAGTAGAAGTTCCCTTTGATATTACTAATGATGAATGAGAAGAAACACCATTTTCATTAGTTTAATATTACCCCAAAAGTCTCTCACAATATCCCTAACTTATTGTGAGTAGTATGTGTATATATATATATATATATATATATATATATATATATATATATATATATATATATATATATATATAGTGTGTGTGTTTAGATATGATCATATATAGAGATGCATAGATATGTTCATATTTTTTCAGTTGGGAATGGTATAAACTAACACATTTTTAACATTACATTACAATCATTTTACATTCATAGAGCTGGATTTGGATTTCCTATAAAAGTTTTGGTAATGAAAAAAGGCCAGGATTTATCTGATGTTTGATGTGCACTCTTAGAAATGCACATCATCATCAAAATACATAAAAATGGGGTAATGTATTTTTATACAGACAAGGGTATCACCCTTTCTAGCTCTGTCCCAGCCCCTCTGCTCCCTTCCCCCCCCCAAACTGTTTCCTGTACTCCAGCCATTTCACCGGATGGACCCATGTATCCCTGACTGCAGGCCATGGATGTATTAAAGAAAACTGGATGGGGCGTCAAAAATGGCCGCCCATTCATTTCAATGCATTCTGCTCAGCCAGCGCATCCGCTGAAAAAATCTCTGACTTCCGGGTTTACTTCCGCATACAGCGGCCCATAGAGCATGCGCAGTTGAGTCACCTCCCATGATGCTCTGGGGCCTCCCATCATGCCCCGGGGCAATGACGCGATTATTAATATAATATGTATTAATATAATATATAAATTAATGTATATTATTACATGTATAGTATTACATATATTATTAATGTATTAATATAATATAATTACATAATATATATTAATATAAACATCCGTGGAATGCACGGACACGGCTGTGACGTCAGCCGTGACGTCACGCCCAGAAAGAGACTTTTCTTTTACTTTTCTGGCCGTTATAAAACATTTTTGACAGATATAAAGTCCATGACTTAAAAATATAGAATACAAAGATTAGTAATTGCCGGTGATTACAGCTGGAGGTGTCCTGTGAACAGTTTTAGAGGCTTCTCTTTTACTATTGCGGTCTATGGGAAAAAAGCTTTCTGGGCCGCATGGGATTTTTGGTTGCAGTACCGCGGCTGGCCACTGGAAAAAATCGGCGCGCCTTCTGACTGCCAGACCCGGGGGCTGCTGCAGGCCCGCAGACCCTCAATGTGGGCGGAGTTCAACGTTGAGGGGGCGGGGTTCACCGGTTGACCCCGCCCCTCAACGTGTGAACCCGCCCCCCACCAACAAGAAGCCATTTATGAATAAGGCGAAATGCAGGGATTTTGGCATTTTAATCCAATGAACTTAATCTTTGGATTTAGTAATTATTAAATGAAACATTAAACAACCATAATTTTTCATTGAAATTATGAAAAAAGTAATATATTTTAATGAACTTAATCTTTGGTTTTAGTAATTATTAAATGAAACATTAAACAACCATCATTTTTCATTGAAATTATGAAAAAAGTCATATAATTTAATTTGTATTTATCACAATAAACAACAACACCAACAATCAAAACGACAACAACAATAATAATAATGACAATACGAACAACAACAATCATAATAATAACAATTTTTGAAATGGTCAGTCTTTGACCTTTGACCTAAGTAACTAAAAACACGAGACAGAACATGTGTTTCTATTTCCCAAAAACTATTCTGGCGGAGAGCTGGTAGGCCTCTTGGCACATGGCTGGTCTTCATCCTGGGTGTCCAGCGCCATCTGTAAACAGTCCATCATTACAGTGGCATTTTGTTTAACGTTGTAGTACATAACATTTTTTACAGTTGTGATCAGGTGTGTATTTAAATCCTCAGTTGCTGATAGACAAGCCCACAATACAGCTGCGTCCCATTGGTGATACTCATAAATAAACAAGACACAAAATTTAGCAGATCCATCGCAAATATGTACAAATGGAGTGTGTGTATTAGAAGTGTACCATAAATATTCTACAATGTTTTAACACTCATTCTTTCTGCACCAGTTGTAACCTAGGCTCAACACTGTTGTGCACATGGAGGTTTTTCAAAAATATGTATTTGAGTGCCATCCTGAAGTATTGTCTTTATACAAGTCTTTAAACATTGGTTAAGAACTATCCCACTAATAATACAACATACCAGTGTTCTTTTAGGTTCTAATCGTCTTTTTCTGCTTTTGCTCATCTCTTCTTTAGATCTGTGTGAGCAGAGTGGGTTGAGGCCAATGAACAATTGTTCTCTGCCAGAGTGGACCTGCCTGATATTCTGTGCATGGGGGAGGAGAACCAGGCTGAGGCGGCTCTGCAGTATGGGAGGGTTTGGACAGAACAACTGGACGACGATGAGAAGGACTCAATCCTGGAGCCCTTCAAATTCACATTTTACTCCACAAAGGACATGTGGACATTTTGTGAAGAAATTGTGGACAAAAGACACAGTTTGGCTTACTGTGAATGTCACCACAGATGAGTGACTTGTGTTTTGTAAATAAAGGGCTACAGAACATTTGATCATATTGTGTGTTTTTCTCTTTGATCACATAATTCACTTGGATGATACTGTAGATATCAAGAGTTAGGGTTGTATCTAGTGGTACTTAGGTGTTCCAGCAGCACAAGAACATAATTAGCATAGACATAGAACCAAACATGAAATTTATGGTGGTTATGAATAAAAATACAGAATAATACAACAGAAAAACAAATAAAGTAAAACAGCAGTGCAATAAAGTCAAAGTTAAATGATAATGAAAAGCCAGTTAAGTACTGTATATACTGTATAGTACACAATAAAATGTATAGGCCTATGAGATGTTGGCTTATGAATATGAGTAATAACTTAAAATTTGTGCATTGACCAATGTTACTCCTGCCCGACATTGTTTTCATTGATCAACTATTTGACCTCTTTTCAAGATCCTAAGCTTTATAGTAGGCCACAAAGACAATTGAGCCCCGAGTCATATCACCCCCTGTTTGTTTTTCATAATGACTAAGTTATACAGTTAAGCAGTGCAGTGTATATTAGTCTACATATATGGCAATCATTAATGAGAAGTGTTTTGATTTTTGTATATACTATAGCAATTGATCGATTTTACGTCATATTTTTACTAATTCATGCTTTTGTGAGGAAAGCGATTCAACCGGAAGTGCACTCGCGATTTTATTTTGAAACGTATCCCGTGCATTTCCTGTCCTGATAGTGACGGTGGCTTGAGAGTAGCCTGCAGTGGTAGCGGCCTGAGAGTGGTAGCGGCCTGACAGTGGAGCCTGCACCGGAGCGACCTCACAGTGGAGGTCTGCAGCCAGGACCTCTTGGATTTTCTTGCGTTTCAAAAGTCCGCCTGCCACATCGGTGCCACAACAAAAGATACAGTCATTAGCTCATATGCAGCTAGTTAACATAACCTAATGATACACCTACAATTATATGAACAATATTATAAAAGTCACACTTACTTCCATTATTTTTGATACCAAGACGGCAATACAGCAATCAAGAAGCAAAAAAACTGCATATATGACAGTGGGAAATTCGTCACCGCCCCCTCACCCCCTCAACGTGTGACCCCGCCCCCTCAACGTTGAACTCTGCCCACATTGAGGGTCTGCGGGCCTGCAGTCAGGGGCTACTCGATGGACCTGCTCAGCTGTTGTTTTGATGCAGACATATTAAAACTGTGGTATGCATGCCTCTGTTTGCTGTGACATGACACACTATTACTTTGTCTACTTTTATTTTGTAACTTTGAAGGACCATAGAATTCCATCTTGAACATGAACCAAACATTTTTACCAAAAAATTTGATTATGTAAATGTATACAGTTTAGCTGTGCTTTATGAAATTGATAACAATGGAAGAAACAAAGACAGCTCAGAAAAACACATTTATATACATTGCTATATGAAAGAGTTTGCATATATTAAAGTCAAGACAATTTTATGTAATCACATAAGTCCAGTCGTGGTTTCTTTTTTTTAAAATCAATATATTTATTAGGGCCCGAGCACTGACAGTGCAAAGGCCCTATTGTATCTGTAGGATTTTTTTGTTTTTTTTGTTTTTCTTCTTCTGTCTTTTGTATAGTGGCCACACCTTTCTCTGATATCCCAAGGACTTTGTAGGGGCCTTGCTGCATTTGTTTCAGGCCATGCCCCAACCGCTGCCTTTTTGGCTCAGAAGACAGGAGAATCTCGTCACCTGTGGTGATTTTGGCTGTTTTGCAGCGCTTCCTTTTTTTTTTGTTTCTCCTGGGCTTTTTCTATGTTGCCCAGAAGCTATCCACCAAAGCACCAAATAAAGTAAGTAACATGAAACACATAAATACAATAACTTCAATACATGACCTTTGTGCCTCACTACCTTTTCATTGAAGTCTGCTATTGTCCCCATCCTAGCTTCCAGGTCGTCCTCTGGGTCTCCAACCTCAAACTGGTCTCCCATGGGACAGGCGTTGAGAACCTCAGGAAGGAGGTGGTGGCGGTTGAAAAAAAAGGAAGAACGGGGTGTACTTCGTGGAGCTCTACTCATAAAAGTTCACAGTAGAAAACAATGTGACATTCCTCAAGATGCAAAGTTAATAGCATTAGTGATTGTGTAGTAAGAAACACACCTGCTTGGCGGTATTTATGCCATACACCACAGCTTGCAGGTGAATGTCCCAGTCGTTGTGGTGCTCATTAACGTAGCGCCGGAGAGCACGTTTTATATTTTGATTTGTGCGCTCATCCTCTACATTGACAATGTGAATTGCAGATTTATATACCTCTTATACACATATATTATGCAATGTCTACGTAACATCCATTCATTGAAAAACATGTATCCATGTTTACCTGCCCATTGGTTTGGGGGTGGTAGGCATTTGCTACTGCATGTTTTATGTTGAGCAGTGTAAGCAGTCTCTCTGTTGAGCTATAAATATATATATACACAAGAGCAATACAACAAAGTCTGACATCGCCTGAAACAACAATACATGAATGATCAACAGTTTATATGATACTGTATTTATCATACCTCATTCACAAACTCCCTTCCCTGGTCAGTTATGACTTTGCTGACCATGCCAAATGTGTAAAACTTTGCAGTCACTGCAGCTGAAATCTACACAGCTGACTTGGATTTTACAGGTTCAGCAACAACAAACTGAATAAATCCGTCATTGTGAGAATGTATTTATTCTGGCGTGCTGTCTCCTGTAATGGGCCGATTAGATCCATCCCAAGCACACTCCAGTTTTCTTTCACCTGTAAATATAAATGTGTATAGTTGATCACAGTGTCACAAGTCTATTAATTATAACAGTAACTATAGTTTAACAGAGAACAGACACATGTTGAAGAGAACATTGTATACTTTAACTGGTGTTCAACACTACCTTGATGGAATGTAGCACTGGTGCCACTGTTTTTATTGGATCATTCAACTGGCATTGGTGACAGCAACTGAGCTGAAACAGAGGTCAATGTACATGAATAGATATCTCATGTCAGTTAGGTTTTTCTTGAAATAAAAATATAGTTGGAAGTTCTATGGTCCACATTGCAAACCTTGCCTTACCCAATCAGTAACGTCCTCTGTGATGGTCGGCCAGTAGTATCCAGCCACCACACGGTTTCTGTTGCCTCTGACACCATTGTGGTTTCCTGTGCCCTGCTGGTTGTGGCACTCTTTCAGAGCAGCACCCTTTTCCTCCTCAGACATGACCACCTGCCGCATGTGACGTTTATTTGGGCCAATGTAAAACAGTCGGCTATCTGTGTAGAATACATTTTCTTTGATTAATACAAACTCTAACATAATATACTGAACAAACATCTCTGTCTCTCTGTGTCTGTCTACTTATTTATACCATTTGGAGTCCTCAAACCCTCTCACACTTGATCACTTCCAGCTGATGTCAGTTAAGTCTGTGAGGGTTCAGGGCTTGAGGGTTTAGGGCAGAGATTGGATTTGGCTTGTGTCTGTCTGTCTCTCTCCCTCTCTGTCTGTCTTCTCTTGTCTGCTTTCCAGTATATTTATGTGTTTTTCATTAATATGATGTTTAAAATAATCAGTTGATTCAGGGCAGTCTTTTGAAACATACATTTGTGTCACTAATGAGTCATGTGTAACCAGTGGTGTAAAGTAACGAAGTACAAGTACTTTGTTACTGTGCTTAAGATTTTTGAGAATTTGTACTTTTATTGATACTTTCATTTTTCTGTACTTTTACTAAAATCGTATTTTTAATCCGCTATATTTAAAATTGGACATGTCGTTACTCGCTACAAATTAAAGTCTTACATTAAATGAAAATGTAGGCTATTGCCGACTACACCCCGACGCAGAGCTACGGTGTAGGGTACGCGGCGACGCACACCCTACGCCGTAGCCTACGGCGTAAGGTGTGCCTCGATTTAACGTGGAACCATAAGGCGGACGTAATGGAGGCCACTTGATCTTTCTCGGTTTTGAGAAGAACTTCACCAAGGCATCGTGATAGGGAAATTTTGCCACAGGGGGACCATTTATGGAAATCCTCATGCAGGCCCCAAAGTGCTCCCCCTGCAGCCTGTTCCTGAGGTCTGTTTTCACCTACCAAAAGTGCAGAAAATTCTTACATTTAAGGATAATTTATATTGTGTGTGTGTGTGTGTGGGTCAGCTGTGTGTACCCTGTTCATGGTGGAGAAATCCCGCTCACAGTTCACACTTCCCACAGGAACAGTGAGTGCAATGGCTGCAAGCTTGCTCAGGCAAGGATACAGCTGACCAAGCTCACCATAATGTGATGCCACCTCAGTCATGACAGCCAATTGAGGCTTGTCCTGCAAATAGATTAAGCAGAAGACAAGTCACATGAATAATATACAGTACTTGATTATGGACAAGGCTAGCTGTGTAAAATGTCTCTCACCTTTAGCACACCAGTCAGAATGTGTTCTTTAAATGAAGGCCATTCCTCCAAAAGTGCCTCCTCATCCATGAGAGGGAACTTGGCAGCAAGGGTCTTTAGGTGACTTACAGGAACATCTTGGTCTGGATTCCTGGCTGCTTGTGGACTCAGGACACACCAGGATGTGCAGTTGTTGGAACCGTTTATTTAGTTCAGCTGTTAGGTGCTCTAGATATGGCCTGATATCCTTGTTTAAGAAAATCATATAATGTCTTGATTACCTTGATAATAAATAATTTACTAATACTAAATTTGTATTTGCAGCTTTCTTTTGGCAGTAATGACAAATACTAAGTTAACATTCCAAATACTTGTAAATACCTGAGTGCGAAATCGTTCCCAGAATACATCCAGTGTTTCAGGATGAGGATTTCTTGACTGCGGGCCTCTTCTCCACCTCTCCTCTTCAGCTTGTATATTCAACAATCCGAGCCCATTGGGATTGTCAAGGTCGTGATGTAGTGCAGACAGGGCTGAGCCAGGAGGCTGATGGTCACCTGCCTCTTTAATCTTACAGAATGTCTCAATTGTGACTGGCACCTGAAGAAAAAAAAACAATTGGAATTTAATATGCAATGTGACAACCACACACCTAAATCTTGTCCATACATCATTTTTTTTGTTGAAGAGAAGAATGGGGAATAATTTTACTTGGTCTTTCACAGCAAGGAAATTAACATCCTCCCTCTGGAAAACTTTTGACAACCATGCCAGATGAGGCAGCACATCAGCCTGGAGGTACAGAGCAGCCACATACCGGTATGTGGCACAAAAGGAGTAAAGTCCTTTTGCCACAGGACACTTGTTGTGCTCCACCTCCTCTGCCAGGGCTGTAAGCACTGCATGGAGATTCCTCCTTAGATTGGCTACTGCCTGGTGCTGAGAAAGCCATCAGGTGTCTTTCACCTCCTAGAAATTGTTGTGGAGAAATAATTAGTACATTTCTAGCAAATAGCACAGTCAACCATAAATGTAAATGTCTGATTTCTAATTCTCCTGGGGAAAAAGTGAAGGTTTGTTTTACCTTCACCTTCAGATCAGAGATGCCCAGGGTTGTGGCTGCTGCCTTTAGGACTGCTGTTCTATTAGCGCTGTTCCTAAAATAGAGGTGAAGTTGCTGCAGGTGATCCCTGAAAGTCTTCATGCATGGTGTTGTCTCTGAAGCAGTTTTACAGACCAGGGCCAAACGGTGGGCAGCACAGTGCACTGTAACTAGCCATGGCATAGTGTCACAGAGTTGTTTTTCCACACCATTTTGACTCCCCATTCATATATAATATAAAAATACAAGTGAAGAGGAAAGAAAGTTTAATTGGACAAACACAATACATTACAGCACAATACACTTTGGTGTACAGAAGGATGCAGTAAATTTACCTGTCCCAAGACCAAATATCTTCTCCTGGGGGATGCCCTTTTGGTTGATGATGTCACGGATGGCAGTCACAATTGTGGCCTTCCCATCAGGAAGTGGAACCATGTCCAAAAACTGACTAAAAAGAGCTCCCTCTTTATCAAGGTATCTGAAAGAAAATTATTTGAAAAATAGACACATACTAATTGAATAGCTTGATCATTTAATATTAGTGAAATTATATTTGTAAGATATGAAACCAAGTGAATCCATGTTTTGTGTCACATAAAAAATATCTCCTTACCTAACATGTTTAATAACAGCAACATCTGTACTGTCATCAATTTCAAGTCCAACGGCCTGAGAGTTTCTGATGTCTTCCAGGATGGGTGCTTCGATAACACTCGCCAGTATTTCAAGCATTTCATCGACCATTCGATGGGACCTGTAGTTGGTTGATTTTCCAATCTTTGAAAAAATACACACTAACAGTTACTATCAGCAGAGGTGGACAACTCCGACTTCAGAAAGTAAAAGTCCTGCCATATATTTGTTCTGTCCATTCACTAAAACCAGGTGAGTTCACTAATTAGCTCATCTACCTGGCTGGAGAGCTGTGCTGATTAGAATCAGCTGGTTGAGTGAATGTGCAGAACAAATACATGGTAGGACTTTTACTTTCTGGCGCTGGAGTTGTCCACCTCTGACTATCAGATGTGAATTCTTATGAAGGATGACAGAGTTGCTTTAGATGTTAATGAGCATGATGTGTTACCTTAAGTTTGGCAAAATAATCACAACCCAACAGCCCAGCAAGCTCAAGTAGAGCTGGGTAGTTGGTGTGGTGGGCAATCTCATGCTTCACCAGCCAGTAAAGACATTTGAAACCACCTGCCACAGCCTCATGTTCAACCATCAACACTGGTTCAAAGGCTGTTGTGACAGTATGACCTGGCCATACGCTCTCTCTCCATCTTCTCCTGCCTGTCCATACGCTCTCTCTCCATCTTCTCCTGCCTGTCCATACGCTCTCTCTCCATCTTCTGTTCTCTTTCAATTACACCCCTCTCTCTCTCCTCATCTTTTTGGCCATCTGCTCAAACAGGTGGACCAACTACCAACTGCTACCTCCTCTTTTTGGCAGGGGAGCCTTCATCATCATCATCCTGGGGGGGTTCCCTGGTTGAGGGAGGAGACAACACCACATCCTGGTTGGATGAGTCAATGGTGACTGGAGGCAAAATGCTCGGCCTCCGGCCCAGTGACAGTCCATAAGTGTGAACCACTTCCAGGATGCAGCAGTGGCCTCTCCTCCCTCTGTGCTTACCCCTGTCCTTGGGGCCTTAAGCTCCTACACACACACACACACACACACACACACAGAAACAAACTAACAAACTGGCAACTGCTCTTATGTTTTTCTAGGTCAGTAGCATATACGTAATGGCATTGTAGGAGGTCCAACAGAATTTATAATACAACAGATTCTGCAAAATATTTAACATAGCTTGATTACTTGCCTTGTATTTTTGTTTTAGGTTTTCCCACTTTCGTTTGACTTTGGTGGGCTCCATTTTGCTCCCCAAATTCCTCTCCCGGACAAATTCTCTGTCAAAACACAGCAATGAAAAGTAGTTATTTCATGAAAATACAACGAACTCCCGATATATAACTCTGTCATAACACTTAAATCACTTTTATTTACCTAGCAATCATGCTAAGATAACTAACAAAAACCTAACATACTATTAACCCTCCCATGCATGAATTATGATACGTTCCAATGAGGATTTTTTTACTAAGTGTTTTTATACATCCTTAGGAATGTAAAACAAGGTTTAAAAAAAAAATAAAAAATCTATCTTTATTCTATAGATTTATTTTTTTGTCCACTCAAGTGTACTTCATGCGTTTTGTACTGTAAAAAAAACATCAATGTAATAGCATGGCAGTTATATAGGTATAGTTGTAATTTAATTATACAGTTGTAATATGGTATTGTGTTGGAATGGTGGTCCCTACCCTCCCCTGTAGGCCTCTCTATTTGAGCTCTATTGATAAACAGAGTCAAGATTTTTTTCAGCGGAAGGTTTCAGGTTCAACAGCCTCATCTCCATCCTCAGCCTCAACTCCCTCAGCATTTCCAGACTCCTCACCTTCATTGTCACTGCCTGATCCTACTTCTCTGCTTGCACTTTTCTGTACTGGCAGCCATTCCTCATCACTGCTACCAGAAACGCACTCTTCCTCACTTGAGTCTGGAAACTCCTCTATTACCCTGTATGCCTGTCTTTTTGACAACCTGATCTCACAAAAATCCGTGAAATGCCCACGACCTCTTACCACTATTTTCCGTGGTACCAACACGGAAAGTGGTATAATTCCGTGTCAGCACCACGGATATAGTACTATGCAAAGTCAATGGGATCCGTGGTCGTGATATATACACGGATTATGACATTATTATTATTTATATATTATTCTTTGTTATAGTGGCTAAATTATGCGTTTTTGTCGCGCAAGTTACTGTTTTTTACTGTCAGTTTGTAAAAGCACGTTTTTAACGCTGTTTCAGCAGTGTTTTATTGAGGTTTTAATGGGAGCACCACGGATATAGTACTATGCAAAGTCAATGGGTTCCGTGGTCGTGATATATACACGGATTATGAAATTATTATTATTTATATATTATTCTTTGTTATAGTGGCTAAATTATGCGTTTTTGTCACGCAAGGTACTGTTTGTTACTGTCAGTTTGTAAAAACACGTTTTTAACGCTGTTTTAAGAAGAGACAGGCGATATTTAAAGTTTCTCTCATTTCGTCAACCACAGGGGATTCCCTGGGCGTCCCCTCTACGTCATAGAGTGACGAGGGGGGATCCTGATCACGTGACGGATGTCCCCGAATGAATTTTTATGGCTAATAATTCAGTCTGAATACTAGTGCTCCAACATCATGTTTTGAATGGATATTTGTGGTTGCCCAAGAATAATAATTATACTACTACTACTACTACTACTACTACAACTAATAATAATGATGATGATAATAATAATAATAATAATAATAATAATAATGCTAATGATAATAATAATAATAATGATAATGATAATGATAATTAAAGCTGCAAGCAGCAATGAACGGGCCCTCGCACCCTTGTGCACGTTCAGAGAGGATGATTTAATTTTAATACCGGTTGCCAGTCCAGGGCAGGGATGGATATGTTGAAAAAGAAGATACAAGATTTAAAGTACATTCAAAAAGATATAGATCCAACTGTAAATGACCTTTAATATACAACGAAGTATTAGGGCCAAACTAAGATAAAAAAAATTTGGAAATTACAAGAATAAAGTCATAATATAATGAGAATAAAGTCGTAATATTACGAGAATAAAGTCATAATGTTGCGAGAATAAAGTCGTAATAGAATAAAGTCGTAATATTATGAGAATAAAGTCGTAATATGAGAATAAAGTCGTAATATTACGAGAATAAAGTCGTAATATTGCGAGAATAAAGTCGTAATATGAGAATAAAGTCGTAATATTACGAGAATAAAGTCGTAATATTACGAGAATAAAGTCGTAACATTACTAGAACAAAGTCGTAACATTACGAGAATAAAGTTGTAATATTACAAGAATAAAGTCGTAATTTATGAGAATAAAGTCGTAATATATGAGAATAAAGTTGTAATATTATGAAAATAAAGTCGTAATATTACGAGAATAAAGTCGTAAAATTGCGAGAATAAAGTCATAACATTACGAGAATAAAGTCGTAATATTACGAGAATAAATTCGTAATTTATGAGAATAAAGTCGTAATATTATGAAAATAAAGTCGTAATATTATGAAAATATGAATTTATCAGAACTCTAACAGGAAGAGCAGTCTTCTCCCTGTGTTAAAATGAGGAATAATATAATATGTGAAGTTATATTTATATATTTATAATATATTTAATATTACGATTTTATTCTCGTAATATTACGACTTTATTCTCAAAATATTACCACTTTATTTTCGTAATATTATGACTTTATCCTCATAATTTTATGACTTTATTCTCATATTATTATGACTTTATTCTCATAATTTCCATTTTTTTTGTCTTAGTTTGGCCCAAATACTCCGTAGTAATAATATGAGTATTTCTGTAAATGTGTTTTTGTGTTTGTTTTCTCTTGGCGTTGTTTGGAGCCAGGCTTTTATTTTGTTATATATTAAGACCGATATTTAGCGCTTTTATTTTGAAGGCGTCTCGCCGAGAACTTGTAAACCTCCAGCGCTTCGGTCTTTAACGGTAAAGTTTAACGGCTGCAGAAACGTTTTCTGCAAGACTAAACGAGTGTCGGGAGTGCTAAAGTGGAGCCTAAACGACACAAAAAGCACCTGGCTGATAAGGGCACAAGCTCGTACGGTGTGGTGTGTTTGCAGTGTCTTTACTTAAAGGAATAAAAACATTGTGAACCATCAGTTTGAGAGTCAACCGTCATCAGTCGGGGATTTATAGTAACTTATTTACTCTTGATTTAGGTATTTCTGACAGGATTGAAATGCTTTCAAAATAAAAATATAAAGTCAATGTTTGAAAGAAATTTATGTATTTATTTATTCTGCTTTATATGAGCCAAATATGTTTAGTTTAGTTTATTTAGTTTATTTATTTAGCAATATAAGACAAATTGAACAAAAAATGAAAAAACTATTAAATAATATGCAAGGAAAGGAAGAAGCCTGGTGGCTTCTATACAATCCTTTCCATATATGAATAAAAAACGAAACATAAGTTACACAAGGGGGAGTAAAAAAAAAACAAAAGAAAATGTAACTCAGATCAAATAATAAACACTACAAAGATGAAACAATAAGAAAGTTCTTTAAATGATTTTTGAATATTGGCAAGGATGGTGATGATTTAAGAGATTTATTGAGTGAATTCCACAAGTGGGGAAAGATTGATGTTTCCATGTTCTACAAAACGGTAAATTAAAATCATCTTTGTGCCTTGGGGCATAAGAATGAATATCGGAATTAACACAAAATAAATTATGAAAAGAAGAAGGAAGATCTTGTAGCTATATAATTTAAATTTGAACATAAATAAACATGTTTGAAAAATGTTAATTTTATTGACGGATAATAATTATAAAGAAGAAGATGGCTTCAAGGAACCTTTTATAGAAGTATTTGGCTGATTGACCAGAATAAAGTAGGTAGCCTATGTGTACTACTACATACACAGTAGATACTGTATACTGTGATGTATGAAAAGTATACAGCTGGGATTTCCTTTTTCATATTTTCCTTTTAAATTTAGAGTAAATCTTTGTTATATTTACGAAAAAGACTCCTGATATGAAATTAATCACTTAATATCCGCTCAGAATTACTATATTAATCCCCCTGGAGGGAAATTAGGTTTTCCAATTCAAATTTGAGTTGTATTTTTTTTGTATATGAATCAGTAGTGATGCTGAAGCTTAAAATACACAAATTATTTGTTTTGATGTACTTGTTTTTTTTTTCTTTTTGTCAAATTGAGGTTTGACAGTCCAGTCTCTTCAGAATTGAACTAAATGAATTGTCTTTATTGTCAGAAAATAGTTCTAAGTACATTTCTCTACGTGTAAAATGTAGAAATAATGAATTATGTTGTCAGTTATTTGGTAGACAACAGAGCAGTTTGATGTCAACCTGTAACATCACCTGTAACTCACTCTTTAGGGTCAATTTGGATTCACCAATTATTTTAACGTGGATGTTTTTTGGACTACTGGAGGAAACCGGAGCAACCGGAGAAAATGAGAATACAGTACGGAAGAACACAAACTGTACACAGGAACAGCCAGCTGGGATCTGAGCCAGGACCTGCAGTATGAATGAATGAATGAATGTTTTTTTTCGGACAGAATACATTGAGACATTTACATTTCATTTCACAAATAAAATAAAAAGTAAATAGAAATGTCCGAAAAAGGAGTAGGCTGAAGCCAAGGGCTTATTCTAGCCTATCCTGTGCAGTGTATATCATTCACACAATATGCCATCTGGTGGATGATAATACACAAATAAGAAAATAAATATATAAAAAGAAAACAAAGAGAAACTGTCATTGCATTATATTATATAAAAATATGAATACCAATAATGCAAAAAGGGGTATATAGTGGTGCTATTTCCATGTTAATCTATAATAGGCTATACCAAAATAATTAACAGATTTCTTTATAACTGTTTATCGTTTTATATTTAAACATTTTTTTGAAAACATAAATTGAGGTACACATTCTTAAATCCTTATCACAGCAATTCCACAATTTTACATCTTTCACGGAAACAATACCCCTTTTACACCAAGCTGGTTCCAGGGCTGGTTCTGGGCTAGAGCCAGACTTAGCACCAGTTCTTTGGTTTTACACAGCCTAAGCACCGGCTCCTGGCTCTCAAAACTGGTGCTACGCCAGCCCCTTTGAGCTGCTGGGCCAGCTCAAAGAACCAGTTACGTCGGGGGTTGGGGGCGGGGCTGGGGGCGGTGTTACTGAACAACCAAGGCAGAATAAACACGGAAGCGCGCCGTTTTTAAAAAACAGAGCGTTGAAGACAGCGGTTAAGTTAGCAGACTCTTTTATTATTACATCCAGTTATTTAATAATGGATGTAAAACAGAAGCAGCAGTGGTCTACGGTACAATCCATCAACAGTAACGTCGGCGGGCTCCGTGTGGAGCGGCAGCCTCGCGTCCGAGCCCGCGGGGGAACGTTCCAGCCCTGGGACGCTTGGACGCGAGGCTGCCGCAGCCGCTCCATCGGCAGGTTCCCGGCCCGCGGGGAGCCGCGTCTCAGCCCGCTGTTCTGGTTCCGCGTACATCGACGCAGAGCCTACGGCGTAGGTTACGTAAGCTACGCCGTAGGCTCTGCGTCGATGTACGCGGCGACGCGTGCCGTAATTTCAAACGGTTCTTACTTAGAACCAACCGCGAACCGGCTCTAGCACCAGCACTAGCACCAGCCCTGGAACCAGCTTGGTGTAAAAGGGATAACAGTGTTCTTTACTTTTGGTTCTTCCCCCTGCCTTCTTAAACATACCTGTGTTCCTTAGAAAACGAAAATACAGTACTAACTGTACACAGGAACAGCCAGCTGGGATCTGAGCCAGGACCTTCAGTAAGACGACAGTAAAACTAAAATGTGTTAAGTGTTGTGCGTCTGTCTTACGTCAACCACGGGTGACGCTTAAGTTCCTCCAGGCTGGGATGCTCTTTGGGATTTAAAGTAAAACACTTCAAATCAAATCAAATCAAATCAAACTTTATTTATAAAGCACCTTTCATACAAAAAAAATGTAACACAAAGTGCTTTCCATAAAACATAAACATAAAATGTATTAATGCTCCCCCCCGCCCTCCCCCTCCCCCCCTCCCCGCACACACACAGACAGACACACACAGACACACGGTGCAGACATGGCTAGGCACAGAGGATCCAGGTGAGGAAACGGTAACGGGGAGCCGTCCACGCCAGGAGGTCCCATAGCCCGCAGCTACAAGGGGGGGGGGCCCACAGAGACCATCCCGGCCCGGACGGAAAGAGGAGTCCACACCACAGCGGTGAAGCCGTGGTACAGAGCTCCACCACCATCCAGGCCAGAACCACCCCCAGGACGACCCCCTGCAGGCCAGAGTCACTCCCAGCATGGAGGCTCCCCATGAGGAAACACTGGAGCTAAAAGCTAAGAAAGCAGGATAAAATACACTAAAAGAGTTTTAAAAAGTATAACATAACATAAAATCCTAAAAGTATGTCTAAAAAGCAAGACATTAAAAACTAAAGGAATAAGACAGTAAAATGTATAAAATAGACCATAAATAATGACTAAAATATTTAGATAAAACATTAAGATAAAACAATGAAAATAAAATATGATAAAAAAGGATAAATTAAATATAAAACAGAGCAGTAAGATCCAATAAAAATAAGGGTGAGCATAAGAAATTTAAAAGAGTTAAATGAGTCAGTTAAAAGCCTGATTAAAGAGATGGGTCTTGAGCCTCTTTTTAAAAACATCAACAGTCTCTGCGGACCTGAGGTTCTCCGGGAGGCTGTTCCACAATCGGGGACCATAAAAACTGAATGCCGCCTCCCCGTGTGTCCTGGTTCTAACTTTTGGTATGGTTAAAAGGCCAGCACCGGAGGACCTCAGGGTCCGTGAGGGTCGATAGGGTAAAAGTAGTGCAGACAAATAAGAAGGCCCAAGACCATTAAGACACTTAAAAACTAGTAAAATAACCTTAAAATCAACCCTGAAGCGCACGGGGAGCCAATGCAGCGATTTTAAAACAGGTGTAATGTGCTCCCGCCCTCTGGTCCTCGTCAGCACGCGTGCGGCTGAATTCTGTAATAATTGTAGATTGTACATGTTCTTTTTGGGAAGACCAGAGAGCAGGGCGTTACAATAATCTAAACGACAAGAGATAAAAGCATGCATTAGCACCTCCGTACTAGCCTGAGAGAGAAACGGGCGGACTCTGGCTATGTTCTTAAGATGGTAAAAACCTATCTTTGTTATGTTTTTAATATGTGGAATAAAAGTGAGCTCAGAGTCAAAAATCACGCCCAGATTTTTAACTGATTTTGAGGGTTTAAAATCCCGTAACTTTGGTAAAAGTTTCTCTCTCTGGCCTTCAGGACCGATGAGTAAAATCTCTGTTTTGCCCTGGTTGAGCTGTAGGAAGTTTGCTGCCATCCATGACTTGATGTCTAAAATACAGTTAAAAAGGGCATCAATTGGCCCAGTGTCATCAGGAGACACGGCGATGTACAGTTGCGTATCGTCAGCGTAACTATGGAAGCTGATGCCGTGTCTCCTGATGACGTCCCCAAGGGGCAGCATGTACAGATTAAAAAGAGTTGGACCTAAAATTGACCCTTGGGGAACCCCACACCTTATCTTATAGATTCCTGAGGAACATGTATCCAAACTTACAAAGAAACTTCGATCAGTGAGGTAGGACGTGAACCATTTAAGAACAGTACCAGAGAGGCCGACCAGGTGCTTCAGTCTGTTTAATAAGATGTGATGGTCTACTGTATCGAAGGCGGCGGTTAGATCCAGCAGAACCAAGACTGTGAGTTTTTGGTTATCTAAATTGCACCTGATGTCATTTAAAATCTTTAAAAGTGCTGTCTCTGTACTGTGGTTCATCCTAAAACCGGACTGATGAGCCTCTAAAATCTGTGTTGAGTTTAAAAATTCATTCACTTGGTTAAAAACAAGTTTTTCTAAAATTTTACTTAAAAACGGTAAGTTGGATACAGGCCGGTAGTTATTTAAAACATTGGGGTCCAACCCACTCTTCTTCAGAAGGGGCTTCACCACCGCCATTTTAAAGGCGGTGGGGAAGACACCCGTCTGAAGAGAACAGTTGACAAAGTACAAAAGCTGTTCCTCAAAGAATTCATAGAGTGTTTTAAAAAACGGTGTGGGAATGGGGTCTAAAAGGCAGGTTGTGGGCTTTACCTTGGAGAAAACTCTACAAAGTGTCCCCGCATCAACCAAGGCAAAAGTCTCCAGTGTTTCCTCAGGTAAAAGCACTGATCCAGGTGTGTTAAGAGTTAAAATCTGTTGAGATAAAAGACTGGATCTAATGTCATCAATTTTACCCCTGAAGTGGTCTGCAAAATCCTCACAGTAACGGTCTGTTGCTGTTTTATGGGATCTGTCAGGGTTTCCATTTGTTAAAAAATCTATTGTGGAGAATAGGAATTTGGAATTGTTTTTGTTATTTAAAATTAAGTTTTTGAAATGTGAAGTTCTTGCTTTTTTAATAGTATTATTGTAGTTTTTAAGGAGTTGGCATAAAATTTCATAGTGTATGGTTAATTTTGATTTCCTCCATCTCCTTTCAGCACTCCTGCAGTTTCTTTTTAGTTTCTTTATTTCCTCAGTTCTCCATGGGGGTGTAGGTTTTCTGCTAATTCTTTTGGTTAAAATCGGAGCCACTGAGTCCAGCGTTGTTTTGAGTATTTTGTTAAAATTGTCAACGATAAAATCACAGGGTGCTGGTAAAATCTCTGCAGGAGTGTTCTGTAAAATCTGGATAAAATTTGCAGCCACTTCAGGAGTTAGGTTACGTTTCCTCACCGTTCTCACCGGGGCCTCCCGCTGGTTAAAACTGGTGATGTTAAAAAACACGCAGAAATGGTCAGACACAGCCAGGTCCACAACAGAGCACGCACCCAGGGACAGGCCGTAGGTTATGACCAGGTCCAGGGTGCGCCCTCTGCTGTGGGTCGGCTGTGTGACATGTTGCTTAAAATCTAGACAGTTTAAAAGGTTTAAAAATTCTCTAGATACTGGGTCTGAGATGTTGTCTAAGTGCAGATTAAAATCACCAGTTATTAAGATCCTGTTGTAGGAGGTGTGAATAATTGATAAAAGTTCAGAGAATTGGCTGATAAAACAGGTGGAGTACTGGGGGGGTCTGTAGACTGTTATGCAAAGAATTGGGGGGTTGCTAAAAACAAAAGCATGATATTCAAATGATGTATAGCTGTTAAAAGGAACTGCATTGGATGACATAGTGATTTTTGTTATTGATGCAGTTCCGCCCCCTCTCCTGTCCCCCCTGGTGGAAAATAGAAAGTTAAAATCTGGTGGGGAGGCCTCAGTGAGAACAACAGGTGCATCTGTGCCAAGCCATGTCTCTGTAAGGAGAATACAGTCCAGTTTCCTGTCTAAAATCAAGTCATTTATAATAAAAGATTTGTTTAAAAGAGAGCGCACGTTCAGCACAGCCATCTTGATGTCTGTGCCGAACGCACGCTCATCATGACGATTTAATGGAACGTTAAAAACATAGCTGGATCTAAAAACATTGCTGTGCTTTGTTTTTCTGTGTGAAATGATGGTTTTTATAGTGTGGGTGTCCAGAGATTCTGGTGACAGGGGTGGTGGTGGTGCTGTACAGGTGTGTGTGGTGTTGGTGTATGTGGTAGGTGGGGGTGAGTGAGATGTGCTCCTATGTGTCTGTGTGTTAGCAGTGAGTCATGAGGTGGTGGTGCAGGACTGTACTGTCAGGTCAATGTTCACTGATAAAAGCCGTGACCCCACCTGGTTTGGGTGGAGGCCGTCATGTTTAAAAAGGTGGGGTCTGTTTAAAAAAGCCATAAAATTGTCCACATATGGGATACCTTGGTCCAGACAGTATCCCTTCAGCCACCGGTGCAGCTGGCGGAGGCGACTGGTGGTGACGTCCCCGTAGCGCGGCGGGGGAAGCGGCCCGGAAATGACCAGCCGCTTCCCCGTGTCCAGCAGGCGGTCCACCATGACCCTGAATTCCTGCTTCAGGACCTCCGACTGCCGGTATCTCAGATCATTGATCCCGGCCTCCAGGACCAGCGTGGAGGCCGAGCTGTGCTGATCACACAGGCGCAGGGCGGCGGACTCCACATCTTTCACCCGGGCTCCGGGGTGGCAGAAGGTCCGGCCGCCCTGCACCCTCACATGGCGGACCAATGAGGTCCCGACGACCAGGACAGGTGGGGTGCGCTGCTCCGCGGTCCCGGGGACCGGCACGGGTGGGGTTCGCTGCTCCGCGGTTCCGGGGACCAGTACAGGTGGGGTGCGCTGCTCCGAGGGCCGCCTGGAGCTGCGCCTCTGGCGGGAGGGGACCCGGGGTTGGTGACGCCGGCCCGCGGTTGCTCCTGGGCGAGACGGAGAGGCCGAGCCAGGCTGGGCCCGCAGATCCCGGTTCCTGGGCTGGCGAGAGCCACGACCCGCTGTATGAACCGGTCCCGGCGGAGAGCCGGGACGCGCTCCCATCGGCGGGAAATCCTGCATGCTGAGGACATCGAACCTGGTCCCCAGTGGGAGATCCGGTGGCGGGGCAGGGGGAGATGGACGCCTGGTGCCTCTGGTCACCACGGCCCAGGATTTCTCCGGCCTGAGCGGCGTCGAGCTCACCGGCGCTGGAGCCGCCGCTCCCTCCTCCCTGACGGAGTACTGCCACTCCGCGGGACGGAGACAGGAGGTGGAGGGTGCCGAGGATTTCGGCTTGGCTCCCTGCTGGAGCCAGCGGAGCCCAGCGGGTGCTGCTGCTGGAGATCCGGGGGTGGGAGATCCGGTCCATGGCAGGGTGGTATTATCCATGGCCGTCATGCTCCGATCACCGGTACCGGATAATCTCAGGTGAGCAATAAATTTTGACTGCGTCGTGGCAACTGTAGAGAAATCCATAAGGATTTTGTCCTTCTCTTTTAGATCAGCTTTCAGGCTTAAAATGCTATCCCTCAGTAAACAGGTCTCACACACCGCTGCCATCTGCCTGGTGTTCCGCGTTCCCGCGTTCCCGCGTTCCGCAATCACTTCCACTTCCGTATCCGTCATCAGTCCGTCATCTCTCCGCAAACCTCAGACTGACACACACACACATACTTGTTCAGGAAATCTTGACAGTCTGCAGAGAGATCATCATATAGAAAAAAATGCCCAAGTATGGGACAAAATGTGTAGTTGTTGTGTCGCTATGCTTTTCGTCACTTCATTTCAGGTCAGTTTCCGTGAAAACGTGACTACTGGCCTAATATTGACCATTGACAGCGCTGGCCACGTGTCAAGTGTCTTGTGAGACAGCGTTTAGCTTTTGGAGCCAGTCTTTGGAGGAACTGCACGTTTCTGCATTGTGTCAGTTTACCGAGTCTGATGTCAATCATTGGAGCTGAACCAATAATGCCAGTAGAGATCTTTTCTGCTTTTCTTTTTTCAGTCAAAGGTTCTTGTGTGGCGCTACAGTGTAATACAGGGTTTTCACCGACGTCACGAAATGGGCGGTAGGCCTACCGCGACCCGGCAGCCATAGCGGCGGCATTATTTGTAGGCAGAGTGGAGGCTGTGGAGGGCTGGAGGTTGAACAACAACAACAAAGCGGCTAACATGTAAAATTTGACCATGTCAAAACCACGGAAAACCTCGGCAAAACGTGGGGAAGATACCAGATACCGGGAAGGACTTGGTCCTCCAGAAAGGGCGAGGTATAAAGAGAAATTAAACCTTTTAGGTGGCCATGATCCGTATGAGCTGGAGCAAACAACGTGGACCACGGATGACCCGACTATTCTGCCAACGATTAAATATCCTGACATCGTGAATTACCTCATTTTTTCCCCAAGCCCATACACAGCTGAGGATCTAAAAGCCTACAAAGGTTTGGAAGCATATAACCAGATGGTGTGCGGATGGGTGAGAGAGCTGATGTATCAACAACTCCATGAACGGTGCATTGTGAAAGCTAAGGTAACGTCGTTAATAGATCAACTTATCTTTTGCATCTAGAATTATATAATCTATAATTACACATTTTTTTAAACCAGGCTCTGACCGTGTTTGGTTCCATTTGTACACTGTCAGGATTACAGACTTGTAAGGGTCAATTTAGACCCTCCAAAATGAACCCACAGAGTCCTTGCCATCCACTTAGAGAAGCCCTGGTGTAGTGATTCTCTAGAACAAACACGAATGTTGTCAAGATTCTTGCCCGTGAAGTTCTGTTTCAGTGCAGCAAGCCACAGACGTCTCCTTTCTTCTGATAAGTTTCGGCAAGTATCTCCCTGATTTGTGATAACTTTTGGAAGTCTGTAAAACTCCAGGTGTTTTTCTCGGTCAGACCGATTTGTACAACCGTACACACAGCAATAATTGACCATTTTCCACGCGGATTGTGATTACGGTTTATGAAGGAGCAGAAATGTGCAGTCTCTCATACGCTCTGGCTTTGTTTTGGTCTGGGGGGGTGGGGGGTATATCTCCGTAATGGCGACTTCCGCGTTTGGTGACGTCACGTGAAAGCCCTGTATAGAGCCACGCCGGCTGAAGGGTCTGAGAAGACTGTCGGACATGTTAGGAGTTGGGAACTTTAGGTGTGGTGTTCATTGGGACCAACTTAACATTATGCTTTGAATTCACTGAGAAAATTGCTGACATCAAAAGATGACATCATAAAGAACCATTTGGAATTGGCCCCGCCCACTGCCTTTGTTGCATCACAGAATTCTGTTACCATATGTAATGTCCCAAGGTGGTGGTAATTACTGTAGGTAACTGTACACAGGAACAGCCAGCTGGGATCTGAGCCAGGACCTTCAGTAAGACGACAGTAAAACTAGTGTCTTAAGTGTTGTGCGTCTGTGTTACGTCAACCACGGGTGACGGTGAAGTTCCTCCAGGCTCGGACGCTCTTTGGGATTTAAAGTTAAACACTTGTTTAGGAAATCTTGACAGTCTGCAGAGAGATCATCCCTGATTGTAATCAAGTGTTTGAGGAAATCATCGGATGAGAAGTCTGTGTTGTGGAGAGTATCATACAGGACCACTCCCATCTGCCATGTGGTTGTAGGCCCAGCAGTGTACGTATTTTTAGCAAACCACTCCGGAGGGGTGTGAGTAGTGGTGCCGCAGAAAATTCTATAGCGAGATCTTCGCGTGTAGAAGCAACTCAGCCCAAAGTCTATGAGGCGAACTCGTGGGACAGTTGAACCAGTCTCTATCAGGATGTTTGCTAGTTTGATATCTCTGTGGAAGATGTTATTTGCCTGAAGATGGATCGCTGCATCCAGCAGCTGTTTCAGGATGATTCTGGCCTCGTCCTCCTCCAGCCGACCTCCGTGGTTCTCCATGTAGGTCCAGAGGTCTTCTGAAGGCATTGGTCTCTCCATGACCAGAATCAACTCCTGATCCAGTTCATACCAGTCCAGCAGGGACACAGGTGCTGACTGTCCTGCTGAACCTGAACTTGCTTCCTGGAGCTTCAGCATTGCAGCCACCTCCACAGAAACCTGCCTCCCATCCTGGCCTTTATGTTTGCAGAACACCCTGTCATTTGGGATGTGTTTGATAGCCACCTGTAAATTATCGGACTTCCGGTACCCAGCAAACACAGACCCACAGCCTCCTTCCCCGAGCAGACCCTGCTGCTCATATTTCTCCTGAAACTCAGCTCTTGGTGAGCTTGTTATGTCCTGTTGGGTCTCTGTCTTCTTCTTCTTCTTCTTCCTGCCTGATGTTTCTTCAGCATCCTCATCGTCGGCCTTCCTCTTGGCCATTTTCTTCCCTCTATCCCCCTCAGTAATAGCGTCAGTTTTTACATGACTACTTCCACCAGTGTCCGTTGAGGAGGAAGCAACCTCTTGGTCCAACACAAGTCTCAGAAGATCCACACGCTTGGCTCGTTTTTTTGGTCTATCTCCGTCCTCCCTGGCTTTCCTCTTTGCTACTTTCACTGTCTTTTCTTCATTGTCATAGTTTGTAGAGGGTCCAGCCACCTCAGAAACCCTTCTCCTCTTGCCGGGGGGCTGATGGTCGGGGCTGAGGCTTCTTTTAGAGGGTCCAGCCACCTCAGAAACCCCTCTCCTCTTGCCGGGGGGCTGATGGTCGGGGCTGAGGCTTCTTTTAGAGGGTCCAGCCACCTCAGAAACCCTTCTCCTCTTGCCGGGGGGCTGATGGTCGGGGCTGAGGCTTCTTTTAGAGGGTCCAGCCACCTCAGAAACCCCTCTCCTCTTGCCGGGGGGCTGATGGTCGGGGCTGAGGCTTCTTTTAGAGGGTCCAGCCACCTCAGAAACCCTTCTCCTCTTGCCGGGGGGCTGATGGTCGGGGCTGAGGCTTCTTTTAGAGGGTCCAGCCACCTCAGAAACCCCTCTCCTCTTGCCGGGGGGCTGATGGTCGGGGCTGAGGCTTCTTTTAGAGGGTCCAGCCACTTCAGAAACCCCTCTCCTCTTGCCGGGGGGCTGATGGTCGGGGCTGAGGCTTCTTTTAGAGGGTCCAGCCACCTCAGAAACCCCTCTCCTCTTGCCGGGGGGCTGATGGTCGGGGCTGAGGCTTCTTTTAGAGGGTCCAGCCACCTCAGAAACCCCTCTCCTCTTGCCGGGTGGCTGATGGTCGGGACTGAGGCTTCTTTTAGAGGGTCCAGCCACCTCAGAAACCCTTCTCCTCTTGCCGGGGGGCTGATGGTCGGGGCTGAGGCTTCTTTTAGAGGGTCCAGCCACCTCAGAAACCCCTCTCCTCTTGCCAGGGGGCTGATGGTCGGGGCTGAGGCTTCTTTTAGAGGGTCCAGCCACCTCAGAAACCCCTCTCCTCTTGCCAGGGGGCTGATGGTCGGGGCTGAGGCTTCTTTTAGAGGGTCCAGCCACCTCAGAAACCCCTCTCCTCTTGCCGGGGGACCGATGGTCGGGGCTGAGGCTTCTTTTAGACTTGTTATTTTTTGTGTTACTTTCCACTGCACTTGGATGTGTTGCGCTGGAACTGTGCGCTTCTTCCTTCTGATTGGAAGTACAGTCACTTTTATCCTTCTTCCCTGAATCTTTATTCATGCTCATTTTTAAATGCGTTATGAACTTTCCAATTTGTAAAGATCAACTGATCTTTGCTGCGTCTTGCTCTGAGGTTAGACTGACCGGAAGACAGTTTGTCAACAGTTATATGCTTTCAGTGACATCACTAGTGACATCACCAGTGACATCACAACGGAAATCACTAGTGACATCACTAGTGACATCACAAATCCACAGTTACATCACGTTGCCTGGTAACGTGATGTAAATACTAATGTGCACATTCTAAAGTATGAAAATTAGAATTTACATTATGTTGCCTACCAACAGGCTTATTTATTCTGCTCATCATTACATGCATCTATCACCAGGTATTGAAACCCTACTGGACCACCCCCCTCCCGACCTCTATGTGACTTTTAGGATACCAGGCATGGACTTACTATGACTACTTTCTTTCATCCATGCACAGTGAGGTGTTTTGTGTTTAAAACCATATCAATATATGTACTTTAACTTTATGACAGGCATGGTCTTACTATGACTATGATCCTCCTTTCCATGCACTGTTATTGTAAGTTTTTGAAATAATCAAGGCTATTTCCCTCGGTATAGTACATGCATTGTATTTTTACTTCTTCTACTCTTTACTTGTCCGCTATTGTGTTAATATACACTTGTAAGTGTTCCTGTCTTGACAGAGGTGAGATTAATTTTACAGGCTCACAAGTCAACTACTCACTGAGCCTGTCGGTACAACCCCTGGGCGGAGCTGCAATACAATCACCACTAGTTGTCTACAGCTGAAGGTCCTCCTGCAACCCCCCACTGACCCAGCCGGTGATTGGCTGTCCCATCTATAGTGGGCCATATATGTACCTGAAATGTTTTTTCTTTCTTTAAAAATCTGCTTGAGAAAGGTCCTGTGGACCGAAACGTTGCTTTTTTGTTTACCCTATTAAAGTTTTTTGCATTTGACTTTACAATGTGCGGGAGACCCCCTTTTTTTTTTCCTTGATTCACTCCTACCTACTCCAACGCACCTGTTTCACCAAGTCTTTTTTAGGTGTGCATCAGCCTCCAGACCTTTACTACCAACAGGGTTGCCATAGTCTCTATATAATTTTTTTTAAACTGTCTGTATTTAAATTAGTGGTTAGAACCATAATTTGGCGAAACCTAAATATTGCATATGTATGAATTTTAATGTTGCAGCAATTACTTTTTTAATTGTGTGTTTGTGTGAGAGTGAGTTGGGCAAGCTACTTGGAAAGTGTAGTGAGCTAAGCTACTAGTTACTCTAACATTAAATGCCATTGTTTATGTAATAATTGCTCGGAGGTTTATGTTCTGGGTCTCTGGAAAGAGACCCAGAGACATCATCTGTTGTATTAGACGCTATACAAATAAAATTGAATTGAATTGAAAATTGAATTAAAGGAAGCTTAACTACAACAAAGCTATTACCTTTTACCCAGAAATGTAGCAAGCTAAGCTACAGCAAAATGAAAGTAAATAGTGCAACTACTTCCAAGAATTTTGCTAAATTGAACCAACTTAGTGCCAAATCAGTCTTATCTTACTGATCAATAAAACTCAGTCAAACAGACACGCAGGCAAAACAGTTAAGTTTAATTGTTTATTGAAGTGAGCTGCAATAATTCACAACAGCAAGAATGAAGACCTGCTTTTAACGGTAACATGGTCAAAAATGTGTGTATACGTACTGTATGTACACTGCAAAAGCTCAAGAGAAGTTTTTCAAAATTTGCATCGTAGAGATGGTTTCTCTTTGGGCGGAAAATTATGTCACTGTATCCTATATATATATATATATATATATATATATATATATATATATATATATATATATATATATATATATATATCAATACTGACCACACTCTAGATGACTGGAAAAACTTTAGAAAGCTTTTTAAAAGACTAATGCACGACAATCTTGAATCTAATGGCTATAAGCAAGAATTTTAAGTCGAAAACTAAAGATGTTCAAGGGATCAGGTCAGTTTCCGTGAAAACGTGACTACTGGCCTAATATTGACCAATGACAGCGCTGGCCACGTGTCAAGTGTCTTGTGAGACAGCGTTTAGCTTTTGGAGCCAGTCTTTGGAGAAACTGCACGTTTCTGCATTGTGTCAGTTTACCGAGTCTCATGTCAAGATCTGTCTCAGATCTTTTCTGCTTTTCTTTTTTCAGTCAAAGGTTCTTGTGTGGCGCTAGAGTGTAATAGAGCCATGCCGTCTGAAGGGTCTGAGAAGACTGTCGGACATGTTGGGAGTTGGGAACTTTTGGGGCGGTGTTCAATTGGACCAATTTAACTTTATGCTTTGAAGTCACTGAGAAAATTGCTGACATCAAAAGATGACATCATAAAGAATCATTTGGAATTGGCCCCGCCCACTGCCTTTGTTGCATCACAGAATTCTGTTACCATATGTAATGTCCACATGGAGAGAATGACAATTTGTAAACACTTACCGTACTGTTTTTATTTGGGACAAAGTCCTTTCTTTGGATGTTTTGTATCTACCTCTGGCAAACACCATTTCCTCGGCACGCCCAGGAAATCGGTGTAATCCGTACAGTCTGGCACAAGGACAGTCAAATTCAAATTGGCTTTATTGGCATGAATGATGATAATCATTGTTGCCGAAAGCATACATACAATAAATCACGAGACAATCAACATACGAAACACCAATACAATTACAACAAATACCCAACACCAAATACCTAACACCTGTATACAATATATATATATATATTAGGGCTGTCCAAGTTAGTGCGTTAACAACGCGTTAACTTAACGTTCTCTTAACGTTCTCTTAACGTTCTCTTAACGCCGACAAATTTTTTAACGCACACGATTAAAAAAAAAAAAAAGAAAAAAAGGTGCATATCATTTCAGGCGCTTGACGGCACCCGTAGTTCGAGGAAAAGTCTGGTGAACTGAAAGATGGAGAATGAAAAGCGACTTTTGAACAGCAAGTTCACTTTCAAAAAGATGCCAGATGGTTCGCTGGACAAGACTGAAGTTATTTACATGTACCATCGATTTGAAATGAATTACCACCGAAGTACGTTGAGTCTCAAATACCAGAGAGCGCAGCGCTGCTCCCCCCCCCCTCGTCAAAATCAGACAACGCTGGATAGCAGCTTGCAAAAAAGGACGAGTCAAATCAAATCAAACTGCATTTGTTAAGCGCTTTTCTTACAAAATAAGAAATGCAACGCAAAGCGCTTTACATAAAACATAAAACTCAACAATGCTCCCCCCCGGCGCCGCACACACACACACACACACACGCGCGCGCACAGACGGGCGCACACTGCGATTCGCACTGAGGATTCAGGTGAGGAAATGGCTGAGTTACTTAGGTTAGTCTTTCCAAGTGTAAAGTTGGGGACTACATTGTGTTTGTATTTATGAAGGAATGTTACATTCAGGTCAAAAGATTTTCTTGTGGAAATTGAATAAACATTGGCATAAAGCAGCATATTTGCCCTTTCTCAGGTTGTTAACAGTATTAAAAACATTAAACAAATACCTTGAGGTAATTTAGAACAGCACAAAATGTGTGAATAAATATGAAATAAATATGCGATTAATCGCAGTTAATTACAGAAATCATGGATTAATTAAGATTAAAAATTGTAATCGTTGGCCAGCACTAATATATATATATACATACATACACACACACACACACACACACACACACACACACACACACACACACACACACACACACACACATATGTATACATATACATATGTATACATATATATATATATATATATATATATATATATATATATATATATATATATATATATATATATATATATATATATATATATATATACATTAATAGGCAGGGAGACTAAGGATAAGGAGACTGAGTTGTCTGGTTGTGTTTCTCTCCATCTATGACATTCGCTGATGTATTTAGCGGCTTCTAAAGAACTTTCATATACTGTACTCAAAATCCTGTGCATATTTTTTTTTTCTGAAGGAAAACAACTACAATATGCTTGTAAACATGTAAACTTTCAATTGGATCTCTTGTTCTCACGTATCTGTAGTCTGATATTATTTGGTTTCAAAACTACTTCACCTGTAGATTCAATTATACATTCTGGGAAATGACACACTAAAGACTAAAGTCTACAAGTAACTAAAGAAGTTACTTGTATTATTAGGGTTGCCACCCGTACCTTGAAATACGTAATTGTTACGTAATTGGGAATTAAAAGTTGCGTTCCGTGTTGAACCAATACGGACATATATTATGCTCTTATTTATTGATGTCATGAAGGTCTGAAAATTTGAATATATTGCAAAACTTCATTTGTAGTAAATTCAACTAAAGGTGAAACAAATATATTATTTCTCACTACATTCAAAGTGAGATATTTCAAGCCTTTATTTGTTATAATGTTGATGATTGTGACTCACAGTTTATGAAAACCTCAAATAAAAAATCTAAAAAAATTTGAATATTTTATGAAATCAATAAACAATTCAATCATCAAAATTATAACAAATAAAGGTTTACCATATTTTGCTGAGACTATGTAATGTATTAGTTTTGCCTATTAAGTTGAATTATTGAAATAAATTAACTTTTAAACCATATTCTAATTTTCCAATCTTCACCTGTAGGTTATATATTTACCTGCATACAGCACATCCTGGCTGATGTGGACATAGGAAGCTATTTCTGTTGCTAGTATGGTTGGCTGTCTTTACAGTCGTGTCCAGTAAATTTAAAGTTCAATAAATACATTCATATGCAGTTTAAAAGTTTTGGGGATGTCTTTTTTTGGCGCCTGCGCTGCTGAAATCGGGGCGTCCCTTATTTCTATTTCTGAAAGGTGGCAACACAACTCAGACCACCTAAAACTACTTCACCTGTAGATTAAATTATACCTTTTAATTATGGGAAATGACACAAAAATAGAGTACTAAAGAAGCTACTTGTATTTGTCAAATGTGTACAGTGCATATCTTTGCTCATACAGTGTTGTTGGGATAGTGGTAATTACATACTTTGCGAATATCATACAGACTAGGATGTCCTACCCATAATATGGCCCAAACACAAAACAACACTACTTCAATCAAAAAAGCTTCAAACAAAAAAAAACTCACTTCTATCAAAGAAAACATTTCCAATCAAAGAAAAACAGTGTTCAAATGCATTTTTTTTAGTCTCAAATATTGTTTTGCATTCAAACACTTTTTTTCTTTGATTGAAACTTTTTTTTTTCATTGAAGTGAAATGTTTTTATTGAAAATATACTTTTTGATTGAAGCAATCTTTTTTTTGAGGCAGTATTTATGAAAAAAAATCGTAAACGTTTTAAATTTTCTAGTAATAATGTCAGATGAAGCGTTCCAAACCAAAACGAATGAGCCCTCTAGTATATCTCTCCGTTGCCTTGAACAGGCTGTGTGCTGCAAAATGTGCTGCAGTGCTGGGGCCGAGTTTCCCGCGCTGTCCTGCGGATGTGACGTCAAATGACGCTGCATGCGCGTTCTCCCCGTTCTCCCGTGTCGGCTTCGCTGTTGGCTGCAGTACCCCCGACGGCCGTTGTGGCGAAGGGTGGCACTAGAGAGTCTCATTTCAAAGGAATTTAAATTAAATTTAAATTAAATTTAAAGGAGCCTCATGCTCCTTTAAGATACAAATCTACCTCCATAGGTTGCCAACTCCCTGAAAACCCGATTGCCTTCAACATTCCTGGCGTAGTGAATTTTATTAGCCCCTTTTTTTGTGAATGAAACCATTTTTGAACTATTTGACTAAAACCTGAATTTGAATTACAGTAGATGCATATTTTTGAATGCCATGAACACATGGAAAACAAATTATTACCCAGCAATTCACTTTAATACCAAATAACAAAATGAACTGAATAAAATAAGTATCTTTCTTAAACAGAATCATGTCCTGCTTAACTTAAAATTGCTTAAAATATTATAAAACAATAGAAAGAAAGCAGAACATCCATTCTGTAATTGCAGTGCAATCAGAAAGTCTGTAGAAAACTTGTAAACATATTTGTGTCTCAAAGGCCATGACTGTAGGCTACAGTTGTAGTAACAGAAAAAAATATGAATTTATAAACTCAACAGCTCAATGCCATTTTCCATTGGCATTTTATGACTATTTTTTGACTCTCAAAGTAATATGGGACAAAGTGTGTCCCTTTTCAGCTGAATACGGGAAGCGTACTTTAGTTTATGAATACGGGATGATTCCGTTTTTCAAGGGACGGTTAGCAACCCTAATACAGACACAATATTACTATTCACAATATACTTTCACAAAACTCCATTTAGTTTTCACTTTTTTATTATGATTAATATTATTGTTATTCTTTTTACTCCAACATAGTCTTCTACATTGTTTATTATATAAAAGCTGTTAAACAAATGACAGGGTTTTTAATTTGTTGATATCTAAAATGCATATTCTTTCATTACAGTGTATACCAAATACACCTGTACAGGTCAAAGTTTAACCATCACACCAGTTTCTTGGCGATGAAGAAGTCTTTGAGTCGTTTCATCTGCCAGAAACCTACAGACAGAAGAATGGAGGTCTGGATCAGAGCCCACCACAACACCTTGCTGTTGGTCTCCTCGCTGATCTGACGAAACACCTCCTCCTTCTCCTGAATAAGAGCACATGACATAAATAGGTAGAGAAAAGAGACTTGAACTTGTTTTAATATTGTATTGGATTCAGAGATCCATTGACGACCTGGATTTGGGGGGAGAGGCAAGTTATCGTATGATGTACTGTATCTGGGTCAGACGAAGGGATTGTTGATGTTTACCCTCTGATACTCCTGCTGCCTTGTGATGTACATCATCTGATCTGTGAGGTGACTGAGACTGCTTTCTAGACTCTCAAAGTTGTCTTTGGTCCTGTCGGCACTGGGATCAGTCGGGTGTTCTCCCATCTGAACATCCAGATGTATCTTCTGTAAAGCGAAGATTATGGAAAATAAATTAGAGAATTTTATCAATCCTCACTTTGCATGCTTGCAAAACATTCGTTTGCCTTGTCCTTTTCTGTGTGTCCGTAGGATTTACCAGCCTTTCTTGAGCATGGACGGAAAACCTTGTGGAGTTGGTCTGGAAACAAAGGTAGTGGTGACCGGAGAGGTGAGCTGTGAAGGTCAATTTGCCAAATTTTCCATAGCGTTTGGACATGACAACCTAAATATAAAACAATAGATTCAGACTGAAAAAAAGGTTTACAGTTGAGTGGAACATGAGTGCTATTAGAATTTCCTTAATTCACTAATCTTTAATAACATGGTGATGAACTAATAAACATGGTAAGTAGTGGTGGGAAAATAAATCGATATTGCAATATATTGTTGCGCTCTCTGTTGCAATAAAACTGACGGCAAATATCAATATTTTATTACAACACACATAATGGATTTACGCGGTTGTCACCGCACTATTGTTCATGCACTTCAATTTGTCCAGCTGTACAGTGTTTACATTTACAAGCCTAGCAGGCAGTGAGGAACTATACAAATGCACTTTCTTTGTACGTTGTATGAAGTTTTGGCATTGAATAAATGCATAACTACAGACGTTTTCCTTTTTATGGGTATTTTTTCTTTCTCAGTCACATATATTGTTATGTATCGTTGATGAAATTTCTTACAATATATCGAATATCGTGTATCGTGATATTATCATTATCGCCACATATCGCCACAGTATTGAATCGTGAGTTACCCATATCGTCTCACCCCTAATGGTAAGTGTGCCTCAGATTTTTTTTAAACGCTGCTTATGTTTAAATTCAGCAGCACACGTTTGTGTGAGCCTGTGTGTCTTGATGGATGTTGCCATGACGGCGGTACCTCCTGGCTATGGTCTCTGACCGTCACAGTGACGCCGAGGTGGGGTGTGTGGCTGGGGGCCTTCTTGTCCCACGGCTCCAACAAGAAGTAACCTAAAGGTATGAGACACGCCAACATACAGTAGAGATGTGCAGATGAAGACATGCTTCAAAAAATGTCTGCTGTGCTTACATGTGCAACATATTCTCCCTTTATTAACTCCTCTGTCAATAAAACCTTGTGAACTTGTCAAAAACTTGGGTGTTATGTTAGATGCTGATCTTAACTTCCAGAAACACATAGCTAATGTCTCCAGGACTGCCTTCTATCATCTTAGAAATACATCTAAAGTAAGATGCTTTCTGTCACAATCAGACTCTGAAAAGTTGGTTCATGCTTTTATCTCCAGTAGATTAGATTATCGCAATGCACTTTTTGAAGGACAAACAAAGCAAAGCAAGGACACTAGATCTGCTCATGGTGCTTTCAGTCACTACGGTCGCAGGAACTAAGGTCTGCTCCAACAGCCCTCTTTCAAAAGCAGACTAAAAACTTACCTTTTTGCACAGGCATTTGACTAAACTCTACATGGTTGGCTGGGTGATCGCACTTTTGTTAAAATTGAATTATTGTTGTTATCGTTGTTTTTCTCTTGACATACTTTTGTCTGTTTCTGTTATTGTAAACCTGTAATTTTTTTTGTTTGTTTGTTTATGTATTTGAGCACATTGAGTCCATGCTCCTCATGTGAAATGTGCTTTATAAATAAATTTGCCTTGCCTTGCCTTATCCTAGCCTGTTCCCTCATATGGTGGGTAAAGATGAATAATAGTCTCGTTTTACATTAAGTGCCTACTATACATTTAAATACGGTTGTAAAATGGTATGTCTGATTACACAAGTGAGATATACAATATATGAAATGCTCTTTACATTTACTCAGTTGGTTGTAGCTGATGCACACCTTTGTGGGTGTGGGTTCATTTTGTCAAGTATACAGAAATCTGAGTCCAAACTAAGATTTCCTGATTTGCCGAAATCAGGAACATAAATCAAATTGCTCCCTATTGTTAAGAAATTGAGTTGCAATTCAAAATTAAAGCTGCAAGCAGCGATGAACGGGCCCTCGCACTCACGGCCACCGCCCCCCATAAGCATATCAGACATGACACCACCCACGACTTCCTATGTCAAACCATTCAAAAGTTATAGCAGAAAAAAGGGACAACCAATCAGAAGAAGGGGCGGGGCTAATTCAAGCCAATGAAGGTCAAGGACTCCATACAGAGTCTGATGACACCACCCACGACTCTCTATGTCAAACCATTCAAAAGTTATAGCAGGAAATAGGGACAACCAATCAAAAGAAGGGGTGGGGCTAATTTTCACTAATTATGGTCAAGGACTCAATACCGAGTCCCATGACACCACCCACGACTCTTTATGTCATACCATTCAAAAGTTATGGCAGAGAAAAGTATTCTAGGGGGCGCTGTTGAGCCGTTAGGCCACGCCCATTAATGCAAACCATGAAATATCAAATTTATTGCCAGGCCTGGCTTGCCTGCAAAATTTGATGACTTTTGGAGAACTATCAAATATGGACCAATCAGATGAAGGGGGGCGCGCTTTTTGGCGTATAGCGTCGTCACAGTAACACTTTTGAAAGAGAAAAGTAATGCGTGTAGTCGCTGGGTGGAGACGCACATTTTGATATATAACACACCTGGGTGCACGTTACGGTTCGGGCCGTATTAATTGCCGAAGGAATGGCATAAATTGCGCCAAAATTACACAATTAATTCAAAATGGCCGACATCCTGTTCGGTTTCGGCCATGGCTCCAAGAGACTTTTCTTTAAGTTGTGCAATGATACAGGTGTGTAGCGATTTTCGTGCATGTACGTCAAACCGTATTGTGGGGCTTGAGGCACAAAGTTTTCTAGGGGGCGCTGTTGAGCCATTTTGCCACGGCCATTAATGCAAACCATTAAATATCAAATTTATCGCCAAGTCTGGCTTGCATGCCAAATTTGGTGCCTTTTGGGGAACTATCAAATATGGACCAATCAGATGAAGGGGGGGTGCGCTTGTTGGCGTCTAGCGTCGCCACGGTAACACTTTTGAAAGAGAAAAGTAATGCGTGTAGTCGCTGGGTGGAGACGCACATTTTGATGTATAACACACCTGGGTGCACGTTACGGTTCGGGCCGTATTAATTGCCGAAGGAATGGCATAAATTGCGCCAAAATTACACAATTAATTCAAAATGGCCGACATCCTGTTCGGTTTCGGCCATGGCTCCAAGAGACTTTTCTTTAAGTTGTGCAATGATACAGGTGTGTAGCGATTTTCGTGCATGTACGTCAAACCGTATTGTGGGGCTTGGGGCACAAAGTTTTCTAGGGGGCGCTGTTGAGCCATTTTGCCACGGCCATTAATGCAAACCATTAAATATCAAATTTATCGCCAAGTCTGGCTTGCATGCCAAATTTGGTGCCTTTTGGGGAACTATCAAATATGGACCAATCAGATGAAGGGGGGGTGCGCTTGTTGGCGTCTAGCGTCGCCACGGTAACACTTTTGAAAGAGAAAAGTAATGCGCGTAGTCGCAGGATGGAGACGCATATTTTGATGTATAACACACCTTGGTGCACGTTACGGTTCGGGCCGTATTAATTCTCGAAGGAATGGCATATATTGCTCCAAAATTACGTGATTAATTCAGAATGTTCAAAATAGCCGACTTCCTGTTCGGTTTCGGCCATAGCGCCAAGAGACTTTTCTTTAAGTTGCGACATGATACAGGTGTGTACCGATTTTCGTTCATGTACGTCAAACCGTATTATGGGGCTTGAGGCGCAAAGTTTTTTCTGTCTGAACGAATCAGATGAAGGGTGGGCGCACTTTTTGGCGTCTAGCGTCGCCACGGTAACGCTTTTGAAAGAGAAAAGTAATGCGTGTTGTTGCAGGATGGAGACGCACATTTTGATGTATAACACACTTGGGGGCACGTTACGGTTCGGGCCGTATTAACTGCCGAAGGAATGGCATAAATTGCACCAAAGTGACACAATTAATTAAAAATGGCCGACTTCCTGTTTGGTTTCGGGCATGACGCCAAGAGACTTTTCTTTAAGTTGTCCCATGATACAGGTGTGTACCGATTTTCGTGCATGTACGTCAAACCGTATCGTGGGGCTTGAGGCACAAAGTTTTCTAGGGGGCGCTGTTGAGCCATTTTGCCACGCCCATTAATGTAAACCATTAAATATCAAATTTTTCACCAGGCCTGACTTGCATGCAAAATTTGGTGACTTTTTGGGCACGTTTAGGGGGGCAAAAAGGCCTTCCTTTTGTCAGAAGAAAAAGAAAAAGAAAAAGAAAAAGAAAAAGAAAAAAAATTCCTACAGATACAATAGGGCCTTCGCACTGAAGGTGCTCGGGCCCTAATGATTGATCATCAGGCACAGACTTGGAGTCTGATTCCCCATTTATCGCTACAGTTGAGAACATAAACACTTTGCTTGTCAGCCGCTCACCTGTCACTAGTGTGTCTTCGGGAACCTCTTCAATGATGCATTTTTCTTCTTGCTCTCCAAGATCAAAATACATACCTGCTGCCAACATCAGGTAACACTGGAGCAGAAAGCCGATCCCTTTCAAACCCATTTTCATTTAACTGAGCGATTAATTCACAATCCCCTCGACAGCAACTTGATGTTTGGCCTCCAGTGTCGGTGGACTTTTAGAGATCTGCTAATTTTAACTCATGCATAAGATGCCTTTTTCTTTTTCTTTCTGCCAGAAAAGATCAATGCCCCACAGCATATATTGAAAGTGGAGGGCTATGAAAGGACTAGCAGCAGTGTGAGAAAGTAACAGGTGTTGCTTTATGTGACGAGACATTCTAGTTGTTTTGCAACTGGCTGACTGAGGAACCAATAGCACGGCTGCTAAGGAAGCGCTGCACTAGATAGCAAATATTCAACCTTCTTAACAACGTTGACGTTATGTTATGGGGCCTCATATGGAGAGAGGAATGAACAAGACCGTTCAAACACTTTTTCTTCCTGTTTAGAAATATCAATTTTACATACTTTCGTCGTATATAATATGTAACACCTGTAGAACTGATTTCATCAGATGTCAAAAGTGACTGATGTTCAACTGTGACCGAAGTAAAGTAACAAACACAGGAAGGAGTTTAGGGAAAGAGTTTATTCTCTGTGCTGAGGGCTGTATGTTTAGATATACGGCTGTGTGTGTGTGTGGGGGGGAGTATTGAAATGTAATTACATATATTTGCTGAAACTGAGTGGGAAAGGTAAATCAAAGTATCACATATAGTTGCCATATGTTCATTTAAGAAGAGGGCGCTGGAAATGTAAACTCCTACACACGGAAGAAACCGCTCTCACATTCAACATCTGTGAAAGTCTGAAGTTAAGAGTCAGATTTCCGTTTCCACCCACACCACAGTTGTGAAAGAAGAAGTCTCAATAGTATATCAATACATTTATTTATTTCCCTTGTCTGCTTATATATTAATAGTTAATACCAAATTTGGCAAAACCTGAAAGCCACATATATATGTTTTTTGATCTTGCAACAGAAGTTGTTTTGATTTATTGTTGTTTTGCATGAGTGTGTGTGTGTGTGTGTGTGTGTGTGTGTGTGTGTGTGTGTGTGTGTGTGTGTTCATCCCTCTTGACAGTCATGACTTGTTTTTGTCAGGGAGGACTAGAATCACCGACAGTGAGACATGAGAGAGCAGGAAAGACAAGACAAGAGACGGTCTATTTAGCTATGTACATACAATCTACAGTATGCATTGAAATTAAAATATATACCTGCTTGTATCCTACCTCAATACATTTTTAATCATTCATTAAAATGAATAATGTATCATGGATTTAAAATCTATGTTACTAAGCTTTTTATTTCATAACATTTTACGTGAACCGTCTATACTTCTGAAAATTTCTATTAATGTCAAAGCCACTTATCTCTCACGTCACACAGTGTAATCTGCTGTGGCTAAACTGTTCATTTTGTAACTCATTATAGGAGATTTTGTTTCTCATGTGGAACATGAAGCTTTTAAAATGTATATTGAGTGTCTGATCATCCAGATAATGGTGAAATTGTTTTATTTTGTTTGGAAAAAGGATAAAAAGTAATGTTTTTACAATATTTACATATTTATTCATAAATGTGATCAATTCAGTCTGCTGCATAATCCTCTTTGCTCTCTCAGATTTTGTCTTATGATATAAACAGCTGATAAAAAGTTTTTTATATTTGAGAAGCTCCTTTATCCTTTTTATGAGCTACACTTCATCAAGGTGAAAACTGTCCAGTCCTGGAACTTGAATGCAGGTCAACCAAGTTTAAAGTTTTTCTTCAGGCCCCGTATTAATATGTTATCCTACGTGGCTCAGAGGTAACGGCGACCAAAGGCAGTATGTGGAGACCCTAGATCAGGAAGGCAGTCCGCTAAAAATAGTTCCTGCTCTGTAATTACAGCTATTACTTAAGGTTTGATAGTAAAACACAAAAAAATATTCTGTATTAATGAAACAATAATCAGAAGACACAATACGATATGAAATATTTACACTTTATTGATCTTTACAGAAGGCATATACATTTTTTTTCCAAATTTCTTGCATGTTTTCTTTTTTATTACAAAAACCTGTTTTATATTTTATATGTATATCTTAATGACATAATGTATTGGAATACAAATTATAACTTTCCTATTTCATATACTGTACACCACAGGGTAAAATCCTGTGAATAAAAATGTTTTTTCTGAAGGAAAACAACTACAATATGCTTGTAAACATGTAAACTTTCAATTGGTTCTCTTGTTCTCACGTATCTCTAGTCTGATATTATTTGGTTTTTAAATGATACCATTTAAAAAGATACTTCACAAAGAAATGTCTAGACATACATAGTTATCATGTTTTCAGCTTATGGCCCCGTTAAAACCTTACCGTTTTATCTCCAGGCCACCTGATAATCTGACAAGACTAAAGTGGTATCTAGTAGCTCTTTTGCCAAACTACACCTTTTCAGCACTTTCAGTCGTATCACAATGACCTGAGGAGGACAATTCTTCTTTCCAGTCACTCTTTCCCTCGATGACTGAAATTCAGTCGGTATGAAAGGAAATGGTTGTTCTTAAAGCTTATGCCTCGTGCGAATATACGGCAGACCTTTTATAGTTGCTTGTTCGTCTGTGTCCCTTCCTCCCATTCCTGGATTTCCTCTCTCTCTTCTTTCTTCTCTCCTTCCTCTTCTTTGCCTCCCTCCTGTCCTGGCTTAGTCATAAGCAGTTGTCCGGGAAGCACTTCCTCTCCTCCTCCAGCAGGGGGCAGGCTGCGCCGTTGTTGGCTGCATGCATGATGACGTAACGCGTGCGGTGCTGCACACCTGAGTCTCCACACTTGCCTTTGCACAAGCCCCACGGAGACCAGACCGACACCTCGCAGTCCAGAGGGGTGTCTGCACAGAGAGGGATACAACAGTCACTTATCGTCCCCCTGATTGCGCTTTCCAGCTCAAGTGGAGGAACGTTATTCCTGAAAAATATTTGGAAGCCACTGCAAAAACTCAAAATCTTAACAAGAATATTCGTCTTATTTCTAGTTAAAATGTCTCATTTTTAGTCAAAAAAATCTCATTATACTTAAAACAAGACTCATCACAATTTTCACCTGTTTCAAGTAGGTTTTCACTTAAAATAAGTAGAAAAATCTGCCAGTGGAACAAGATTTTTTTGCTTTTAATGAGAAGATAAATCTTGTCCCACTGGCAGATTTTTCTACTTATTGCAAGTGAAAATTTACTTGAAACAGGTGAAAATTGTCAAATAACAAGTTATTTTTCTGGTAATGACTCTTGTTTTAAGTGTAATGAGATTTTTTGACTAAAAATGAGACATTTTAACTAGAAATAAGACAAATATTCATGGTAAGATTTTGAGTTTTTGCAGTGAGAGGGGAATTTGTGAGTGGATAATATTTATTAGTTTTTATGCCTATATATTTTTTTAAAACTGCTTCTTTTTTTTTTTTTAGAAATAATTAAAATCTTGGCAGCTGATATGCTGCTGGAGTTACTATTTTTATTGAATCTTCACTTTTTTCTGCTGAATTTGTTTGTTCTTAGCCAGAATAACTCTTTCATCTCTTTCATCACAATAAGCAACAGATATATATATATATATATATATTTTACACATTTCTAAAGGGAAATCAAACTGTAATACACAATCGGGCTTGAACAATAAGGTATTTGTTAATTAATTTAATGATTTTTTTTTGTATTTTGCTTTTGCTTTTTTACTTTAGCTGACCTTTCATCAACATCTATGAAACTGTTAAGCTACTTTACGCAACCGAGTCGTGAGCTTAAAGCTGATATGTATTGCAGTTGTGGGTTAAAAAGTGGAAAAACAGAAGAACCGGAGGCGTTGTGAAAAGTGCATGGATGAAACATCAGTTCAGGGTCTGAACATGGATGTCAAGTCAGGCCTGATTTCCACATCTTCCTTTCACCCTGTGTGTCCATTAGTGAGAGTAGAAGGACCAGTTGATAAAATATGCAAAAGCAGATTTACAAATGAAGTGTAGTGTTTCACTGATAGAATTTAAGATTCTGTACAGTCTCTGGGGAAAGGACACAAAAGAGATGGATTGCTGGGGAGGGGAAGGATGGAAAGAGGAACAGATGGAGGCACAGGATGGAGTATTGGAATTGGGGCAGGAAACCCCAACAGATTCCTGGCAACGATTGGTTGTTTGTTGCTGGGTAGTCAAGGGAACAAGCTTGTATTCTGTGATGCTGACTCAAGTTTTACAGTCATGGTCAACACTGAATCTTATTACCACACTGTAAGCTCTTTAGCCAGATTGACATGACGTTACATTTCCCTTTGAAAAAATCTTTTACTTGTCAAGACTACATTTAGAGTATATGTGGGTGTATACAGAAAAGATTGTATTTCCCCAATCAATCTACATCAGTCACGATGTGTGTAAAATCTTTTTTTGACGTCTTTATACTTTGAATTTCTCGTGATTTGAAACAGCTTTCATCTTCCTTCTACAATGATCTTATTCTTCTTGCTGACAGACTTCTAATTATTACCACCACACAATAAAGCAAGGTCTTAATCTGGTTGCCAACATCTGAATAAGTTAATTTCTGGATAAACCTCTGTGTATGTGGGTCCCACATGGTGTCAGAACACAGCTGTACGTCATTTCCACATAGTTTTCAAAAAGTGATCCCTAACATCTTGCATCTTTTCTATTTTGCCTTTTTGCTCAGTGCCAGATGTGCCCCAGGCGTTTTCTGAAGCCCTGCACATGGCTGGCTTCTCTGGTTTCTGCTTGGAAGTAATTGGGTTTGTGTGTGGCCTGTAATGTTTCCCAAATGCTTTCATGAGTCAGCACAACATACGCATTTCTAACCTTTATTTATTTATTTGCAATTGGCAAAACATGTGGCATGCAATTTTTTTATTTTTCCTCTTCTTCACTATCTATTACATGTACTATATGTACATTGTACATTACTGCATATGCTGTTTGAAGTGTTATATGTTGCCTTGTTTAAACACATTGGAGCATTATAAAGATGCCCTGTTCTGCCCTTTTTGTGCTGACCAGCTTTGGCTCTATGTGAAAAAAGGCTGCTTTGTCATCCGTGTGCTTGGTGCCAGTAGGAAAAAAACGTTTTCCAACCACCCTGAACATACTACAATGTACTTCTCTGCTGTTGTAAAACCTTACCTGCCACACACATATACTATGTCCCCCACAAGTGCTTATATTTAACCATTTAGTATTAATCTTTTTTTTTAATGAATGCAGATATCATATCTCATTTACTTTTAAGCAATCATATGATTTAAAAAAAAAAAAACCCAAAAAAAGCAATCATATGAGGAGAATAATCGTGAATGTGTTTGCTTATCGACCTACTTATGAGCTTGTCTTCGATCTCATTTCCTGTCGGCAGAAGGTTGGACTGGGTGGGCTCCACTGGAAGGCCTATGATCTGATTAGTTTTCTTTATTTTTGTGAACGTGACCTTGGCAATGGGAGGTAGGTGCTTCACACGGGGATAGAAGAAGGAATTGGCAGGATGGCTGGGGAAAGAGGAAGTGATCTATAGCAGGGAATAATAAACAAGAAGTAACAGATGGTAAGTGGAAATATGCTTGCAAAATAGCCAATAGTCACACTTTGTAGGACAGCAACAAATATTAACAGAAAGTACTGATAAAAATCGATGGTATAATGTGCAGACCACATAAAGATTGAGCTAAAATAACACTAAGAAACATCTTATTAAGAAAAAATAATACCCTTTATGGTTGCATACTCTGTGATGAAGTAGTCAAATTGTCTTTTTTACCCCAGGCTAACATGCCTGCAGCAATTGTTGTGTAAATAACAACTTTAATATTTGATGAACCAGCCTAAGCTTTTATCTTTCATTGGGGACTGAGCAGATGCTAAATTTGTTCTTTACTTCAAGTGTCGTTTGAGTCTTAACCAATTCAAAAATGTACTCTTCTTCATCTTCTTCATAAAATTTGCACAACATGAGAACAGCTGTCCAAAATTCATTTGACTACTTCATTTACCCTTTTGACAAAAGCAGCGTATAAAACAGCATATACAAATTGTCATAAGCTTAAGAAGAGATCTAAAATGTAGTAAATTATGTCAACTTTATCTGCCACTTGTGGAGCTTGTGGTTGTACTCCCACTGTGAGTGATTGTAACTTTGGATTGATGTAGTTGTTGACTCACTTCTGAGATTTTGTCTTGCGGGATTGTTTCAAAGTTGGGAGAAGAGAATGTGAAGCCGCTGTCAGTTCCTGCGTCGTATGGGAAGAGCTCCAGAGTCACACTGTCTTTCCACTGATCGCCATCACACAGGTCAACGCTGTCCACGCCCACAAACCAGTCCGGGCTAGGAACGAGCCGCACGATAAACGACAACTGCAGATGGAGGAAGTATAAAATAGGGAAGGAGGTGGAGAGTAGAGATAGAGAAAGCAGAAGTAAAATAAGAAGATGTGTCAGTATTTTCTTTTTTTTTTTTGTGGACGTTTTTGTTCCTACTTTGTTCCTACGTGAGATTTCACATGAATTTGTTATTCTTAATTGAGTAAGATGTGACAAGTGTCTTTCTGCATTACGACCACAATGGACTCCTCACCATGTCTAATTTTTTTACTGGACTAACTGGGTCAAGGTTTATCGTACCGTTCTAGCACTCCTGTTCCTATTCCTATTCCTAAGGCCAATACAGATTTGTTCCTTATTTTAAGACGTAGCAAAAGACTCACCAGAGGGAAGTCTAAAGTGCACCTTGCAGGTTAACAACCCCAACAGCTTAAAGTGGTAGCCTTGTGGCTTGGAGGGACGGGCAGAGCTGAATCTGGGTCTGGAGGAGGCAGGTTTAAGTCCCCCGGGTGGCAACTGAGGTGAACCGCTATGGGCCCTCGAGCTTAGTGGCCCTTAACCCCCGAACTGCTCCCTGGGTGCTGGGAAAATGGCAGCCCACTGCCCTTAATGCAACTAGTGATGGGTTAAGAGCAGGGGACTGTGTTTCATGAGATATATACTGACAAATAAAGCTTATTCAAGTATAGAAAAAGGCTGCAAGAACAAGGTTTTTGGTTATTAAACAAACACGAAAAAACACTGCTCTGAAGTTCACAAGGGATAAAAATGAATTTTTACTATTACTAATTATTAAGAACAAGGATTATACACCTAGGGGCCTGGATGTGGAAGAAATCAAAAATTGCTAATGGAAATGCATATGGTAGAACACATCCTTGTCATAATATCCATAGCCTCTAAAAGCAACCCAAAAAGATAAATAATTAATGGAAATGATGTCAACTTGAGGATATTTACATTTTGCTGAGATGAGAACAAGTGGAGAGCTGAGCAGGTGTCGGGGTGAGTAACGGATGTTGCATGCTGCTGTCATTTGAAACATAGAAGCTGCGTGAATTGCCCTCAGTTATTATTCCCAAACAAGCCATGCAGTTCCGGCTTTTGTAACTTATCGGGAACTGCTTCAAATCACTGGGTAAATAATCCTATAGAGCAGCAACAGGTTGTTGTTGCAGGACCATCACAAAATGCACCCCGATGCAAAAGCTAGCTTTGTTTACCCAGGAAAACTGTGGATTTTGTTTTCATAACAGGGAAGAGTTTGTACACTGGTCCCCCATACAAATGTATTATTAACATATAAACCTTACTATTACCTCTACTGTAGAAAGCGCTGAAACAGAGCCATGACCCCCTTGTTGCAGAATATAACACTTTGGTTAAAAAAAGAGGCTCTTTTTTTGTGGTTTTCAGCATTTATGTGTCACAAAACACATTTAATTAATTAGTGCCAAAAATTGTACAGTCTACAATTTGGCTACTGTCATGGTATTGGAGCATTAACTGTTTTGCTGCATTATCATAATTAATTTTGCATAAACACTCTGTGTTATTGTATCAATATACTGTTAAAGGCATTTTATCTTTAAAGGGGACATTTTATGGCATCTAATACCTATTTTAAACAGGCCTTGAATGTCTTAAAAACAAGCTTCTGATTGTTTTTGCTAAATAAATTAGAAATTCAGCCTCTGAGCCATGTCTTTATCTTCCCATTCTCTAACCTCATTATCTATGCAGGATTCTGAGTGGGTGGGGAGGCTATGATAATGAGGCTCTGTGCTGATTGTCTGCCTGAATGACGCGATACACCGCTACGAAAAAATGGCGGAAGCTCCGGCCGGCGGAGTTAGTTGTGGACGTGGTTTCATGCATCGGAGGCCAACCGATGTGAATTTCATTTTGGTTACGTAACGACGGGAGCAGAATCTGAACGGCTCGTAGAAGCCACATCACACTGGACGGCTCATCCGGGCGGCTGTACAGACACTGCAGAATGTGGTTTCTTTCCTCCTTCTCTGAGTTGGCAGGCTGAGGGGAGACCACTTTATATATGTTAAAGCAAGAAAAAACCTGTTTTTCATAATAGGTCCCCTTTAACTTAAGAAAAACGACAGCTTTCTTGATTGATTTACCCGCATCATTGGCTCTCTAGAGCGGACTGAAGACACCATCCTGTATTATTTACTGACCTGTCAGCAGTGAGGTCCCCCTGTACTCAATGCCCTGACCCAGACTGAAGAGAGACTGTTGTTGGAGATACTTACATAAGAGTGTCTGGCGAGGACCTCAAACTCAGTGCTCATCTGGCCCGTTCCTCCCACAACAGCAGGAGCAGAGAAGATCCCATAAACGCTCTGGATGCGTTCGCCGGCCGTCTCGACTTCCTTCATGAGCGTCCAGGCTTCGCCTTTCTCCGAAAACTCCCTCACTCCATTGCTGGCAAACTCATTACGTTGCCACATGTGGTAGTCGGAACTGTGGGTCACCCCTGGAGCAGAGAGAACAGCATGAAGGATTGTAGTAATTGCTGCAGCAGGTATTAGTAGTGTCCTGCTGGGTTTTGCTTTTATCCATTAAGCAACATTAAGTTTTACATATCAGGTGCATTCAGACTTGGAAGAAATATGACACTGGGATATTCAATTGAAATAATGTTTATTTAACAAAAACTAAGCAAAAGAGCAGAAGCAGTGTGTGAAAAGTTATGCCCACCCTATAATTTATTGCTTGTTGAACCATGTTCAACAGAAATAATTTAAAATGATGATTTTTATTTTTGAAACTTTCATTGTCTTGCATCATTGTGGAAGAATTTTTACCCACTTTTTATTTTAAGAGGTTTATTCAGATCATTGAGGTTGGTGGATATTTGTTTATGCTCAGTCTTTTGTTGTTTTTCTTGTAAGTCATGTTTTACTGTTGTGTGTATATACAGTATATACAGTATGTATATATATATATATATATATATATATATATATACAGTATATATATATATATATATATATATATATATATATATATATATATATATATATACACAGTATATATATATATGTATATATATATATATATATATATATATATATATATATATATATATATATATATATATATACAGTCTCTGTGAGTGTTACAGAGTCCTGACCTTGGGCTGAACTCGCTGCAACGTCCACTTCAGAGAAAACTGTCTTCACTGTTTTCCACTTGTTTTTTCACAAAAATTAAAATCCCGTTTGATTGTAAATGTCGGTATGACTCTTTTTCGATTGACAGGTAACAGCAATTTCTTCTGTATGATCGTTGCTGTCTTTTCTCCTCTCCCACTGGGTTTTAAATCTTTATCAAGACTTATCTTTTCCCCTGGCTTTTGTCTCAGATTAAGTCTTTTATCTAAACCGGTTTTAGTAGTTTTAATAGCTTTATCATTTAAGTGATTTAACTTATGTGATTTTATGACATAAAATTTTACTACCATTTCATGTTACTTTATACGATGTATTTCCTGTTTTTCTTCTTTTACCCTGTGAAACACTTAAATTTAAATGTGCTGTATAAATAAAGTTGACTTGACTTGACTTGAGACCAGGAAACATTTGTAGTTAGTTCCAGTTGCTGATGATAAATTAATGTCACATGGATTTTTACTCTAACTTCCAAAGTGCGTGATGAATCTGCTCCTCGTTATAGGATTTGACAATAATTTACATGGGAAAAAAAGAAGAAAGTGTTGGTGCACCTACCAATGAGGTTGGACCACTGTGCAGGGGGCCGGTACACAGGGTACTGCTTTGGGAAAGCTGCTTGGGTCCATTTACCGGTGAACGTTATTCTGTACTGAGCTGGTTCTGAGACTGCGCACATGGGCACGTCGGTAGGAACGGGCATCGGACGAACACCCTGGCCCAGGGTCAACATCACCATGAGCAGGTGGCGGAGGATCTCAGGGAAGGAGAGAGAATTTGTTGGGGTTTCCATGATAGAGTTGGGAGAATAGAAGACCTGAAGGAGATGCAAGAAGTGGAGAAAAAACATGTTTATGTTCAAATGTTTTCTGTGAAGGGCGAGAGAGAGACAGAGAGAGAGAGATGATGTAAATGAGAAAATAGGAATAACTTCTTTAATTGCTCCTATAGGTTTTTATAACCAGTAAATGTGAAGGGAAGGGATGTGGAAGTGCCCAGTACAAACCAGCTGTGTTCAGTGCTGCTCACATGTCTGATCTCAAGAATGATAAGCGGTTTCTACTTCTACAGCTTATATATGGGCAGTACTTTTTGAATTGATCACAGAACATTGTACTCAGATGAGAGCGATTCCCCAAGACGTCTTCGTTACACGGCTGCCTTGTTTTATGTCTTCTTTAAGATTTAGTTTCTGGCTACCACACTGTTTTTTTCAGCTGCATGCTCAATGAGCCGCATCTCTTACATGAAGCTTAGCTGTTAAACTCCAGACTAGTTAATTAACCTCAAACTAGTTAATGAAAACATGTCCGATGTTTATATTCTGTTAAGCAACATTTCAAAAGTTTACTTCAAGTTCCTTTTACAGAACACAGGTGTTGTGCATTTGCAGTTATTTTTCTTTTGCTAATGTCAGACGTAAATGCTGTTCTGTCCTCTTGTTGTCTGATCTTAGATATAAATGGACAAACTAAGATAAATCTAAGATGTCAGGCTGCACCATGAGTGTGGGCTTTTACAAGTGCTGCGTGTGAGTCAGGTGTCTTTTTTTTCTACTTAAACCTACACTGTTCCCCACTGACTTCTCATCAATAAGCTGACTTTTAGTCAGTTCATGAATGAGGAGTTAGCAGGAGATCTGGCATTGATTAAAACACATTTCTATAACTCATCCTGTCGTCTGTCAGTGATGGAGCATCAACTTGGCCGTCAATATTCACGTCTTTCATACTCTGTCAATAACTCCTCCGGCCTTGATTCCTCACTCAATCACTTAGTAAGCCATATCATATTGATGTCAATGTCTCCTGATGAATCAACGGCACGCTCATGCAGTTGTTCACAGCGCTACACACAGTTCATGGGATGTTTTGACATGCATTTGCACTGCTAAACCTTCTACACTTGTCCGTCACTTTGCTGTTCTGAAAATCTTTATGCAAATGTAAAATGTTGCCTTTCAACTTATATGGTTCAGGGTAATTGTTATACAGTCTTATAGAAACAAAGTAAAAGCATGGTATTAAAATTACTCACAGGTTTTGCTCAAGATTCCAGATGAAGGAAGATTTGCAGCAGATGAGTGGAGAGGAGGGCTGGGAGTGAGGAAAGGGGGAGAGGAGAGCAGTGGATGTGGCTGTCGGGACGAGTGACTGCGAAGCTTTAGGTCCTCTTTTGCCTATTTATGTCTTTCAGGAGGTTCACCCTCCTCTTCCTCCCTTCTTTCTTTCCTTTAACCCCCCCTTTCCACCTCTTACTCCACTCCCTTCTCCAGTTTGCCCCACTCCTTCCCTCAAGCCCTCTATCTGATCACCTCCATGCCCTCTCACTTTGGCTTTCCCTCCTCCACTCTCCTCTTCTTACACTTTGTAAGTGGCTCTTTAACGGGATAATGTGTTCAGCAGCTTTGGATGCACAGCCAACAGTTCTCCGTACCTCTGGTAGAGTGTCATTTCACCGGATGACACCGTGGGTCTCTATACTAGCAAATATGACTAATGAGGTTAAAGATGTAAATCTAATATTGTCAGAATCTTCCAGCTACTTTTTTATTAGCTGGACTATTGGACCAGCCTTTTGTCTTTGATTTATGTAGGAAGTTGTATAGTTTTTTTTCATCTGATACATTTTACCATTACTCTTTTAAACTCTGTATTAGAATGTGTGTGTATAAATACATCTTGCCAAATCTCACTGTAAGGGTGTCATAACTTAGGCCCACGGAGTGTAAAAGGAAAAGCAGCAACTCTGTGCTGAAGACTGAAGAAGTATATTCAATTGTCATCATAGGTTACTTTTCAGCTTTTTAGCACTCATGACTCATTTTGCATCTGTCATTGTAAACCTTAGTTGTGAGGACACTTGTGCCTTGTAGGACGATTGGGTTTGACTTTCTGCGTTGACGTGGGTGGAGGCCAGGGGCGGAGTTTGACTTACTCAACCTGGAGGTGACAGACCTACACACTCGCGTGCAAACACACAAATATGGCAGCATGCTGAATCAGCCCACATCTAATGATTTCCATATGGTCACGTTTCCTACAAAAACAAACTAAAACACCTACATGCTCACACAGGCGGCTTGCACTCACTCAACCTCCGTCCGTTTTCCAGTAGTAATTGTTTGGGCTGCAGAGTCCAGTCTGTTTGGAGTCGGTGACATTTGAAAAAGGAAAGTTAACTCATCACCACCCTCATAACTCATGCACACTGAACAGTGGCCCATTATGTCCGCTTTTTATCGGGGGGTAATAAATCATTGTGGCTGAAGTCTCGGTTTGTGGGACACACACCAGCGCTGACTAAATCCACAGATATACACATGCACTTAACATATTTTGTGACTCCCACTTTGAGGTGGTTGCCAGACTCGCTAGAGTGACCTTTTATTTCCTGTTGTAGCGAAAGGTTTACACAACTGAATTGTTTTGCAGCAAAATACTGAATCCAGATGAGTTCCTGCTCCGTTTCTCTTCTGAAATCTTCCAGACCCTCACCTCCTCAAATCAATACCGGACTTAAGTACCAATTGGCTTTTGCATGAATTCGTAGAATTCCCTTCATTATCCCCTTTCAAGGCTTTTATTTAATGTTTTCCACAAACTCAAGTGTCTTTTAGCGGTTTTTACAATTTGTTTTCAATTTGGTTGTTATAGTTGATGCAGTAAACAACAGGATGGAGGTAAAAGATTCCCAAACATAAAGGGGAAGAAGGAAACTGGCCTGAGAAGTCATCTTTTCCTTTTGTTTTTGTCTACAACAGCAACACAGTTTTCTGTTACTTCTGAGTTATTTTCCTTGACTGACACAGATATAACACTCTTACCACTTCTTAAACTAACTGACTAGTCCTGACTGGAGTTATGTTTGTATTAGTTGATGGCGCGTTTGTGCAAAAAGAAAAAAAAAAGTCAAGTATTTTGTTGTTTTAAAGGAAACCTTATATCTCCAAAGAGAGGAAAGTCAAAGAGAATATATGTCAGAAAACACCAGAAGGACCCTCAGCCAGAGAGGCGAGTCTGTCACATGTCAGCTACAACTGCGGTGGGGATGGAGGATGTGGTGCATACTGTGGTGAGGACTTGGGAGTGCTGCTGGCATCGTGTGTGTTTAACACTTATCCAGACCGTATACATTTCTGCATGTGGCTGTCAAACAGAGTCTCCAGTGGTTTCAAAGAAGAGTATGATGTTCAGTATAATAAGTATGTTCATCTGAGACCTTATATTTCAATCCACTCTCCTGTTACATAATTTTGATACCATTAATGTTTTTTTTTTTTATGAATTTGCCATGCTATTAGTTGCAGCGTTGCAGAGAACAAAATGCGTATCCAGCCATGACCTCAGTGTCTCAATCCAAATTCAAAAATACTTTATTAATCTCTGAAAGGAAATGCATCTTCATTTTTTTAAACTCCTGGTCTCTTTTTGAGATTCTAGCTTTGCTACCTTTAGCAGACGCAAACGTGATCATTTAAGACCATATTTTAAAAATACCTTTATTATTTGAAAAGAATGATTATTTCTGGAATTACAGATTAATATATAACACACCATTAGTCTTTAAACAGTTACGGTAACTCCATGTGTTAAAAAAAGAAATCCCTTATGGTTCACTTCACTCTTAGATGGATAGTTTCATAAAAGTTTCTGTAGCTCATGAATCTTTTTCTTATGCGACTTCCTTGACTTGATACAATGGTATTTTTAAGAGTTTTCAGACAACGGGAATTTGAATTCTTCCAACAAAGTGTCGCTGTCCTTTGCAAGAATGGCCGTCTGGTATAAAACATCAACTCAAGTTACTTTTTATGAAAGATTCTAATTTTTATGTGAAATTACACTGCAGTTCCTTGTTTATTAAAAGAGCGTCATAATTCTCACTCTCCAGTGACAATAACTTGTACTGCCTTAGAAAAACTTTAAGGATTTAAGTTTATAAATTTAACAGGTCTAGTATAAATTTCAACAGGCTATTAAGTTATGTGCCAAGTGTACAATTGCATCCCTGTTGTAATCATGTAGTGATTATTTCTAGTTTAAAACACATAAACAGCAAATAAAACCAGAGTATTCTGGAAAGGCCATTGATAATAAGAACCAATACCAGTGTCTACCAGATAAATATCATATTAGTTGCACTAAAGTTATTATAGATGGGTTTCTTGAAGTGTTTTACTCTTCAGAAGTCACGTTGGCCGGTGTCGCTCTCGCCCTTGGCTGCACCCACTAGCTGCTCCAAGGCCTCATATCAGCACAGGGTCTGAAGGAAGCTCAATCTTTTAGGAGTCACAAACTTTCATTGCTCAAAAATATTATCCAAAGCAGGTTTACAAGCTAGAATTGGCCTTTCTGCCAAGTACTATCATTAAACCTTCCAAGAGGAAGTAGGAAGCAGCACTGGCCACATTGATTTAAGGTGTCTGGGTGAATGTCAAGGTGCTGAAGGCGATTTCAGGTCCACCATCTGTCAGTCCAATGGATTGAACAGCCAGTAAACATAGTAACAGAGCATCTGTTGTTAGGTCTAAAGCCACTGTCTCTATGGTGACAGGATGTGAGGTAATTGTTTTTACTTTGCTTTTAGTTAAGACACTATCATGATTGATTGTGGTGAATCTCTAAATACTGATAAACAAAAATCTACATGTGGATACAAATTGACTTTGTATAGAAAACTAAACAAAAGGCATATCAATATGTTGATGTGGTTGACCTTCCTGCCCCCTCTCTTACTCATACACTCATATAGTCACAATGTTAAACCTCACGCCAACTTCTGAGGATAAAAACACTAACTATGTGCATGGTCTATATGCATATTGTTCTGTTTTATAAACCTAAATCATTTTATGAATTTCACACACCTGCCTGATATCTGTCGCTGTTTTTTCCATTTGCATGTATACATACTGTCTTACTTCATAATTGACATACAGGACTGTCTCAGAAAATTTGAATATTGTGATAAAGTTCTTTATTTTCTGTAATGCAATTAAAAAAACAAAAATGTCATAAATTCTGGATTAATTACAAATCAACTGAAATATTGCAAGCCTTTTATTATTTTATTATTGCTGATTATGGTTTACAGTTTAAGATTAAGATTCCCAGAATATTCTAATATTTTGAGATAGGATATTTGAGTTTTCTTAAGCTGTAAGCCATGATCAGCAATATTAAAATAATAAAAGGCTTGCAATATTTCAGTTGATTTGTAATGAATCCAGAATGTATGACATTTTTGCATTACAGAAAATAAAGGACTTTATCACAATATTCTAATTTTCTGAGACAGTCCTGTATAGTCGTCAATAAATTAGAGAAAAATAAATCTGATTTAGTCATCTCAATTCTGAAATTGCAAATTTAACTCAAAATTTTGACTGGAAAAGAGTAACAAAAGTGGTCAACTGCACTTAGAGCAAAAAAATTGCAGTAGATTTTAAAAATAAATGGTTGTACCGTATTACAAAACAAAAGATCAAAAACTGTATGAGCTGAGACTGAAATTCAGCATCAGTGTTGTTTAAGGAGGCCCTGCAACTCTCCTGCAGTGGCTTATACAGCTGTGCAGGAAGCTTTTAAGGAAGTAGAGATGCATTCGCAGCTGGAGTTTGGCCATGTTGCCCTACTTTTACACTTTTAACAGCCTTCAGAAGCCCAACAAAATCAGCATACCTTATTTGACCTAAATTACTCTAAATATCTCTCCTTGGTCTGTAATTTGCACGTTTTCACTGCACACTCTTCCTTTATGAATGATAATTTGTGTGTATGAGTCATTTAAAACATGCAACCCTACGTCTCACCCTCCAGACTTGTTACACACCTTGTGATTACTCGGCATATCCGAGAGACTTTGCTACAGCAATAATCACCCCTGCTTCCCTGAAGTCGTTTCCTCCACTCAGTGGGAGCTACTTGTGCTCATGTGTGTTCATTTTCACTGTTTTAAATAGACGTGTGTTTGTATTTGGATGTTTGTTCCTTCAAAGACTTAATTTTTTTCTAATTTACACTTATTATGGACATTTTTGTACTTTGTTCATAGTGAAGAAAAACATTTTTATACATATCTTATAGAGGAGTTTGAAGAACAAATGTATCTATCTTGTACAGTACCGTCATAGTATGGTTTCATCAGTCGGCCTTGTGTATCACTCTGGTTTGAATCAAACTAAACGGATCTTAATACTAGCGTCTTCCTGTTATGTTAACTAATAACTGCATTGTATTAACCGTCTGACTTCCCTGGATTATGTAATAACCATTATGTGGTTTCTGCTGTGGCTGACCCCACAGAAACAGACTGCCAGTGTTGTAACTGACTTTGTAGTGTGTTTGCGCCATCAATCATCGAAACCAACCACAGTCAGACAAAAGAAATCCTAGATATCATGGCCAAAGTAATTTATACATGATCAGATCTCTTTCCTGGTTTTAAGTAGCTACAGAGTATTAAAACACATCTCATAAATTCACAGTTGGACACAAACTACTGCTGACTTGCAAGAGTGTGTTGCATGTAGGACCAAGGTAGAGGCTCAGAGACACGCAGGTTTATGTTGAATAAATTAAAGGTGACCACGTAGGATAGTCCAAAAAATAGTTTCAAAATTAAACACCAAATGAAACCAAAATATGAAACCTATATAAAGATACAAGGATTAAAAACTAAAATGAAGAGCAATGGACAAATGTATTGATCTCGACAATCTCTGAATTTAAAGACACTCCAGATCCTTGGGTTGGTTAAGACTGTGATGGAAACACTTCAGTCACTCTGTATGGCAAGCCGTTTTAATATTTAACAGCAAGACTGGATATGTGTTGCAGATATCTGCAATTCAATTCTTCCTAGTCAAAAAAAGCATTTCAGATATCTACAATTACATTCTTCCTGTCCACAATTGTCATTTCAGATATCCACAATGTAATTCTGCCCAGGACAAATGACGTCACTTTTGCCATTCATGTGTATGGGGTTTCTAATTTCAGATATCTACAATTCAGTAGCAGATATCCGCAATGTGAATTCCGGATATCTGCAACTGAATTACGACTAGCTGTAATTCCAGTTTCAGATATCTACAATTTAATTCTGACTAGTCCTAATTTCAGTTCAAGATATCTTTAATTCCTCTCAATTCAAGATTTCTACATCGTCCTTTTTAGATATAAGTTTTGACTAGTCAAAATTACGTTGTACATATCTCAAACTGGGTTTACGGATTGTCATAATTTAATTGTAGATATCTGTAATCAAGTTATAGATATCTTGAAATGAATTTTAATTAGAGATATCTCAAATTGGAGATATCTTTAACTTCCATTTTGTCTAGTCAAAATTTAATTACAGATATCTTGAATTAGAGTTTTGACTAGTCAAAATGACATTATAGATATCTTGAATTACAATTCTGGATAGTCAAACTTAGCCATTACATGTTAAAACGGCTTGCCATAACTGTGAGTTCACTATGAGTCCACTCAGGTTGGACCAGTATTGTGTCTGCGCAGTTTGGGTTTCACTGTCTCATACAGCTGCAAAGATGATGTTTCGAGAAGTGCATGTTATTTTGTCTACGGAGCACCGAGCTCTGTTCTGTAAAACTGCGGTTCTGGAGACTCTTGCATTGAAACTGGAGATTTAGGCTTTGACCCTTTTGCATGCAAAAGATAATTCAATAATTCACTAATTGGAGCCAAGTCTTAAATTTTTTAAGGAACATTTTCCATCACAAAGACCTCAACCTCTAAGCACATCGTAGCTGTTTTGGGTTGCGTGGCACTTTTATACTGCCAGTGAGATCTTTCTATAATAAATAATCGTCATACTCTAGTGTGTTTCAGGTTTGCCGTTAACCTGAATGAATAAATGACTTTACTTTAATGAATCATCTGATCACAATGCACATATCCACTGAGCGTTGGTCCATTGTAGAAGTCTCCGAGCCCAGAGAAGTTGTGCAAGGCTCACATAAGCGCAGTCTTTTATTCAGTACTCTTGTGGCTTCTGCTGCCCGTCAGATGACTGAAGATAAAAACTGTATTATCACCATAAACCTAAAGAAAATATGTAACATCTTGCTGCAAACACTGAAGGACCTGAGCATCTTCAACAAATACAGTCTGCTCTGTCTTCATGTTTTCTTATAGATATCTTCAATGTTGCATCTTCTGATTGTAGTAAAAATCAATTATTTAAGAGTAATTGTATTATCTTCCAAGCTTTTATTGTTATTTTTTATATGGAAAAATGTTTATTGTTTTTGCTTTACGCTAAATTACTTATGAATTCTTTATTACCTTTTACATACATCAAAATTAATGAATTGTTTAAGAAATATATTGAAAATAGTTTTGTAATCACTAAAAAGCCAATGTTATCATTGGCTTTATTTTATAAAAAGTGTCAAATTTCTACTCCCCTTTTATTGGGTATTTATATCCTAACACTTATCTAACTTAATTTCTCATTGTAATTAATTTTTACCTTTCACTGTCTCACTTTTTTGTTCCTTTGTAGTCCATCATTCTCGTTTGCCTCTTTTCAGTCTCTCAGCCTCTTTCTGGCCTACTCAAGAGAAATCCCATCATGTTTTTCCCATCATATTTCCCTCCCACTCTGTAGTGGGGTGGTGAACCACCGGCCGGAGGTATAAAGGACATGATTTAAAGGGGCTCTTCTCAAAAAAAAAAAAAAATAGATAAAATAAAAACTTAGAAAAAAAAACTAAATGACAGATCGGTTTTCCAGCACAATGGCTCTGTGCTTTATTGCGGGAATCATTCTTCAAAGGTTTGCCTTGAAATATAGCACTCTAGTCACGACGGCGGGTGGTCCAATTTTGTCAGGTTGCAAAAGTGCCAGAATTTATTTCTACAGGAGAGGACAACAGTGATAAAGCGGGTTTTGATTTTTACTTGTGTTCTGTTGACATGTCTGGACGGAGCAACTGGGACATCCAAATGAGGGCGGAAGTGGGAGTAATAGTTAAGTATCAAAGCCCAAGGCTGTGCTATTGAAACATTGCAACGCTCTGCTTTAAGAGCAACCACGGGATGTAAAATCCCAGTCAAACGAAGACTGCCTTTTTCATCTTGTTAGCCCAGTTTTTTTTACAGTTTGGAACTAAAACATGCAGCTTTCCGCACATTGCTGCCGTAAAAGAGGAATGACTTGATACGGGAGCTACAGGAAGTTGGAGATATTGACCCTCATTCATAAAACGTGAGCAGAACAAATTTGCATGTAAACTGTGAGCAAAGCAAAATGTATTCTTTGTTTCAGTATTCATTTGAATGTTATTAGTAATTAATTTTCATAGATACGAACAAAATCCAGTCCTGCCTGCACCCAGAGTTAGTGTAAATACGTGAAAATTGCCTGCTGATATTTTGTTGGAAGAATATCATATAAAGACGGTTTCAGTCGAATATATTTGAAGTAACTGAATCAAGACAGCAGAGGGAATATTTGATCACGGAAATATTTCACATTTCAGAAACATTCTGCTTTATAGTTCCACATGTTTGAACATCGTTACGGGCTCTGGAAATGTTTGAGAAGTCATATGGGATTCAGTGGGATCTTTCTGGTTGTTCCTCACAATTAAAGGAGGTTCTCCAGTACCCTGATTTTATACCTCTGATGCTATAGCACCAGTGTTAGCATCTGACCCAGACTCTGTATCGAGCTTCAACTCTATACCCTGGCCCAGGTCCAGGTTAAAGATAACGCTGGTATCAGAACAATACTCATTACCCAAAACCAGTACAATAATCACGAAAATCAGTACAATAACATCTGTGAACTCCAACCTGTGCTCCAGTGGTTTCTTCTGTAACTCTGTCTGTTGCTGCTCCTCTGTCAAACCCATTCTTGTCCCTGTTGAACCAGGAAACTATGGAGCTAGAACAGTCTCATAAGTAACAAATGCACAGGACCGATCCACACGTGCGTAGGACAAGATACACAAATGTATTTTTGATGCACACACAAATATAACCTGATTAACAAACGTTTTTTTCTTTGTGGGCTGCGCTGCATTTGTGTGTGACTTTTGAGACTCCTCTGACGTCCTTCAATCCACAAATGCGTTTTTTACGGAAGAATCTACAACCAATCAGATATCTTCCTTTGTTTCAGCCAATCATATGAGAGCACCCCATGTGGGGGACGATTTACTCGTAAACCAATCAGATTAAAGGGGCGGATACACCTGCTGTTTGAGCTGTGTTCACATCCGTTTGCTTAGAAAATTGATTAAATATTTCGAGTTGGTGGAATAAAGATAAATCGGTCTGTGCATTTGTGAATCTTGTCCGGTGCATTTGTGGATCGGCGTGTGCATTTGTTACTTATGAGACTGTTCTAGCTCCATATGAAATAGCCTTCTGATGGTTGATACATCCCAGAAGGCTGGTACCTCCATGTAGTTTCCTGGACACCCAACAGAACAGATTAGTATGCATTGCTTCCCCTTTGTGGTTGTGTTGTGAGCTCTGAAGACCCCCTGCTTGAGGAGCTTCTAACTAATTCTGTTAGACTTGGTGCCTTACTTGGAAGTTAGAGTCTGAGGTATGTGGCCTGAGAAAAAAGCAGTTAAGACGAAACACCCAGAGGCAACAAAGGCATATTTAGCCATGTTTAGTCTCAGAGGATGTCAGGGATCAATAATAGAAGTATTTACTCTGGGAAAATCCAAAGCTTGAATTTGTGGAAATACAAAGCCAGATGTCTCTCAATTTTAACCTTTCCCAAAATCAACTGTCATAAACGGGGTAGAATGAGGATAAAAGTAAAAACTTGTTTTTATTGTGACTGGAATGACAACGTAGTCAGTAAATACTCACCTTGTCAAGTTCTGCACCATCTAATACAGGGTGTTGATGTTAGTGGTATATTGTAAAAGTGAAGACTCATGTTTTGGGATTTATTTCTTGATAAATCAAATTCCCGACCTGATAAATCTCCTCCGTTCTGTCATTTGAACAGACATAGACTGTCTTCCTGAACCAAAATATGGTTGCAGATCATCCAGACTTGGCCCGTGAACTTCACTGCTGGAAACACACCATTACATCTGCGCCTCGGTGTCAAAACAAACCCCAGACAGCCGTAAAGTTTATTGCACTTATATAACCACAACAAGAAAAAAAGGTCATTGTACATTAGCTCTAAAATATGTCTCGGAAAGTATGAGCCTTCATTAAAGAGATCTAATGAGAAAATAGTGTGCTATGCAGACTTGCAGCACTGTCGAAATACTTTGCAGTTTGCTTGTGTCTGGGTTGTGTTTCCTTCTGTCCTTCTTGCCCTTTTTTATGGTCATCATTTTTAAACATAGTTTGCAAAGAGATGTTGTGTCAGGCAATTACTTGTGCTGCAGTAATGATTGGTGCAGGGATGACAATTTTGATTTAGATACAATACTGTACTAGTTTAATGATTTGAATATCTGTGATATAACAAGACTAAGAGTCCAAATTGCTATCAGCAGCTGTGTTATTTAACTGAGTGGGATGAGGAGCGTAATGTGAGATTAAAATGTAATCAGAGCAAGTTACTGACCTTCTGTTTTTTATGAATTCTAGGAAATGTCCCTGTCATAAATTGTAGTTATGTAATAAAAGAGCTACAGCTTCAGCAAACTGAGCACTTTCTTTGAAACATATGTGGTAAAACAATGAGGGTTTGTATGACCTGCACACAGAGTCCTCAGAGTGTGCCTTTGCATGAAAATTTAATGCTGATTCGAGGATTGAAGCCTTTTATTACCATCCAGGCCTGAACAACGCAGAGGTTCATAATGTTAAGCTCTTGGATTAGATGTACCTAGTGTAAGAATGCTTCTAATAGACTTTCAGTTACGTAATTTCATATTGTTTATTTCTCTGTTTTTATACAGCAGAGATCACCATGCATATGTTGGGTTATTGATTGCAGCTTGGAGAAACCTGGGCTGATGGCGCCACATGCAGGGTTGGCAAATAACGCTCCCTCAGCATTGATGGAAGTAGAAAGGAATTGGGAATATGTGGTTTTTTCCTGCAGCCACGTCTCAGTCAAACACCTAATACTGCATTCTTGATATTCCCACTGTGTCCCCGCCATGGGTTTGTGTTTTCTCCCCGGGCCTGCGTGGGTTTCCTTTGGGCACTCGGGCTTCCTCCCAAAGTCCAAAAAACATACATTTTAGTTTGATTACTGATTCTCAGTTGTCACTCAATTGATTCTCAAGGTGTACGCCATCTCTTGCAATACGGCAGCGAGGAGAGGCTCCAGCTCCCTCGCAGCCATCCCTCCTGCAATGAATTATTTACCAGATAAACGACCTGGAAAAACCAGTAGGGTAGGGCTATACCTCAGTGTTTCATCTTATGCAAAAAAAAAACATTTTCTAGTGCTTTTTAAAAAATATATTAAGATATGTGGAGTAACTCCAAAGCAGAACCTCCTGTTTTAGGCCTCTAGCATAGAACCAACCATTTGTGTCTCTCCCTACTGCTTCAGATCATACTGCAATCCCAGTAAAACTCTTTTGATCTCGCTCTGTGCTTGCTGTTAAAATCTAATTTGTATTAGCAGTTGTATAGTTCATTTAACTAATCAATGCTCAATTTATAGATGGTATAAATGCTCCACTAATAATATGTTAATGATTTGAATGACTCCCACTTGGAAGTCCAATATTTTGCTGTTGTTCGTACATTGTTTTAATGTTGTTGTTTTGTTTCCTTATAATTCAATTCAATTCAATTCAATTTTATTTATATAGCGTCTATTACAACAATCAGTAATCAAACTAAAATGTGTTCCAATTTTTTCATTTTCTATCTTAACGTGTAATTTGTGTTCTGATTTACATTTTCATGGTTTTGCAAAGCTATCAACGTCACCCCCAAAATAGAGGTGTGGAGACGAGTCAAGTGTCTAATTCAATCCTAGAAAACTAAAACTAAAAGCAGCTCCTGTGTAGTAAAGGCATGGCTGAAAAGAGTGCTGTGGTAGCCAAACCAAATCATGTCACTGACAAAACTCTTTAAATTTAAGTGTATCATCATTTCTGAACTTAATTGAAGGATTTTGTAACTTTTTTTTTAAGGTCGCCAGCCCGTGTATAATCTTAACGGGCCGTTTATATAGGACCCGGTGCGTTCTGTGCTCTGCACTTGAACCCTTTCATTCCTATGTATTGCATAATGCAGCATGGCGCTTCACTCAGCTGAGTTAAGTACAGGAACACCTGCCATGTGCAGGTTATGACGGGGACTTTTTTCAAGTTTAATTTGAGTGCTGCGTGCTGTGAGGACACCTCATTGCATGCAGTAAAAGATAATCTGACAGAGCGCAGGCTATGAAAGGGGATGTGGTTTTGTTAATGTCACACTTTCCGGAGCTGCTGTGACGTTCAGAAAAAAAAATGTTGGTGCGGAAAAAAACTTGGTGGAATGGGATTTCTTTTTTACTTTCAGAATAAATTGTTCCTTAAGATTGATCAACTGCCACAGCACCTCCAGATTGTACTTCAGGCTGGATCTTCTGAAGGTGTACTGATGGTTCACAGTTGTGCTTCTCAGCCAGAGGTTCACCTGAAAACAGCTGCAGCTCCTGGAACAACCTAAAATCTTCAAGCTCCAGTATGGGTTTGAACATCTCATCAAACCTCTTTGTCTTCTCTGCTGCAGTGCGACCTATCAATATATCTGCTAACTACCTCCTGGAAAACATTCTCATTGCCTAGCAACTGGTGGTGTGCAGAGGTGTCAAGTAACGAAGTACAAATACTTCGTTACCTTACTTAAGTAGAAATTTTGGTTATGACGACTTTTTACTTTTACTCCTTACATTTTCACACAATTATCTGTACTTTTTACTCCTTACATTTTAAAAACAGCCTCGTTACTCTATTTCATTTCGGCCTTTAAAAAAAACTATCCAGTTAAATTGCTCCATCCGGATAGAGTGAATTTGGTTGTGGTTGTTTCAGATGTTCTTGTCCAGTTTTGTTCTTACATCCGTTCCCTCAGATTCCTGCAACTAAACTTGGATGTACATTCCAATAAAGGTTAGGATAAATGATAACATGCCTCTGAAGTTTGACTTTTTGCACCATTACAATACTTATAGGCAACTAGTCATCATATCTCCTGCTCTCTGAAACACATGTTAATGCTCAATAGTACACATATATGGTTCTTTAATACATTTGCATTATACTAAGATGCATTCATTTTCAATGGCTTTTGTCCTTAATGGCTTTTTTCCCCCTTACATTACTTTTACTTTTATACTTTAAGTAGTTTTGAAACCAGTACTTAGTAAAAAACTTGAGTTGATACTTCAACTTCTACAGGAGTATTTTTAAACTCTAGTATCTATACTTCTACCTGAGTAATGAATGTGAATACTGAAGACACCTCTGGTGGTGTGCATGGATGCCGTTTACGCCAATGCTCCTCCCGTGCAGTTCCCCCAGTTTCTGCAGCAACCTCAGTTCAGACCACAAGGCCTTTAACATACCATTTATTTATACTGCCATTTTACCGTTATTCTATAAGAATAAATTATTAAAATTGTGTGTTTTTTAAGGTAAAAAATGATTTAGTTTTCACGAAATCAGGAGAGTAAACCTAATAAGGAAGAAAAATGTTATCCCAAAGTCCGGTTCTTGGTACACTGACTTGTTGCTGGACTGCTGTTCAGTGACACAGATGAAGATACATTTGTTGAACATTTGTTGAACTCTGTCCCGCTGTCTGCTTTGATGTATCTGAATTGGAAATGAAGAGACAGCAGATGATATTACACTTTCATTGAAGTCAACGGAAAGCCTTACTGTAAATCTTGAAAAGATTTAAACCTTATCCTTTATTTTTACATCCACCTTGATACATTGTTTCCTTTTAACACAAAATACCAGGCCTTCCAAAGACAAATACAGTTATGTTAAACTGTGCTCTGGTATTTTACTCTCTACTTCATCACGCCTATATTCATATTTTTGCACGTGTTGCACTGGCTTTTACTACCCTGTCCTTGTGTAGTAATGTTTCTCATACTGAATATCTGTTGTTGCATGAGAAATAATGATGTGACTTATAACACAAAGCCATTATTTTCAAATAAAAACTCAGCTGAGTTGCAGAAATTATGTACACCTCATCATCAAGTCTTCCTCTTGGGTATTGATGCTAACTTGCCGATGTTTACAGTTTTACAATGAAAACCATGTCCCAAGATGATTTAGACACATTTTTTTACACAAAAGGACCACCATTTATTTCGGGAACATTCAAATTGGATTATTTATGCCATAGAAGGATATGTATAAAAAGACTTGTTTTGTTTCGTTTCATTTGGAAAGGCATCACTTCAGATCTAATAGACTCCAGCAGACCCCGTATGCGATTAAGCAGGTTTTTGTTTTCTTGTTTCACCACTTTGTAATTCATTTTCGGTTGTGCTTTGGATCACTGTCCTGCTGCATGAGGACTGTTGGGTACATTTGTAATCTTAGATGTCCAGTTCATCAGGGCAGCGCTTGGAAGTGGTTTGCTTCGGAGATGCGCCTGGTTTGACTTCAGATCAAGCTGGATCTGAAGGATGGAGGAAAACCTGACTTCAGCCCTTGCACAGTGAGTGGGATGCAGGGGTCAGTGACTGTAGGATGTTACCATGTCCCATGTCTGGTAACAAGCCCAGTTCATCACCCCTTTACCATAGAGCTTGGTAATTAGTATGAATTGTTTAAGCTGTTATATTGAGCAAATTCTGATATAGGACCAAATGGTCTTGATGTTTGATGTTATGCATTAGACGTCTCCACTTTTGTCTCATGTCTTCAAAGCACATTGTTCCAAAAGTCTTATGATTTGTTTAAATGCAACTTTGTAAACCTAAGTTGTGCTGTCATGTGTCTTTTTATTAAGAAAAGACATTCTCCTGGTAACATCTTCCAATCAAACTATGTTTACCAATTTTTCAACCTTTTCTCATTTTGGTATTGTGATCTTTAACATTTAACCCACTAACTCAGTCCATTAGAGCGTGTGGAGTCCAGTGGTCAACTACTCCTGGGAAGATCTGGCAACTGTCATCAAAACTTTTCACTTCTCACTATTCTTTCTTACTGTCGAAGCATCAAATTGTGTGTCAGTTTGGGCGGCAGCAACAGTCCCTTCTCTGGGATCATTGCTTATGTCTTTTCTCTTCTGCATTGTGTTAACACACCCTGACCAAAATACCTTCTCATATTAACCTGGTCATATTTGCTGGCCATGTATTAAATGAGCCAGTTTGACTAACAGCCTACCTTTTTCAAACGATGTAGACGTTCACCTGACTGATGCTTTATGTAGTTACAGTTATTTTTCAAACATTTACTCCAGTTACAACATGTTATTGTGTTCTTTTCATAAGCAATATACAACTTAATTTTGCCAACTCTTGTGTAACATGTTGTGGATTTAAATAATTTTTCCAACAAGACCGTCTTAAAATGTAAAGGATTTAAACACTATTTCAGTTACATTTTATACAGTAACCTAACCTTGTTTGGAGTTATAACATGGTTGGAAAATTGCTTTAACAAACCAGTTTGCTTGGAAGACTCATGGTACCTTCTGGCAGATTTAGCTTTTGGCAAAATAAGATTTTGACTCTAATGCTGAATGGCTGGTCAAGTCATAGAAAGAGAAAAAGGATACTCAGAACTAGGCGACACCAACACGATTTTTTTTTTCACCTCTTCGATTCAACAGGATGTTTCAAATGATTTCTGCAGACTTAGGGGTCATGTCACTCTCTGCGCATGTTGGGGTATGATGTCAGCTTTTAAATGTAAAAAAAGTAGATTTACAACCAAAGCATTGCATAACACGACTTGGACAACGGCGTCCTAAATCTACTTATGAAATATGAAACTTGGCTATTAAGTAACGTAAATGAAGCCCCAAATGACATCCTGCAACAATAGGCTACTGAGAAAAGTGTCATGTCTGCAAAACTGTGAACTTTACTGGCTCCTCATGCTCACAGAGTTATAGGGCTGAAAAATTAAAGATGACATTCAGAAACTTTCAGCGAAGATACAGTTTGATATCTGACCAATTTTCTGCTGAAATAGAGATTGTGCTTTTGCTATTTCGTAAAAGGGAATTTTATTGTAGGAATAATGCTGAAATAATGGTGATGTTCTTCTCTTGTCCGGAAATAGCAGATCATAATTTTGGGAATACTGCTACCCTGCTCAACACGGGCACATAAAATGGACAAAAGGAGAAAAAAAAACCTCAGGTGCACCTGATAGTTTCCATAAACCTGGCTGCCCAGATGAACCCAGTTGAAACTCCTGATCCCTCACTCAAGTCACTCAATAAATTACCTCATGTCGAATGGATTTTGAAAGGTTGAAGGAGGGCTTCTGCATCTTCACACACATTGACACATGAATGGTTACAAAGCATAAGCAATTGAATATCATAGCTGCTTAAACGTAAGCTGGGTCTCCAGATGGTTCGCTGCATGAAGACATTTGAGAAGTCATCATGGAGAAGTGTTTGGAGATTTATCCAGAACATACGTTTTAGTAGGTGCACTCACAATACCACATTTCTCTAAAAGCTCTAACTGTGACCCCGTTTTGTGTCAGCACAGGTGAAGCTGTGATAGTTTTTCAAATTCTGTTCATATTTATATAATAATTACTCTAATTAAAGATGAAGGAACATTTTTAGTAGGATATGCAGTCGATGTAGATTAAAAGAGCAGTGACTTATTTGTTTGATCATAGTTTTAAACATTTCACCTATAAGCCTCAGGTTTCATTTTTTAACTCCAGTAAACCTCTACTGGATCAAATTTGACTCCAAAAAGTGTTGCTGAAGTTAGTTTTAGGAAATTTTCTTGTGTTTCAGTAAACGCGTTTAAATGCAAAGTTTGGTCAAGCGGCTGTAGATACGGCTGTCGCTTGACCAGGTTATCTAACGGCACTCCTTCCCATCATCTGGCTGTGTTAGCCCGACTGTGAGAGGTTTACTTTAGGTTAGTTCCATTTCAGTCAGACTAAGATGTTAGCATGCAAGGCAAGGCAAGTTTATTTGTATTGCACAATTCAACACCAGGTAATTCAAAGTGCTTTACTTAAACTTAAACTTAAACTTTATTTATTTATATAGCACCAAATCATACAATATAAATGCAACACATGGTGCTTTACATGCAGAATAAAATAACAATAAAAAAACACAATTTAAAACTACATTACATCAACATTAAAAGCGGCAAGACACAATTAAACAGTAAATAACAAATAAAATGAAATAAAATGATAAGAAAAGATGTAAAATAATAAAAAGCACAAGGGCAGTAGAGTACAGCAGGTACACATCACATTCTTATAATGGCAAGAATTACGTTTCTATACGGTCAAAACGTACAACAATTCGTACGGTGAATTAAACTAATTTGACAATTCTATGCCACAATGCCTGTTTCCAGGTCTTATTTCACACAACTGAGGAGAATTACGTTTCTATAGGGTCAAAACGTACAAAGACCGGGTCAAATACAGTATTAAAAAGTAAACTGTGCCGATTCGTGCAGTGAATCAGACACTACTGCATTTTTTACTTCTAATGTCATATAAATACACTGAATGTTAAATATTTTGGGTGTTTTCTTGGCATGAATGTAAAATCGCTGTCAGCGACTGTTCCTCTGTTGTCTTGCAACGATCACTTTCCATACGTGCAAGTTCTCCGTTTGCCCAAAGTGGACAAAGCAAAGAGTAGCTCTCAGGAAAACCCTTCTCATCCTTTACACCAAATCTATTCCTCAAAAATACTTTTCATGTTGTATATCGATAAATACCCCTCCATATCTCTCATATAACTGGTTAGTCCATGGATCCCAATCCCTCGAATCATTTTAAATTAATAATTCAGCTATATGTTAAAATGTTTTATGATCTAATGCTGTATCTTCTTTAAAAAAACTCAGGTAAAACTTTTGAATTATTGGAAAATAATTGTTACACGCCTTTTCTTTTCTCTGGTACCTTTCAGAAATGACAGTGAATAATATTTGTTTTAGGTATGGAGTATTAAGCATTACCTTTTATGAGATTCCTATAACAAGGTAATCTCTTTCTTCCTACTCTTCGCTTCCTGTGACGTCTTGACAGAGTATTAAGGTCTGCACTGTGTTTTCATAGGTGGGAGCAGTTACTGCACAATATTCTGCGTTAATGACTTCGCCAGCCGGCGTCTCTCAGATTTCCGCTTTAATGAAATAATGATGATGGATGGGAGAAGTACTAACCAGAAATCTGACATTTAAAGTAGGGGTTTGGCGATTGTAAGGAAGACCCACCACCTTGGCCTTTCTACCTGGTTGTCTCTTTTTCTCTTGGACTGTCTGAGGCATGCTGGGAGGAGAATTTAGATAGATAAATACGGCAAGAATCTAAAATAACTCATCTGAACAAAATCTGGGTCAATTTCTTTCAAAACAAAAAGTATACAAAGGCAAAGTATCCACATTGGGCCTCAAATGGTTCCTCTCTTGAATGTTTCCACCAACTGAATATAATGTTATGAATCAGTGCCACGTGACGGGACTTTATTCTTGTCTTATTCCTTGAAAACAGCCCAAGGAATCTCTTGTTTTTGTTTTAACACAAAATAGGTCACTTCTGCAGACGGTTAAATGTTTCTTGGAAATATTCTGGTTTGAGTTTAACAACATGGCTCATGTGGTTTATTTTTTGCCTTGGAAAGACTACAGATGTGTCATCAAAACAGGCTCCTCTTTTGAAATATGGGTTAAGTTGCAATTAAGTCAAATGAGTACCTGATATTTTTTTTAAACTTATAGATTGAAGGCAGAGGGTTTGCTACTATAAACAGTTTGATTTGTAGTTTGCATTTTCCTGAAGTGGGGAAGACAGTGTTGTCTGTTTTTTAGCGAGTATTTGTGAGAACACAGATCATCCCAACGTTCTCACCACACAACAAACAATTTTAGAAGTTTGGACTTTGTTTTAAATACCGTATTTTCTGGACTATAAGCCGCTACTTTTTTCATAGGTTTTCAACCATGCAGCTTATACAAAGGTGCAGCTATTCTGTGGATTTTTCTTCCACCGCTCGGGGCGCTCTAACCGGAATTAGAATCAAAACTAAGACAAAATAGATGCAAAGAAGAATACGCTACTTCTTCTTTAGCAGATAGAAGTAGGTAGAAGCAGATTTCACACAGATAAATAGATAAATAAATACCGGTTATTTTCTCTTGGTTCTGTCCAGTTTTAATCAGCAAAGTTGCTGCCGTGTTAAAAGACACAGTTAGGAAAGATCTATTTAGGTACAAACATGTACATCATTTACAGTTCAAAATCCTTCTGTACATGTAGTAAATATCTAATCTAACAACATAAATATCTGCGGCTTGCATATCTTTTTTTCTAAATAGAGCGGCTTATATACGGGTGCGGCTTATAGTCCAGAAAATACGGTATACACTTTCCTGCTTCTTCATTTTAACCCATGCAACCCAGGAAAGGGTTGTGTGCTCGGTTTTGTTGGAGTCTTTGGACTGCACCCATCAGAGTTTGAGGATTTTGATTTGAGCAGGCAGATTGCTCCCATAATGTAATCCAACAACCATTATTCAACTGATAAGCCTTGAGGTAAATTGTGTCCTAAGTTTTATTTCAGCTCAAGTGTCTGCTTTCTCCTGATAAGTTATGGAAACAGTGTTGTTCCTGTGACTGTGGCCGACCCAGGGAAACTTTTCCCACCAACTCCGTAGGAGTTTCCTTTGTCATCTTACATTGAGGTCATGTAGCGCTGTTTAATGTCCATTTGTTTCTGGTTTGTTTGAACAGAGCCTTTTCCAGGAACCTGACTAAGTTTATGTGGTTGGAGAAACACTTAAAACCAAAATCCAGCCAGGTGGCTGTTATTCCAGTTAGCTGTGTTAGAGATCATAAAGGCCACAGCGTGGACTAGTTCTGGTTGGTTTGCAAATTGTGAACACAGAGTGTATGATTGGTTGACAGATTCTCTCAGATGTGGCCGCTTTGGATAAAAGCGTCTGCTAAATGACAGTAGTAGTAGTAGTAGTAGTAGTAGTAGTAGATTCAGTACAAAGCAACATGGATGGCTAACAACTAGGGTTGCCACCCGTCCTGTAAAATACGGAATTGTCCTTTATTTGAGAAAAAAATGTTGCGTCCCGTATTGAACTAATACGGGACACGATTTGTACCATATTTTCATTACCTTTTACACCATATTCTAGTTGAATTATTGAAATAAATGAACCTTTACACCATATTCTAGTTGAATTATTGAAATAAGTTAACTTTTACACCATATTCTAGTTGAATTATTGAAATAAATTAACTTTTACACCATATTCTAGTTGAATTATTGAAATAAATTAACTTTTACACCATATTCTAGTTGAATGATTGAAATAAATTAACTTTACATATACATCTGGGCTGATGTGGACATACATAGCATAGGAGGATATTTCAGTTGCTAGTATGGTTGTCTGTCTGTACAGTCATGCAAGTTCAATGCTATTAAAGCACTTTAAACTTTAAATCAAAGCATTTAGTTTTTTCATATAAAATAAACACATTTTTATTCAGTTTAGAAGTTTTGGGGCTTTTTTTTTGGCTCCTGCGCTGCTGAAATCAGGGCGTCCCTTATTTCTATTTCTGAAAGGTGGCAACCCTACTAACAACACAGCTTTAAAAAAAAGGATTAAGCTATGACATTTTTTTTTCCTACCCCTTATACTTATACTTGCCCACACACATAGTACCAAACCCTGATGAAATAACTGGTTGCTTTCTTTTTAATTTGTGATGTAGCATTGTTTCTCTGCCGTCTCGAGGGCTTAACCAGACTGCACTGATTCGCACTGCCTTCTGTTTCTTTTTCCAGGGACACAGAAAGGTAGATGCTTCTTTAACTGTAAGTTGCTGATGCGCATCAGTCAAAACTGCAAGGTCAAGGTCTGTTTGTAAATTGCTTTCTCGGTGCTGAGACGATCTGGACCAAATACAAAAGAAATGCAGGAAAGGTTGTAAAATGGAAGCAAACACGTCCAAAGGAAGTCAGGTAGACTGGACCCTTGTCTACCAGAAAAAGGTAGAGTGAACAGTCTCACCGGTCTCCCTGGAGACGTATACATGTTTTACAAAGCCAGGACATGGAAATTATGATGTCCACAGCTGAAACAGGAGCAAACACAAGACTTTTAGGCACCCAGAGATTAATAATGGAAATTCTGTTGTTTGTGAGGTGTGGAGTACCTTTACACGTTTAGTGTAGCCTCAGTGTAGCATTGACTGTTTTTTGTTGTTTTTTTTGTTTGGTTTTGTGTGTTTATATGAGCCACATGGCATCTGTCAAGTATCAGTACCTCCCACCTCAGACAAAGCAAAAAAAAAAAAGGTATGTAAAGTGGGTCAGACACTGAAGGAAAAGGTAAAAACACCACCAGAATCCCAGCTGATGCATGTTATCAGAATGAAGATGAGAATTAAAACATGAGCTGCTTTGTATATGCTTAATAGTGCAAAAGTTAATTTTAAGAACATGTTTTTTTTTCCTTCACTCCCTCTTTCCTCTCATTTATGTCTGTGGTTTCTCCATCGAAGCAGCCGTCATCTAGCAGTCTGTTTTTTTTCAAATGCACCATTGCATAGTATCCTCCTACGTCTGTCTGGCCGAGCTAAACCTATTAAGCTAAAGACAGCAATTAATTTACTTTTACAGACTGAGTTGAGGAATTAGAGCCAGTCATTCTGCCTCATTAAAAAACCCCAAATATTGAATGAAGCGTTCAGAGGCAAACGACAGAACCCTGCATATTTTTACACACACGTACTCTTCTGTACAGAAGCATAGTTCAGATGCAACAAAATATAAAAAATCTTTGAAATACTTATTACCGAATTTTTTTTCTGGCCATCACCAGAAAGAAAAAAAAGGTGGGCTGCAAAAACAGCCACTGAATTTGGCACCTTTGAGGCAGCAGCCAGCATTTACAAGCACGTGTCCAGTGTTTATTAAACACCAGACGTTTTTCTTGGAAAGATTGAGGAGCCTATAAAACTATGCGGACCCTTAGCAGGCTCAAACTCACTGACTCAACCGCTGAGAGACAAAAAAAATGCCAGTGGAAATCTTGAATTCAGCCGGGGTCTCAGCTGGTTGCTACACGCTCTCCGTGTTAGGGCAGTCACTGTATACCGTCACATTTTTGCGGATACTGATTCACTGCCATGCTTCGTTTGGATTTTGCCCAATTAAGCAGAATAGAAAGCAGCAGAGAAAAAGAAAAATGTAGGGGAGAAGAAGCCACAGAGGAAATGTGAGAATAGCTGAGAGAGAGAAAGGGGAGATGCAAAGAGGAAGTGTAAAAACCCACTTTTTTACTCCATGTCCATCACCAACCAGTTAATCTGTTAAAACTGTATTCTTCCACACACACATTACTTCTACCTTTCTGGCCAAATCCAGGATTTTCTGTGGAGTGTGCTATTGCAATTAACTAAGGACTGAGCAATTCATCAAGTAGTCAAAGTAAGAGCAACTCTTTTTTTCGATTGTCACACTGTTTCATCAGTTTGCACAGCTATTTGAAAAGCATCTTCGTTTTTCTTGACATTTAAATCTATCATACTTATGTAGTAGCTTATAAATACTGTACATTGAAATGTGTACACAAGTTAATTCATACAATCAAAATGATTTACATTTAACAGTAATGAGGACACATTTGTCACAAATTGTGCAATTTAAACTGCAGAATTATCTGGCACACTACTATAGTAATATAAAAGATGTTGGTGTTGACTCCGGGCCAATCAGTATTAGATAGATCTTGACACATAAAAGTACTGTAGGTTATGTATTTAAAATTGAATCTTTGGGTACTATACATAAATATATGTAAGTGATTATTAATATAAAGCAGTGTTCCCAGTTACTTTTATTTTGGTAAATTAGAGGAAATACAGCTGTGAGCGCCTTTGGGACTTTGATGTGGATGAAAAATTCCCTTTAATGAGGAAAACATTGATACAATTTCTGCAGGAGTAACACAGGATGGGCCGCTCTTCCAAGACCTACAGGTATGCACAAGATGTACAGAAAACTTGAAAGAGCACATTTACAGTTTATGCACTGGGAAGAAAAACAACATTTTAGTTCTGTCTGGGTCTGTGTTCAATTGCAAAAGTTGTTTTGTTTAAACTATCATGTTTATTTCACGTATAACTTCCACTGTTACCTAACAGCACATGTAAGAAGAGAAAAAGCATAACTTTCCCACTTGAACCCTATAACACAGGATAATGCTACAAAATGGATTAATGTAGAGTGCCTTGCCAAAGGGCAGCTTACATTTTTTTATTGTTATTTTTTAAAGGAGGGGCTAGCATTACAAATCTTTGCCCTAACTGTTCCAAGTCTTCGAAGTAGCCTTCATTTCTTAACTCTACAAGCTTATTCAGGATTCACACTGGAAGATATGACCGCTTTGAGCATACTTATGGTTTTATGCAATGTCTCCAACCACAAATTTAAGTCTGGAGATGGTCTTGAGGTTTTAGCCTCCACTTATGTCCTGTCTAACAGCTCTTCCAGCATCACAGGAGCTTCTTTTCCTTTTCGTGCCCTTTAGAGGTCCCCACACAAACTGATTTAAACATGCCCCCTGACTATTTTTTTCCCCTTTTACTGCATCTGGTTCCTATCCTGCTTCCTGGGGTTTACATTAAACCATCCTGAGTTTCCAGCTGCTGGAAGGCCTGCTCCAGAGTCTGTAACCCTGAATGGATGAACCAGAGAGGTAAAAAAGGGACAAAGAGAAACTAAGCCATCATCGAAATATCTGAGAAGCTGGAAGAAAAATGAGAGCGAAGAGAACGGCAAAGACAAGGACAGATAGTAGAAGTCTGTCTATGTCCAAAGAATTGGCTCCTACGTTTTTGGCTTTCAACAGTTTAAGCAATTAAGTTGTTGCACATTTTATTCTGTTTTCAGTTACTTGACTAAATAATAGCCAACAAATTTAAAAAAATCTCATTTATATCCTATATATATCCTGTAACTTTTGCACAGACTCATCCGGCACTTTAAAATCTCATATTGTACATTTCTGTCTATACTTTTTACCTATCGTAAGTTCCTAAGTAACTTTTGTACAGACTCACCCGGCACTTTAAAACCTCATTTTGTACATTTCCGGTCTACATTCTATTTTACTGTTTATACTTTTTATTGTTTATACATTTAATTTAATTTTATCTCTTATATATTTGTTTTTATATTTGTATTGTGTTGCAATCCCCAAAACAAATTCCTCGTGTGAAAACTTGGCAATAAACCCTTTTCTGATTCTGATTATAACTGAGTTTTAGATGGATCGCTTTTTTATGGTGAATGGAAAAAAAACTTTTCATATGGGTGCATTATTTTTCTTCCCCTGGTTGTGCAAGAAATTAACTTTCCTAAACAGAATAATTGTATTCAGTTTACGGGCTCGCCGCTAATATTCAACAGGAATTAAACTTGACAGTGACATATTAAAATAAGTTCTTGATGTTCCCTACAAATTCAAGTAAATTCTCGTTTATACTCTGGATTCTCCTTTTTTTTATATACCTGATACTAATTTACGCAGTTAATTTCTGAACAGTTTTAATGGACTTGATAACACCCAGTTCTACGTTTGAGCAGGTATTAAATTTGTACGTTTGCAGTTTTGTGTTCATACCAGTGTCCCCAGTTCTGTATAAGTGGAGGAACACAAAAATGCTTACCTTTTTATGGTGCTGATGAAGAAAGCTGAAAAAGCATGCATATAGAAGAGTTACAGAAGATCCAGATGTTGCATCTGGCCTGGTTGTTTTTTCTGTGGAACGACTGTTGCAGCTGTACTAGTGACATCTAGTGGAATCATCCAGCAAGTCTAGATTCACAGCTGGTTTGGAAACTGCACACCCCAAAGTAACCATAAAGTGAATATTAAAGCACCGTATTAAGGGTGTGACATCTTCACAACATGCCTGAAAGGCACTTTTGTGTACGGTCTTCTAGAGGGGGACTGTTAAGATGGTTGTAGATCATTTATAAACAGTTAACGGTAGAGTAAGACGTTTCCGGATGGAGTCACATCTGTTGATATTTGAAACATCTGCAAAAGGCTATAGCTCCTCTCTCTCCTTACCTGCTGTGTTTCCTAAGAAAACACGTCCCATCATAAACTCTCCCAAGGCTCCCATTTGGTGGTAATTGATGGATAGTGAGGAGATATATTCTATGACTGTGACCTAAAGCTTTCTGGGTTAGAAATGGCTCAGAATCACTTACCCTACCTTTAACCAAAACACCTTTTAATAAACGTGATTGATGTTTAAAGACAAGTAGTAATTTAAAACATCTTCTGTTGTTTTTGTTCGACCAACAGTTCAAAACCCAAAGATAATTAATTTTCTGTTTTAAAAGAAAATGTATGAGATGAAAAAACGTCATCTGTATTGTACTTACACTTTGAAAAATACCTTCTATGATTTAGGTAGTACTGCCGTTACCAGCAGTACTGGAGTGGAGGGGGGGATGAGGGGGTATGGCATCCCCGCTGAAATAAAAACGGTCCAAATCATCCCCCCAGTAAAACTGCCATCCCCCCTTTCCATCCCTTATGCCATTTCATCAATGAATGTTTTTTTACTGCTATTTCAACATTTAGAGTCATCACCAGAAAAATAACACCAGAAAAATAACTTATATGACAATTTTCACCAGTTTCAAGTAAATTTTCACTCGAAATAAGTAGGAAAATCTGCCAGTGGGACAAGATTTATCTTCTTATTACAAGCAAAAAAAAATCTTGTTCCACTGGCAGATTTTTCTACTTATTTCAAGTGAAAATCTACTTGAAACAGGTGAAAATTGTTGTTTTTTCCAGTGATGAGTCTTGTTTTAAGTGTAATGAGATTTTTTTTTACTAAAATAAGACATTTTAACTTGAAATAAGACAAATATTCTTGTTAAGATTTTGAGTTTTTGCAGTGATCCATTTTACTTATCCTGTGAAGGACAGAGGCATATTGATAAGTTCAGAAAACTTTTTTTTATTGTTGTGTTTTGATGTATTTGATGTAAACCCAGTGGATATTTAAAGCTTACAGAAGGCTACATTTAACTGCTGCTATGTCATTCCTGTAGTATTTCTGCAGGTGTTTTGGTCAGTGCTATTATTTGTAATATATTATATTATTTGTAATCAGCACAAATTATCTGTCCCCATATGATAAAATCCCCCAGTCACCCTGATTTTCTTTTACAACTCGAGTACTGGTTACAAGTGCAGCTAGTTGGCATATATTTGACTTGTTTGAGGCCTAATGCATGCTAGTATTTGTTACATTTTTCTGTCAGGGGCAGGGTTGGCTTGGTGCTGCTCCACACCACCTGGAGCCTTGATTTCTGTGATGTATTGCTGCCCCTGCAGCTGGATCTAGGCTCCTAAGTAGACTTTGATCATTTCAGATGAAAAAATAGCTATCCTACTCCTTCAAATATATCACGCAATAAAGGTAGACACACATGATAAACATCAGTGAAGCAGAAAATAAACTTATATTTTGCTACTTCATCTAAAGAATATGAATAATAGCAAGAAATCTGTGTGAAGAACTTCCATATAGAGCTGTCCTTTCAGCTCCCAGAGCAGAGGAAGTGATGCCAGAGTCTTCATTGGCTGGTATTATCATTATTGTTATTTTTCATTGCCTAAAGGATCCCAACAATAATGCTTGTCATTATTGTTGCTATTTTAGCTCTGCTATAGACTATATGCATTAGAACAATAACTCATTAAAGCTATTTGTGTAAATACCTCATCACTCTATAATTAGTACAACATAATTATCAGCCTTTTAGCTTATAGTAAGCCATAATTGTCATATACATATAACATGATTTCATAAAAAGTATTTACTCTACATTTGCCATATATTCATAAAAAATGTGGATAAACATTTGTAACAATCCAACCTACATTACAGTTTCAAAATTCCTACAAATTGAAGACTAAAAATCCATAGTTAAATTGGTAAAAAAAAAATTAAAATAATTCTTAGACCTTTAAAAGGTCCAAATTGCTACACATAGTGCATGATAGACCTTTTTAAAAAATAGATTCTGTAATTGTAAGACAACATCACCTTTCCACAGTTTATTTCCTTTTAAAATAATTCATACAAATGCATACAGTCACAAACATATCTTTTTTAGGTTGTCCTTATTTGACCAAAAATAATGATATTTACTGTAGAATATAGAATATGTATACTGTATATTGCTACGCCTACTACTTTACCATAAAGAGGACCAAGGTAGGCAACAGTGGACTGTGCGTCACCAGCAGGGATGGAATTTCAAAGGTAGTCTGTCATTTTACTTGTGGCACCCATCGGCTTGACGGAGGAATGTTTACAATTTACATCAGGAAGAACGAACGAGGAGTTTGTCCCCCACAAAATGACACGGCATCTGGCAGAGGAAACATTTCAGATGAAAGCTCAGGGTGAAACCTTTAGCTTGACAGTACCTTTTTCTTTTCAATGCGCCCCCCCCGCTCAGACTCTGGCCAGAGGGATCTCAACACTGACTGAGGCTGTAAAATGAACACAAATGGCTTGAGAAATGTCCATCCCTGACAGCCACGCTCACTACTTCACCATAAAGAATACCAGGTAGGCAACAGTAAACTGTTTTTACTACTCAGCAGCTGGTAGGAGGGTAATCCAGAAAGTACTGTCATCAGAGCTGGCTTGCGAACGCTCTTACTGGTATAAGTTATAAATATCCCAGGCAGAAAAGAAGATATTTTACCAGTGATATGTCAATATCAGCATCCTGTTTACATTGTTGGAATGTAACCAGATAGAGCGTGTAATACTGGTTGAGTTAAAAGGTGTTAAGCTGTCAATTTAGATGGCAGTCTTAGCAAAAACGCTGTGTGGAGAGTACCGGCTACCACCCCTCCTCCCAGTGCTGTTTCTTTTTTAGACACAGATACAACCAAGTCACATAGACACAGGCAGGCAGAATACCATATGTACACATAGACATAGAGGCCACAGAGGGTGGTGAAATGGTACACTCAGGAAGGACCAAGCTTGAAATGGTAAATGCATACAAGTCTGGAGGAATCAATAGCTCCCAACATGCTTTAGTGAAATGTCTTTGCTTCCCTGTGCATGTATATGCAGTAAACATTTTTCTTTTTGTGGTTGTTGAAAACAATGAAAACGGTTCTGTTTCTCAGGGGAAGTCTCTTCCTTTAGAAATGTTCAAGCTGTGTAGTTTCTTCTTGAAGAGTCATAGGTGGTTCCTTTGGGAGAAGTTCAAAAACAGTTAGTTTGACCTAACTTTAAGTGCTCAGTTGCTTCTAATTTGTCATTAACCATTAAAATTGCACTCACTAAACCACTACAATGGAGTTCAAAACAAAAAGTGGGAAGAAATGTTTTTAGCTTTTAGTTGAAGAAATACGTACGACTAAAAGGGGCAGCTTCAATAAAGAACTAATTTAGCTACATAATGATTCACAAAAATGTTCACAATTACCACGTGTGACGGGGGAAAGGACTGAATCATTGAAGACAATATGGACATGATAAAATCCTTGTCCCAGCATAGTTTAGACTGCTACAAATGCTCAGTGCATCATCTTGTCAATGAATAAATTAAAAATACTACAAGTAATCAAGTTGTCCCAGCCAAGCATACCATTTTTTTCCCCCACCTCTCCGCAGCAATTCTTCCCACAACTCCATCGACTTGGGTCAAACATTTACATTTAAGTCCCCAGCGCAAAGTGACACTCCCATTAAACTAGGCCAACGAAAGCAAATATTAGGTCCAACTTTATCTCTCGCTAAAGTTGTTTTTCTAATGTAGTGGCACACAAAAAGGCAAGCAGGTAAGAAAACGAAAAGCACTAAGTGGCATAAAAATAATTTTATAAAATAAAGATGTTTTGTTTTGTTTGTTTTTTTAAAAGAAAAATTATATACCAACTGCGGAAACTTAATTTCCTGAGATGGTGTGCAAAAAGCTGCCTCTTTCTTGGGGGGCTTGCTAATTTGGGAACATGTAGGAAAGCAAAAAGGACCAAAAAAAAAAAAGAAAGAAAGAATGGTTTTGTTTTCTGAAATTGGTTCGGCTACTTGGAGAAATCACCCTTTTGTTAAGACTGGAATACAAACATCAGTATCTTCTTGCTGTAAGTCTAAAAACTGTACAGAAACAGGTGGTTACATTCATGTCATAACCTACTAACTTTGTTTGAACATCAAACTAAGGAAAGGACAGAGAAAAGAGAGAAAAACATGAAACCCGCCCCTCTAACTTTGGACACACTACAGTCTAGGACAGCAGAATTGGATCCAGTATTTATTTTTTCCCCCCAAAATGACCACATTGTTTATTTTTTGTTGCTTGTTTTTTTTTTATGTCTGGCACACAATGTGAAAGTCAGCTTGGAATCATCAGAACCATTTCTGGTAGGGGCGAGAGGACTCTTTTGCTCCTTGATTTACAGCATCCAACAGCTAATCCACTCCTCTCCGTCGTCACCATCCTCCCCGTTTTCCTCTTTGGAGTGAGACCCGGTTGTTGGAAGCAAATGCCAGAGAGTTGAGAATCCACTCAGAGCCTTTTTCAGATAAGAACTCGCCATTTGGGAAGTCAGCGCTACGACACCCGTTGCCGTGTCAACCTCCTCCAGTCCCCAGAGGACACGGGCAAGCATGTGTGCGGGGGTGTGTGTGTGTGTGTGCAGGTGTGTGTGTGTGTGTGTGTGTGTGTGTGTGTGCGTGTCCATGGGGGCTACAGTTGGTCGTTTGGGTGTTGCTCTCTGTCGCCCTCTGCTGGCTTCACTATGTTTTGTCCTGGAGACGGTGCATGGGGAGGGTGTGTGACGACGGCGGGCGGGAGGGTGTGCGTTATGGGCACGGCACTCGGCACGATGCCTTCAACTGGTGGAGGGAGGCCACCGGCCGGCAAGTTCACCACCCCGGGGGGATACCTGGAGAGAGAGAGAAGCTGATTCATGAGCGGGTGGGGAAAAAAGAACGGAGCAACATCCGAACTACTGTAGATTCACATACATTGTCGTCATATTCCACACACCTGCAACCTGGCCAGAGTGTACAGAAGTACAAGGAGTCAGTGCTCAGACATATGTAAAAAAGGATAAAATAAACAACAACGGGATAAGATTCACATATTCAAGTGTCCAGTTCAGGCAAAGCAAATATCTGAGGAGAACAGTTTCAAATGTTTTGTGAGGAAATAAAATGTGAGTGTCTCGTGATGGAGCCGTTAGTGAGCATGAGTGACGAATCCTTGTTTTGCTAGTGGACAGGAGGCACCACAGCAGGGCAGAGGACGGATTCAGGCATGAGCTGCTGTTAAAGAGAAGGGTTCAATCATTCCAAGTTTCCGTCTGTGGAATAGGAAGATTATCTTTATAGAGGACGGCGCTGTCACATGTGAAAGAATTGGTCATTGATTCCTTTTAAAAGGTCAAAAATATGGTTAATAATCGTCTATCGTTTGTATTATTAATTTTATTTCCAAAAAAAAAGGGGCGGGGGGTCCTTTCTTTCTTTCTTTCTTTCTTTCTTTCTTTCTTTCTTTCTTTCTTTCTTTCTTTCTTTCTTTCTTTCTTTCTTTCTTTCTTTCTTTCTTTCTTTCTTTCTTTCTTTCTTTCTTTCTTTCTTTCTTTCTTTCTTTCTTTCTTTCTTTCTTTCTTGTTCTCTAACTTTCAGGTCCTGTAACTATTTGGATTGACTCTACATGCATGCAGTGCAGCAAGCAAACAGCGAGGGCCATGTTTGGGCAGGAGTTAGAAGCTGTTAAACCCAAAAGTCAACTGTGTGGCTATTTTGGTCCGTGTTAAGCCCTGTATGCTCTCCTAAAGCAATGCTCAGTGACCAGTGAGCTGTGCTGGATACACTTTTCTTTTTTCGTTTGTCATTGCCTTGTTGAATCTCCCATGCTGTTCATGTTCTACAGAATCTACACCATTACAATTATAGACATGTGTGTGCAGCAGTAACACTGTAAATCCACCATAGCAGCATGCTCTGACAACCATGTTGCAAAACAGAAATACAAACATTTTGTATTATTATGTAGAACCGTAACTCTGAGAGACCAAACATTGATTGTTAAAGACATTTGGTGAGTGCAGATGCGGTGACACTACCTGTAGGCTCCGTTGAGCTCCGGGTGGACTGCAGCTGGATCAACTCCTGCCCAGTGGTTGTTCTGGGTGAGAAATTCTTTATTCACGCAGTTCTTCAGGCTGTCTGGGATTCGCCCTGAGAACAGAATGAAAGAGAATAATATCACATGTGAAAAAAGGAAAATGTGAACAATGTGTTCTACAATTCATTGAGGAGAGGTTGTTGTCGCTGTTAACAGTGTACTTTTTTATTCATTTATTTTTTGTGTTATCTTGCTGACCCACTTTTTGCAGAGATGCAAAAGTTAGATCAGATTAAACAGGCCACCGGTGAAAAACAGATTAAATAGGGGCCACAAGAATAGAGAGAAAAGACAGAGAAGATGGAGAAATGCCCATAAATCTCTCTTGCTCTTTTTGAATTAAAAATGTAATCTCAATTCAATTGAAACAATTGCTTATGCTCAACAGCAGAGGACTAACTAAAAATGTCGCTCTTGCTTGCACAACTCAACATTTTCCAGCAGAGGTCGTGTTTTCACGTGTTGCTTGTGTTTCCAGTGTTTGTACGCTACCTGTCACGGCCCGTCGGATCTCCCTGGCTGCCTCCTCTCGCATCTCCAGCGATGCCTGCTCGCTGTACCAGGCAGCGTGGGGCGTACAGATGAGATTGGGAGCGTCCTTCAGTGGACCCTGACTAAAACTGGCACATTATACAAACAGTAGAGTCAGTGGGAGCTGGATTATTTCATCCATCACTGTGTGATATGTTGATTTTCAATAATAGTACAGCACCGGCTCCTTATGTTTTAAATCCAGCCATTTTGTCTGATTGACACCTCAGGAAAACAACGGTCAAACTGCCATTTAACTGTCTGTCAGATCTAATCACTGAAATCAGAGAACATTTTTGTCTTGGTGACTTGGAACGTGACAATCCCATTTGCCCATTTGGGATGTTATTTTAAACCAAATAAAAACAGGATGCACAAATGGGCGAGTTCTTCTCAAGCTTATTTGTGGGGCACAAGTGGAAAACTTTCTGCAGACAGTGTCACTTGTGTTTTGCCTTGACACTGGTGCTAAAACGATTAAAAAATGGTATCAGAGTGTAAACTGAACGGATACTTCAGCTGGTGATATTTACAAAAAGCGTTTTCACTGCTCACAAGCAAAGCTGTGCTTGACATTCACAATATTGTAATTCTTACCAATATCAAGTTTCAACTCAGTTTTAAATCTAAATGTGTCATTAGAAATAAATGAACATAAAACACTTCAATTCCCATAATGACAATAATTTTACTACAGCACGAACACTAAACAGTGACGCTGCAGTAATGGCAAAATATAATTTGCATTGATTGTGCACAAACTCCACTTAGTCTTCGTCAGTACTTTTGCAGATAGAATATACGATCATTTAATTGTCCCCACAGGGAAATGTGTTTTTCCCTCATGGTGCTGTGCCCTACATGCCTCCACAGTGTGATAAAACAAACAAACAAACAAACAAACAAACAAACCACATAAAAGATTGCACCTACCCCTCATTGTACACTACAAAATATTGACAATGAGACATTTTGCACCTACTCTGTGGTTACGTCATAAAAACTATAGCACAGACCCTGTAGCCTCAAACGGCACTATTTAAAAGTTTAATGGAAATGGGAACAAATTAATTTTTGAAATTGGTTTTCTATCATTTAAAATAGTTCATTTTTCAGAACTACAACCTCACTTCCTAAATACTTAATGTAAATACAAACATGTGATGCAATATGGTAGTTAGCCGCTAACACAACATTTTGTCTTTTGCCTCTTTGTTCTTATTTAATTTAGATAAGGGGGTTAAATTATTAAAAAAATAATTGAATTTATTTCTATTTTGCCACATGTGTGTTTGGAAATGGGATAGTAGTGACAATAACAATAGAGTCACTTTAGTGACAACAGCAGGAATGTTAAAACATTACAGTACATTTGACGAATGTCCTTTATATTCCCAACTAGCATTAAAATCTTACTCTTTAATATCCAAAAGGTATTTTTTGTAGTATTTTGCTGTCGGATAGAGAAATATTCCCTGTTTGTGTGTTTGTGTTACCTGAAAGGCTCTGTTTCGTGAACGTCCAGAGCAGCTCCCCGTATCCTGCCCTCCTTCAGGGCCTGAGCCAGAGCCTTCTCGTCCACCAGGCCCCCCCGGGCCGTGTTCACCAGGAACGCCCCCTGACGCATCTTCATACACGCGGAGACACACAAGGACTGCAGAGTTACAGCTGAACCAGTCATGTATCATCATATATATGAAACAAAATACAACCTTATGTTAGTACTAGGGCTGTCAGTTTAGCGCGTTAGTTAGATTGATTAATTACACTGCTAATTAACGCGTTATGAAAATTAACGCAATTAATTATGAGTGGCAAAATGCGCGACCATTTGAAATTTGGCCCATTGAATAGAATAGAATAGAATACTTTAGTCATTATACATGGGTACAGTGAGATTAAAAGCAGCACCACCTCTGCAGTGCAAGACAGTGCCAACAGATAAGAAATATAAGAAATATAAATAATATACAAATATAAAAAGGTTAAGGTGCATTTTGAATCGTGAAATCAAGACCTGAGATCCTATCTACAGATAATAACATATAACTACACATGTGGTGGAATATTGCACAGATCCGGTCCGGGGAAAAGTATTGCACGGTAAAAAACAGTAATGCAAAAAATAAGTAGAAATTAAAGCTGCAAGCAGCGATGAACGGGCCCTCGCACCCTTGTGCACGTTCAGGCATGCTGCAGTGGAAATGCTTGTATGACTTGCATGTAGATTCTTCAGGCCAGGACATTTAGCAGATGACACCAGCCACGACTCTCTATATCAAACCATTCAAAAGTTATGGCAGAAAGTAGGAACTATCAAATATGGACCAATCAGATGAAGGGGGGGCGCGCTTTTTGGCGTCTATCGTCGCCACCAAACCGCTTTTGACAAAAGTAATCCGCGTTGTCGCAGGATCGAGACCCACATTTTGATGTATAACACACCTGGGTGCACGTTACGATTCAGGCCGCATTAACTGCCGAAGGAATGGCATAAATTTCGCCAAATTTACACAATTAATTCAAAATGGCCGACTTCCTGTTCAGTTTTGGCCATGGCGCCAAGAGACTTTTCTTTAAGTTGCGACATGATACAGGTGTGTACCGATTTTCGTGCATGTACGTCAAACCGTATTATGGGGCTTGAGGCACAAAGTTTTCAAGGGGACGCTGTTGAGCCATTTTGCCCCACCCATTAATGCAAACCATTAAATATCAAATTTATTGCCAGGCCTGGCTTGCGTGCAAAATTTGGTGACTTTTGGGACACGTTTAGTGGGGCAAAAAGGCCCTCATTTCGTCGAAAGAAGAAAAATAAAAACGAGGAAAAAAACAAAAATTCTACAGATACAATAGGGCCTTCGCACTGTCAGTGCTTGGGCCCTAATAACACAAAAAAGGGCACTGAAGTGGAGGGCTGTGAGCCGCTGTGTCTGTGCGCGCCGCCATAGGCCACTTGGCAGTGGCAGGTCACTTTCCTCCTGCTGCTGGTCAAACAAACAAAGCAGGTGACAGACGTGGACGACTCAGGGGAGCGACTCAGCAAATCTTTGCTGGGGCCTTTGAACGCCAAGTTTATGTATAAAAAGAAAGAAGACGGGACTATCAACGAGAACGCGGTGATTTGTACATTTTGTAAAAAAGAATTTTCCTCTCACCGGAGCTGCTCCAGCCTGAATTATCATTTAAACGCTAAACATGTCCGGACAAGTTCCACTGTAAAAGTTACAGCTACTAGTACTTGAATTGCTGTATTGAGTCAGCTTTAGTTTTAATTTTGAATTGAGAGTCTGCTTAAATGCCTATTTGAGACTCAGCCGTATTTTATGAATTTTATTTAACTGTATTTGCATTGCATTTTTGAATAATGCACCTGACCTAATTGGTTTGCTGATGTGCTTGAGCTTTTTCTTTTGAATTTCATTTATGAAACCCACTTCACCAATAAAAATGTGGATTTCAAATCTTCTCTTCTTAGTGTATTCTATTGATTAGTCATGCACTGCAATTTGCAATGTCCTAGAATTCTAATTCTTTATTTGGGGACCTTTAGCAGATATGAGATTAAAATATGATTAATTAGATTAATTAATTATAAATCCTGTAATTAATAAGATTGATTTTTTCATTCGCCTGACAGCACTAGTTAGTACAGAAATTCACATTGTTCATTGTGATATCTGATTGATCCAAGTAAAGCAATATCCTCTTCATAGATGCTTTTAAAGCTAAAGTTCTTTGAGGGAAAGAGCTGACATCGATTGGCGTTGCTTCATTGGTTGCTTTCATATGCAAGGCACGCTTTCATGGACCTCGTTAATCTATATGTCAGCCGTGGGCTTCCCTTGGTATCTGCCTCTTCAAATATTTATGACTCTGAGATTGGTGTGCAGATAGATAAATCGTTTAAAATGTGCCCGCGGTTGCACCCTCCTGAGGCTGATTGCGCGGGGCTGTCTGAGCATTACCTGCTTGATGGTGAAGTCATTGATCAGATGGTGGTTGTGTTCGTTGAGGCTGCAGTGCAGAGAGACGCAGTCAGAGTGGAAGAGCAGATCCTGAGGATGAAAAAAAAAGACAGAGGAGTAACTGAATTCAAATACTCCCTTAACACTTGGTGCTGCCACTAAACTATCTAACAAAAACACTTAGAGGTATCTGTTTTTGTAGTAGAGCTTGAGTTTTTCATACAGGACTGTCTCAGAAAATTAGAATATTGTGATAAAGTCCTTTATTTTCTGTAATGCAATTAAAAAAACAAAAATGTCATACATTCTGGATTCATCACAAATCAACTGAAATATTGCAAGCCTTTTATTATTTTAATATAGCTGATTATGGCTTACAATTTAAGATTAAGATTCCCAGAATATTTTAATTATTTAAGATAGGATATTTGAGTTTTCTTAAGCTGTAAGCCATGATCAGCAATATTAAAATAATAAAAGGCTTGCAATATTTCAGTTGATTTTTAATGAATCCAGAATGTATGACATTTTTGCATTACAGAAAATAAAGGACTTTATCACAATATTCTAATTTTCTGAGACAGTCCTGTATATTCATTGTGTCTATAGTAATCACTGTTTTCCCTGTTTAGTAAAAATGTAGTCCTAATTGCTCCAGCACTATAAAATAAAGCTGTACAGAGGGGATGTGGTTTTATTGCATCAGTCCACTGTCATGTGACCAAACTTCTCTTTATGTATAATTCAAAGCAATCTAGTAAACTCACCAACTTTTGAAAAAAGCTTCTTGTATTTGGAAATATCTGTCAAGCCAAAGAGTCACGGCAGTGCTAAAAAACTACTGTAAACTTTTGTTATTACTCAGGATGTGACTCATTTTATCAGGAAATTAGCTTTAGAAGCGACTATGCTTTCAGTTATTTTATTCATGGCCTCTGAACCATCTAATGGGAATTAACTGAGCCAGTAAGGCTAATAGGAAATTCTCCAAAGCTTGGGCTTGAGCAGGGCTCTTGTACAAACCAACAAGGATCCAGCACTGACAAGGTGCCACTGCTGCCGGGTCCGTTCATGTTGCCAGCGCCTGAGCACACTGCAAACACCTGGAGTCTGCTCAGGTAGTTTGGCTTCTTCACAGCTATCTCCTTTCAGATGCACTTATTTGCTACGCTGAACCACCAGATGTAATCTCTCACTCAATAACCCCACACTTCTTCCACATGTGGAATCAGTTGGAAACAAAATTCTGCCAGGATCCGATAATTCACTCAGTGCCTCACAGGATGTGTGGTGTATGAAGCCCTTTTGAGGGATAAAACAGCTGATAGGATGCGTTGAAATAAATGAATAATCATTAGTGATGCACCGAATGTTCGTTAACCGAAATTGTTCGGCCCGAAAATAGCAAAAAAAACACTTTTGGTGTTCGGTGGAATAAGTGGGGAAAAAACCGAACAATTAATAACGGCATGTTTAGATGACACAATCAAACAGCGAACAGCGTGGAGTGAGGGGCGTGCGGTGTTAAATGTCAGCATGTCAGATCATTACTTGGATGTGGGGAAAAAGCAGAGGAAGCGAGAAATGATCCAGGCTGAGTTGGATTTGGGAAAGCCGCTTGGTGATGGAGACGGTCACGGGATGCACAGCGGAGGAGATCGGGGAGAGAGCGCAGAGAAAAGGGCCCGTACTACCGATGCGGTGGAGAACCCTCACTGTCTGATATGACGAGATCCTCCAAGAAAATAACTCATATTGTTACAATTATTATACAACGCTTCAAATTGCGGAGATCTGCCCCGCCGCGACCCGATTAACTGGATTTGAACGGGAGAAAATGAAAAAGGATTATGAGAAAAAATACAATAAGTACAGTAAGAAAAATTTTGACTGGCGGGTATTTCACTGCACATTTTATTTGATTTATGCAATGGTGAAAAAATTGGCAAAATAAATGAAAAACTGCAAAGAAGCATTGTTCGGAATTATTTGGTATTCGGCCAAGTGTTTATTATTATTTTCGGTTTCGGCCACAAATTTTCATTTCGGTGCATCACTAATAATCATGTTACAAAGAGTAGCTGGAAACTGCTCAGTGGCTAATCTTTCCTGACTGGGATGTCAGTCGTACCTGGGATGTGTGGATTTACCTGAAGGGTGGTGACTCTCTGGAGTCCCAGGGATCTCTCTACTCCGTCAGCCAAGTAAGGGTCATAGAAAATCACATTGAAGCCAAAGGCCTTTGCTCGCAGGGCTACGGCCTGACCCACCCGACCTGCAAACACGTGAATCCCCACAGGCACAGAGTCACACGGGACAATTCACATCAGCCCTCATTTGAATACATTTAAATGTAATGGGAAAGAAATAGGTAATTTTACTCAGCATCTTATACTTCGTTTTTTGACTTTTGGTATTAACAAATCTTGTCACGCACATTTGCTCATCATTACCGGGGAAGCCTCAGACTGAACAGGAAGGAGATTTGCATTCTGCTTGTGTTTAATCGGCTTATATTTTATTGCCGGTAACTCCTTGGGAAACCAATTTAGCATTAAGTTTTTTAAGTTTGCTCGGCATAAACCTGATCGACAGCTCGACATTTCACCATTCAATTAAGCCCGGCGTCTGATAAACATTGGCCTATGCTGTAAGCATGGTGCTTAATTCTTCAGCTCGAAACACCTCTACAAATGTGACGCGTGTGTTGTTAAGTCATTATTTTTGCTTCTTACCGAGTCCTATGAGTCCCAGGGTCTCTCCTCTAATCCTTGCTGCTCCCGACGCCACTTCCCGGATCTGCTCCACGCTCTGAACTCGCGTGCCCTCCCGTAGAGCCTGACATGAGCAACCATTAATTATCACATCCAAGTATGAAACACGGACAACAAAAGCATGAGTTTAACATGATCCAGCTATCATTCATGTCAGGACTGGGCACTTAATGACCCAAAAAACAGAGTCCTTTTAGATATTGTGAGCATGGTTATCAAACAAATCTGCATAATGATTTGAGGAACAAATCATTTTACTGTACCTTCTACACTTTACATCAACGTCTTTCAAATACAGCAACATTCTAAAGAAAATGAAATGATTCAATTTTGCCGATATGTCAGTTGACCAGTTCTTGTCGAAACTGAAATTTTTACAACCAAATGCAGATCTGATACCAATACATCTGGAATTAGTTCATTTGAATTTAATCCATATGAGTCTCTCTTTTTTTTCTTTCTTTTTTTTCTTTAATCAGCCACAGAAAGCTACAAACCTGGTGCAACCAGGTGGTCCGTCGGTACAAGGTGAGGATGTGACATAGCGTCGAGTCCGCCGTCTCCTCCACTGAGGCAGCTGGCATATTACATACAGCTATGCCTGCCGGACCAGAGAGCATTTGAGGATTAGTAATAGCTTTTTTTGAGCATTTGGAAAGACATATAAAGTTTTTGGGAGGTAATTTAGGTGGAGATGTGCAGGCTGGAGGTGTACTACAGGTCAGCAGTTTTACTACAGTCACACAAAATTACAATTTAAATGGCAGAGCCTCTTGAAGGAATAAGTTAGAGGAAGTTAGTCAGACTCAAACTCCACCAGAGGCATAAGTTGCAATAATTTGGTTGAATTCTCTTAAACCTGTCAGTGCCCATTACAGCAAGGGATATTTTATATAATTTGTAGCAAGCGTGAGTTAAAAACATTTGTTTTGTATCTTATAGCACCGCTGGCACACTAACATGAGGCATTACTGAGAAGCTCTTATTAGTTTGATCGTACCAAGTTCTCCAGCAGATTTAATGTCAATGTTGTCATAACCGCTGCCGATGCGGACGATGATCCGCAGAGCTTTAAACTTCTCCAGGTCTTCTCTCATCAGAGTGATGGTGTGGTACATCAGCGCTCCTACCGCTTCATTCAAAACCTGAATGCACAAAACACACACACATACACACAGCAAGTTAACTAACAGAGGAACAGTATCTTTTTTTTACTATGTATAAATACACGAAACAGCCTTTATTATCTCCGAACACACTCAGAAACATCAATCTGTGGAAAAAAGGGTTGAATTTGATCTCAATATAAACAACACTTGCACAGAACACAAAAAAGCTCTTCAGATCTGTGTTTTCATGGGTCTCTTAAATTGCAAGAGGACTGTTGTAAGTGCATGTGTTTACACAACATGCGTTCCAAATGGCCACCTGGGACTGGATCTCAGTAATCCCATCTGTCTGCAAAATAACATGTATCCTACATGAAAACCGTGAGCTGCAATCTGAACAACAAACAGAGCATCAGCAGGTCTAATGTATCTTTAAAATCACAAATATGTTCAGTGATGTGAACGATGTCAAGGTTCAAACACAAACATGTTTTCAGATGTGCCTGAGTTGCATCTTAAATGTTCATAATTTCTCCTTGAGGAACCGAAGTGAACTGAATTTAGGTCATCACAGAATTATTTACATACGTTTGAGTGAACTCAGCTATGCTATTAACTTGATATGAGAGAAGGAAACTTAGCATTAAATAATCTGGGACGTTGCAGAGCTCAGTATTGCTACTGTGCTGGCTGCAGACGCGCAGACTGAAGGTTTGAACCGTCTCTCCAGATTTGACATCGTTCTAACCGCTGAAGAAATGCCTGGAAATAACTAAAACAGAAACTTTTCCCGACGTAATACACTCATGGGCAGAGGTGGGTAGAGTAGCCAAAAATTGCACTCAAGTAAAAGTACTGTTGATTCAGAATAATATGACTCAAGTAGAAGTAAAAAGTAGTCATTCAAATAATTACTTGAGTAAAAGTAAAAAAGTACTTGGTGAAAAAACTACTCAAGTACTGAGTAACTGTTGAGTAACGTCGGATTTATTTTTAACACAACCATTCAAACAGACAAAAGTACAAAATAATCATCTTTAGGCAAATTAAATCAATAAAATAATAAAATAAATTAAAATGAATAAAAAATAGCTTAAATTTAAATAATATTAAAGTAAATTCAAGTACTTTAATAAATAATAAAATAAATAAAATAATAACAGAATAAAAAAATAAATAATAAAGTAGCACAAAATTTCAAGCCTTTGTACTTTTCTTTTTTAACCAGAACTAGAACAAGCCCATGAACTCATAGAAACTCTGTGTGTGTTTGAGTCTGTGTAAATGTGACAAAACATGCAAAAACAAACATTTTTCCCAAAGAATCACCCAGTGATGTCATGAGATTGACGCGTACGCGGATAAAAGGGATAAAAGAAAAGTAACAGCTCAACGTATCCTAATGTAGCGGAGTAACAGTTTCTCCTTCACAAATCTACTCAAGTAAAAGTAAAAAGTATAGTGATTCAAAACTACTCCTAAAAGTACAAAATTTCCCAAAACTTACTCAAGTAAATGTAACGGAGTAAATGTAACTCGTTACTACCCACCTCTGCTCATGGGTGTGTTTTCCTGGTAACATACAACAACACTTAACCCCCTTGATTCGACACGCCACACTAAGTTCTGCTTTCTTATATCGAAACTACAGTTTTAAGGAACTGAAATATGCAGAGTTGAAATCCTGACATGTGGAGTAAAGCCTGTTAAACGATGATTCAAAGTAATGACATGATGCTGCTGAAGGAAATAACATCAAAGACACAACCTGGCCATTGGCCCAGATACCGGTGATCACAATGGATATTCAGTAAATAATAAGCTCACATACTGTGAATTGCTTTTAACGGAAAACATCTAATGGAAAAACCTTGTTTAGGGTCATGCAAGGTCATAACGTGGTCCTTCAACGTGACACATTTGTGTTCACACTGCTAAAACCATGGCTACATGGCAGATGTGAATGTTTCCTTTATGCTTCTTTATTACATTACTCACACCTCTATTGAGCGCCGTCACTAGCGGCCCAGTCACCCCTGATGCGTGTTAGCACCAGGTCTGAAAAGCCCCACAGAGCAAATATGAACAAAAACCCTTTTGGTTGGAATAGCTTCTAATATTACCTTCACATCCTGTTTTTTTTCTTTTTCCATGGAATAATTAAATAAGCAGAAAATCTAATAACAAGAAGTTTGGATATTTATTTTTCAACTGCAGAAATAAGGTTTCTACATTTAGAAACTGAGCCTAATATTAGCTGGAATCAAATTCCCATGGTAATAAGACGCCTCAGATGTGGTCATTTTGTTTTAATCGACAGTGAAGAATAATGACTCCAAGGCAAAAATGACATTTTCATAATCAACAGAAATACATTATAAGGCCCTGGAAGGCAGTTAAACTGTCACCTTTTAATTGGCTCTCAGTTAATTGTATGATCTTTTTCCTACATTGCCAGCCCACACTAAATATATGTGTGTGTGTGTGTGTGTGTGTGTGTGTGTGTGTGCGTGTGCGTGTGCGTGTGTGGATGAAAATGACATGCGGTTCAATTATAGTAAAGAAGCCCTTTTAATTACACAGTGACATGACTGCTCAGTGGAGAGCCGGAGAGAGAGCAAGAGATAAAGGGAAGCCATCTGTTTTTCCCACACTGTGCTCACTGACGGAGAGAGAGAGAGAGGGAGAGAGAGAGAGAGAAGGAGAGGGAGAAAGAGGGCAGGCCAACAGCAGGCCTCAGGACAGCCCTCACACAATCTGGCCCAACCACATTATAGCTAAAGAAAAAGACAATTACATTAACTATTGGACATCTACCACATAAAACTAAAGCAAACTGCAATTCTATTTGGCTCTAAAAAGACAATATACAATGGCGACCTATCTGACCAGCGTGACTGATCAGACACTCAGAAAGACTTTGACCATGTACAGACTCAGTGATCACAGTTTGGCCATAGAGACGGGTCGACACAGGCAGACCAACACTGGAGACAGAACAACACTTCCTGTTAAAGTGAACAATACAAAGACTTTAGATCTAAGTTCTTTCCTAAAATTAAACAACAAGTCCAGGATTTTGATTCCCTCTCAGATCAGGACAAAAGCCAACATTTAATTGGAGAAAAAAAAGGAAAGTGCTTTAGAAGCTGCTAAATACATCAGTGCATGTCATAGATGGAGAGAAACACAACCAGACTACACAGTCTCCTTATCCTTATACAGTCTCCCTGCCTATTAATGTTCTGTATATATATATATATATATATATATATATATATATATATATATATATATATATATATATATATATATATATATATATATATATATATATATATATATATATATATATATATTGTATGCATGTGTTAGTTATTTAATGTGAAACATTTATTGTAATTGTCTTAATATTTCATGTATTAATTGTATTGTGGTTTGTTGTATGTATATGTATGCTTTTGGCAACAATGGTTACCATTCATGCCAATAAAGCCAATTTGAATTTGAATTTGAGAGGGAGAGGTAGAAGGAGAAGGAGAGAGAGAGAGAGAGGGAGGGAGAGGGAGAGAGAGAGAGAGAGAGAGAGGGGGAAAGAGAGAGAGAGAGAGGGAGAGGGGGAGAGCCTGGCAGAGTCCCAGTAAAAGATGTAACCCTGCCAGACATACAAACCCATTTACAGTCCATACTGGCTCTGCAAGGCGCGAGCATGACCTGCATTTTAAATTTCTTCTTTGTACTTCTTTTTCACTTGGCTTTTTGGGTTTTTTTATACCTACTTGATACAGACAAGACAGACAAGTCAGAAATTCATTCTGCCAAAAAGTTTGCAATGGTTTCTTTTTGTAGTTTAGATCCCTTGGTGCCAAATAGTCCTGTAATGTGAGCCCAGTACTCGTCCAAAACTCACAATACGAACACGTTGTATGCACAATACTACACTTAGAAGATGCTGGAAACCATCTTGTGAACTGAGCTTATCTCACTTTATACCCTGTAATCCCCAATATTGGCTTTTTCTAAAGAAGTTGTGTATCCCTTTGTAAAAACGTTTCCCAGTTCCCCGAGCCAGATATGACACGGTTAAGCGTTCATTACGTATCGTGTTGAGTGCATCACCTTTTCGTGAATCTCCTGTGTGGACTGAGCGTCACAAAAGGCCACAGTTGCTACGTCTTTCAGGATGGGCATCTCCACGGTGCAGTCGCGCCCGTCCAGCAGCGCCACCAGGGGGCGTGGGTGCATGGGCCCATTCATGATGGGTGGCCTGATACCTGTCGACAAAACACCAGGAAAAAATTAGGAACATCGGCAGGAAAAAAGGTGCAAGAAAAGAAGAGGAAGAAGAGCATAATCAGAAAGCCACTAGTTCGTCTAGAAGCAATTACGACACACGCTTTGGGATTAAAGGTCCTTTCTGCCGTTTAGAAAAGAAGACTTTATTGATCTCCCAGAGGAGAAATTCAATCGTGCAGCAGCCAAACACACACACGCTCAACGGTTTATACAAAAAATTAAAACTAGAAATAACCAATAAATAGCTAAATAATAAAAAAAGAGCAATATAAAAAAATTTACATGTGCAAAAATACATTTACTGATCATTATCGTTAGCGCATCTTAAATCACTTCTTGTGTTCTCAGTTATCACTTTTTATCTCTTAATTGTGCAGCCACACATGAATGTCTGCTTCATCGAGTCTCTTCTGGACTGATGCAGTTGCTATAACAACTGTGTGGAAATAAGTGTGAAAGCTAAAATAACAACAACAACAAAAAAGCATATTCAATAGCCTCTGTCTGGTGCATTGTTTTGTTTTCCCTAAAAAAAAAAAAAGAACTCCTCAGAACCGTAAAAAAAAAAAAAGTTGTTATTTTGGTTTATTTATTAAAACATATTACTTTGCTGAGACTTTAAACAGTGTTATTAGGGAGATAAAGTGTTTAGGACAGTAGGAAATTGCAAAGAAAAAGAAAGTTGCCTCGGGAGACCAAAACCATAAAGATAATTTTACAAAAAAAACCTTTGTATTTTGTCTTGATGGAGAGAGCATGGAGAGTTTATTATCTTCATATTATATGTTAGTCTACTGTGGAGCATATCTTCGATAACCTTGAACATATTCTAAAAAATAGACAGTGATGTGTGTCTGATGAGAGATGATAACAGAAATATGTCGATAACCCTTCTGCATCTTTTCAACATGATGTGTCACCACCATCACACGTGGAGCGTTGCTAGGCACTTCAGGAGGATAAGTGGTATTTAACAAGACAGATGTGCCAGACAAGCCCAGTAGTGAGCCTTTGTTCAGGTTTAATAAGAGCAGCGGTCAATGGGAGTTGCATACATTAGTTTTCCTTCTCTAATCAAACACACTGCAATTTTCTGTGATTTCTTTGTTTCCCTCTCTCTCTCTCTCTCTCTCTCGTTGTGTATGTGTGTTTGTGCATGTGGGAAGGGGGAGTTTAAAGTATAAAGTTTAGACAGTCCCTTAAAAGTCTGTTTCTGCTGATGCTGCTGACTCCAGCCATCCCTCATTTCTTTCTCATTCCCCTCTGAGATGTGCAGGCTGGCATGTAAAATAGGCACGGCTCTTGCGTCATCTCGTTCAAAATGTTATCCAAAAACCTTTGAGATTCAGAGCTAAATTTAAATTTGACATTTGCCCTCTTGAACCACTCGTACCATTTCCGTAGGCCAACATTGTGGGAAAGAAACCAGATACATAGTTCATCCATCTACCCATTTTCCAACACCCTCTATAATCCTATTATGGGTCACAGCGGGTCTGCTGGAGCCTGTCCCGGCTTTCTAGATAGAAAAGTCATTGAAATAAAAAAAATATTATACGCTCTATTCAATATTTTTAATGTCAAACATTCATGTCAGCCTAAAAGTCAACAACATTGTTACTGCTGCAATCAAAAGTAAAAAGAATGCTTATATCGAGTAAAATTGAAAGAAACTTAATTTGACACAACAAACAGTAAAGTATATATTAAGAACTCAAAGTTGTAACTTTATGTCCAAATATCCATTTGGTACATCTCTTTGCCATGAATGTATAAAAAAGATCCTTATTTTGCAAAATGTCCTGGTCTATTATGGGGGGAAATACCATGATAAAAAAAAACATTAATATAACAAAGGAATAAGCAAGTTATGAGGACGTTCGGCCTGTTGAGTAGTCAGTTTTGTGAAAGACGTTATTTAAAGACACGTGATCCACTATGCATGCACTCTCTACTATTTCTAGCACTTCAGTACCAGTAAAGGCTAAATTGGATTATGGAGATTTTCACTTGAAGGAGTTAAATATGAACTGTTTAGTTTGAGTGTCGAGCCAACAGGCAAGCTTCGTCGCTTTTTCACTACTTTGTTTATCCACCTTCCTGGCACAGTGAACACTACGCTCTCTGAAATTCACTGCTAAGTCTACATTTTTGTTCTGACCTAGAGTCAAATTTTGAAGGCAAAAAAAGGGGGAAGAGAGAGTTAAAGACTCACTGATAGATTTGTTTAACAGGAATGAACTGACTTCCAGGTGACCTCTACACAAGCACACGTGTATTTGAAAACCAGGCTTCAGTGTTTGTGTCCCCACTTATGTCCACAAAGGAAATGTTAAAAACAGCTGTTCTGACATTTCCTTTGGCTTTTATTTCTTCATAGAGAGTATGAACCCAAGATATTTCACGATTTTCCTTCTCAACTTCATTTTATCTGTTTATATACACGAGTTTTTGCAATTTGAGGCCTGCAACACGTTCCAAAAAAAGTTGGTATGGGGACAATTTAGTGCTTGTACGAAGGAAACGAACATGTGTTATTTCAAATATGTCATAGGTAACTGGAAAGATGATCTGACACAAAAACAGCATCCATTTTTAGGAAGAACGTGCCAAAATAACCATTACAAATACTTAAGTTTGCGCCAACTTGTTGACACTGGCAATTACTTTAATTTCTTTTTTTTATAAAGTATTTTGAATTTGAATTCATCTACTAAAAAAAACGATCAGAATTTCAGACATTTAAAATTAAAGTGATGCAGATAATATACATCATAAACCGGCCAAGAATGAACCCAAATAAGTGATCTCCATTCACTCTTTTAAACAGTTCTTTGCTTTTGTATGATATTTGTGGCATGGATTTCTGAGACCTCTTGTAATGTACATGTCAATAAATGAAAATAAACACAATCCTTCAGTCAATTTCTGCATTATCAACTTATCTGTATTGTCGGATTTTCAGCCTGAAACCTGATCTGACGAGGCAGCTCTGCAGTAAGATAATAAGGTGTAACTTAAATCCTGCTCACTATGCCTTATGTGGCCTGGTAAAACATTAGTTTTACATAATAGCCTTTGCCTGGAGGCAGTTGCACTTCCACGTCAATACAAAATCTATGGTGCATAGCTGAGAAATTGGAATTCAGCAACAGTGGAAAAAAGAAAAAAAAAAGTAATCAGGGGCTTCAACATGGCTTTCACTTCAGCACAGACTCACATTTGTCTATACAATGGGAGCTGCAGTGCTAGTTCTTTTTCCTCCAGCAAACTAACTACTCTTTTACCAGATTTGATTTGATTGAAAACACTTTGGAAAATGAATTGTGTAATCAAATGGGCCGAAAGTTGATTTAATGAAATAATGAAATATTCCCGGTCTTGTCAGTTGTGCGTTAAAGCTTATTTGGAAAGTTACGGATTCCAGACATTTCTCCCACTCGCGCTCGGTCAGACTGAGGGAGGAAATAACTCTCATTCCAGCACCAGGATTGACCTTGAGAGGACCAACACTACTGACTGCTGAGTCTTACTATATTACAAAACATGATCCTGTTCACACACTCTGCCTCTCCCCCACACACAAGCCCTCAGACCCAACTAAAAATATGAATACGCTCTCTCTTTGAATTGCTAAACTCAACAAAGTCAAATGTCCATTATTACTTGGTCTCTCTTATTAAATGTTTTTTTTTTCCTGCTTTCCTGTCACATTAAACACTCATTAAATCCTTCATTATATTGAATAATTGCCCCGGCTTTTCTATCACTCCTCTCAGTTGCTAAATCCTTTTCCATCTCCTCCATCTCTCTTCTCCTTCTCTCATTATTTTAAATACTCCAGTAGTCTTGCTACCCCCTGTAGCTCGGGGGTGGGGGGGACTGCTAAGAGCTTTCGCTTTGCAAATAAGCCTCTTGACAGCCAACGGGGGCCACAGCTTCAGCTCTCCTCATTCTCTCCATCCAGCATTTATCTATGGTACATTCAGTCTCCCTACTATAAATATTAAAAGTTTGGAGCAAATGCAGCAATATAGTGATAGGCAATCAGTGGATTTGAAACTGGGGGTTTAAAACGATTTTGGTCTTAGTTCAAACCAAAATATTAATTTGTAAAATAAGAACAGTACAGGACTGTCTCAGAAAATTTGAATATTGTGATTTTCTGTAATGCAATTACAAAAACAAAAATGTCATACATTCTGGATTCATTACAAATCAACTGAAATATTGCAAGCCTTTTTATTATTTTAATATTGCTGGTCATGGTTTACAGCTTAAGAAAACTCAAATATCCTATCTCAAAAAAATTTGAATATTCTGGGAATCTTAATCTTAAACTGCGAATAGGCTTGCAATATTTCAGTTGATTTGTAATGAATCCAGAATGTGTGACATTTTTGTTTTTTTAAAGCAGCACAACGTAACTTTCAGCTTTTCTGAGTTTGGCGGCATCTTTTGGACAAAAGCGGTAGTGTTTTACCAGAAAGAACACTACGTTTCCCATGAGCACCAGCGCGTACTGCCATAAAACTCCTGTCCCGTCGCTGCATTTGTTTTGATGATAGAACACGGGACGCTTTTCTGTTTCAACAAGTGAACAGATTGAACGCAAAAAAAAAGATGTTAAACTGCTGGAAAGGAACTGGAATTTACCGGGATACCTTAAACAAGGAAGCCAGGGAGCGGGATATGGAGAAAATAATGATTATTAACGTTTGGGTTCATATGAAATCTCTACTGAAGAGCCATGTGTTTCATAGCCATGTGTTTCAATAAATTTGTATTAGTACAACATACAGTACATGTTTTGTATTCCTCTTACTTCTCTTTTCTTTTTTTTTGACTGCTATATTATGCTGAAGAGGTCCGAGGCGTGAACAATATTTTTGTTTTCCTCGTGAGATTATTTTTTTCCTCTGCAGCTACAAATAAGAGTTAATATTTTTTTCCTCAACAAACTAGTTTTATCTGAAGATTGGGGTTAATTGCACCGCAGAGAGCTGGCCAGCAACTGCGTTTAGCTGGCGAAGTGGGGAATAAAACCCGTGTTTTGATCCGCCCCGGTCTGTGTGAGTGTTTGTGGTTGAAGGCTGTTTATGGTTCTGCGTTAAATCGACGCAGAGCCTTCGGCGTAGGGTCACTTTTCCACCTTAATATCATATTTCCAGAGTCATTGTGATGGTACATCAACTTCCAACAGGTTTAATGACACCTCTGTCATGGTCTGAGGGGTCTGTATCGCCTTCACTGGCACTATGTAACTTTGAGGAGCATGGTAGGAACCCTGCCACACTAAAAGACTACAAATCGTTACGACTTTGACTGCTTTACGGCATACGTCACTTCCCCCTCCTTCCCGATTCGCAGTCGAGACGAAAATGGGCGGGGCGTGGAGCGCAGAGCTCCGCAGAAGCTGTTGCTGTTGCGGCTGCAGCAGCTCCACACAACAGACGTGGGGAAAAGATCCTAATGGTTTAACTTTTCACCGGTTTCCTGCTCGGAGGCAGAACCACGCAGGCCAAGTATCTGAGATAACAAAGTAAAAGAGTGAAAGAGTCGTCGGCTCGCTTTGGATCGCGGCTGTAACGACCAAACACCGGCTTCCACACAGTAAAGCCTGAATTATGGTTCTGCTTTAAATCGACGCAGACCTACGGCGTAGGGTACGTGGCGACGCGCAACGTACGGTGCGTGTCGCCGCGTACCCTACGCCGAAGGCTCTGCGTCGATTTAACGCAGAACCATAAACAGCCTTCAACCACAAACACTCACACAGACCGGGGCGGATCAAAACACGGGTTTTATTCCCCACTTCGCCAGCTAAACGCAGTTGCTGGCCAGCTCTCTGCGGTGCAATTAACCCCAATCTTCAGATAAAACTAGTTTGTTGAGGAAAAAAATATTAACTCTTATTTGTAGCTGCAGAGGAAAAAAATAATCTCACGAGGAAAACAAAAATATTGTTCACGCCTCGGAGCCTCTTCAGCATAATATAGCAGTCAAAAAAAAAGAAAAGAGAAGTAAGAGGAATACAAAACATGTACTGTATGTTGTACTATTATACAAATTTATTGAAACACATGGCTCTTCAGTAGAGATTTCATATGAACCCAAACGTTAATAATCATTATTTTCTCCATATCCCGCTCCCTGGCTTCCTTGTTTAAGGTATCCCGGTAAATTCCAGTTCCTTTCCAGCAGTTTAACATCTTTTTTTTTGCGTTCAATCTGTTCACTTGTTGAAACAGAAAAGCGTCCCGTGTTCTATCATCAAAACAAATGCAGCGACGGGACAGGAGTTTTATGGCAGTACGCGCTGGTGCTCATGGGAAACGTAGTGTTCTTTCTGGTAAAACAATACCGCTTTTGTCCAAAAGATGCCGCCAAACTCAGAAAAGCTGAAAGTTACGTTGTGCTGCTTTAAGAGGAATTTCCAAATTACTTTCTTCCCAAGATTAATTTATTCACATTGGGGGGATATTACTGAACTCTACCACAGATTTATTGCTCGACCACAATGTCATTCACCGTCACTCTCAATAACTTCTCTTAGTGGTCTTAGTGGCAGTTTCCGTTGTAGATTTCTTGTGTGGGCAATATTTTATGCCACATATATTAAACATAACTTACATGTAATGATGAATGGTTTCCTTTATTTCATGGCACATGTATGTGGCTGGTTTCAAGTTATAGCTGATCAACCATAGATTACACATAGCTGTGTATTCATGACTATTACTAAAGGCAAAAGCAATATAAAAAGACTGTCCGGGTAGATTTACTGTAGAAAAGTCAGCAGTGTGGATACACACATGCAATGCAAGGAGGGTTTCAGGAAGCCAAAATATGCCTGAATATCAAAATATGTTCAGAAAATATGTCAATGAAATACATCAATTTTGCAAGAAAGTGTTTATGCATGCATGTGGTGACTATTCTGCTGATTCAAAGAAGAATATTTTGCGTAAAAACAGCAACACAAGTTTGGCACATTCTGTGACCTGTACATGCAACAGTCACCTTTCGGTAGGAACAGGCTCTTACATGATAAATCCTGATGTGGACATGATATCCTAGGGGCAACAAGAAGAGTTATTGCCTCATCATCAAAACTTACTACTCATCCTAACGTTTTGAATCCACCGCTCCTCTGTGAAATCGTGAGCAATAAATCTCAATAACGACGAACTTCATGTCTACATGGCCGAGAGCCTTGCAGCAACTCGTTACAAATGTCTGCCTTTTGTTTTTTGAATAGAAAATAACGACAACTAGAGCAGCTGCATTAATTACAATTAACCCCCTCAAATTATAAACGGTCTGGACAGCCATCACCATTAACTTTGGAAGAATTAATTGGAAGAGGAGAAAACACTATTTTGGCACAAAAATGCAACGAAACTCCACGGTAGCTTTTTATTAAGGCACCAGTTCAGCAGTTACACACATAACCCAATTACCACACAGCTGGTGTGCCAACATCCTTTTCTCTGCAGCTTAATTTTATATTTTTAATTAACACCTTGTCATTCATGTTTTGACACCTGGTCAAGAGCCTTTTTCACATCATTACCATTTTATCTCAGCTTTTACTTTGCACAAGGAACTGCTCACTTGCTGCATATGTCTGTGGTGGTAACTGATGCAACCCTGCAGACAGTGAACACCAGCATCAGTGTACACTTATATACCTATGTAACCATCATATACATTTTAGCAGGTCAGACGAGATAATCACGCAGCTCCAAGCAGATTGATTGGAGACCAGTCCTGGGACTGCTTTTTAAAAAATGTATTATTTTTGTTTGTTCTGTGTTTGTCTTCCTGCAGCTGTACTACGGTACTTTGTTAGGCGGAAGAAGAACTTAGCTGTACGATTGGGCTCTAAAATGCCCTGATTTAGGTTCGGAAAGTAGTATTTTTACACATTAAAGTTCACAATAACACGCAGAGCTTAGCCAGCATTTTTTTTTTCATTGCCTAGGGGAGACACTACTGTCTCTACTGTTACGGACTATTTTGAACTCTTCTCTTGCCCATTAATCATGGCTCATAGATTTTACTACAGCTCTGTCATCAGGAAACGCTGACAACCCCCTCTACTTTCTTCTCTTGCTTATCTGCCTTCTCCTAGTTGGAGCCAGCACAAGTTTCCAGTCATGTGGAAGACTTCCTGCCTTTTTCCAGTACATAAAATATCTCATCCGTCTGCCCTCAACCACTCTAGATTGATTACCCAAACATCCCACATTAAGGAAGTCTTAGCGAGACTGAAATGAGCAGCTAAGCACCTTTCAGGAGCCTGCAGTGTGCTTACTCTTCTAGGGTTTGAAATTAAATAAAAATTACCTCGTAATACTTACTAGATTCTTGGACAGACAAAAAGGGTCTTTTGAAGGCATTGGATAGACTGTTTAAGGACTTCTAACATTTTACAGACTAAAATCACTTATCAAAGCATCACAAATTATTAAATTTTTTATCATGTTAAAATCACTTTCACGTTCACTTTCAAATTCATTTGAAGGAATCTTTGATCATTTTTAGGAAGTGTTGTCTAGCTGTCTCTAGACAATTCCCATTCGCAAATACTATCCAAGTAACTTAGATTTCCCATCCTGGTCATTTATCTTGTGACGACCACATGTTAATTAGAACCATTTCAACAAAGAGCCACTTCCGGTTGACCCGTTTTGTTTGGCGCCAATGTACGCCTTCCGTATATTTTTCCACTTTATTTTGATCTGCTCCGGTGTCCTGATGAAGCTTCTGCCATCTCTTTCGCGATCTTCATGTTGGTGTTTAAACAACTATTTAACACGCGCCGTCTCCTTTCACTTCCGGGTGAATGTCCCAGAGGAAATTCTCGAGCATGCGCAGACTGCAATATCCGATGTCTCCGTATACATGGCGTTAAAATTCAGACTCTGAACAAATTATCTAGGTGTTGCTATCCGATTATTAAATGTCCGATATAGGTCCGAAGTAGATCGGATTAAGGTGTTTACATGCAGTTTAAAAGTCCGAACGATGTCTTATACGATCAGAAATCCGATTGAACTGCTGCATGTAAACGTACTGACTATGTCAAACATCCCCAACGATAAAACTAGCTCACAGAGCTAATCACGACATCATGGCAGATAATTAAAAAAAAAAAGCAATGAAGCAAGAGACCAAACAAGAGTGGACACATAGAAATGATCAAGTTAACGATAATACTTGACTGGAATCGAACCAAAAGGGGAGAATATCTCTGTCGTGAGCTACTGCCATCAAATGATTCAGCAAAATTGGTGACATTTTCTTACTGTTTCCAGGTTCAGCACTAAAAGGTCTGTAAATATGTGGCTCTGCTGGATTAGCGCTATGGGGACCAACTGTTAAATTGGTCCATGGGATGTAATACCTTTGCATGCATTTTATGATGTTGTAAGTGGCTTTTGTGCCTTTGGTGATGCGTATTTTAGCCAAATAATTAGTTTCCTGTTTCCTGTTTCTGTTGTTAGTCTTGGCTTTTTGTCAAATTGTAATAAGTCTATGATGCAACACTTAGTTGCTCATTGAGGCTGTCCATGTGCTTTCATGCCTTGTCAGTGTAACTTAAAGTGGCTTTAAAGTCTCCTTTCATGTCAGTAATTATGATTCAAGCACAATCAGACGGTCATTTAGCACAATGCTAATGAATTGTAGTTGATGGCACATTCACATTGCAGTGTTTTTATGTTCCACTGTGCAGGGAAAAGAAGAAAAGCAAGATCAACACCTGTGACCAGTCAGCCATCTGTGACCGTAAGAACCAGGAATCAAGCCACTGCAAGCCTGATGTATTAAACTACCGGCTCTTCTGGCATGCTGTGACATCGTGTGGTTTGAAAGCCCCTATCTGCTCTTCTTTCTTCCCTGTGGTGCTGGTATCAATCCCCCACCAACCCCCACACACACACGCACACACATCTATTCTTGCCTCATTTTCTGATCTCCAACTCTCATTTCAGGTCTTCCACACTTTTTTTGTTTTATTTTCAATTTTCTCTTGTACTGAAAACCAGCGTGTCCCACCATGATTACATGTGTACTGGGGAAAAAAAGGAAGAATACTTAGGTGATAGGTGTTCAAAGAGCTTCACATATCTGCAGTCTTTTATCTCTTTTCTTTTAACTCTGCCCACCTACCCAGAAGACATATCTTTCACCGTGTGCCCACATTTCCAGAAATACAGGTGCATACTCAGCACGCCAGTTCCTGGTGGCTGAAGTGGCCACTATTCAATCATCCACGGCCACCGATCAGGAAAAGCCAGCACAAACAAATAAATAAATATATAAAATCTGCTCATACATATATTTATTTAGAATTTTACTACCTTGCAGGCAGTATTTCCTCTTTATACAGGACTGTCTCAGAAAATTAGAATATTGTGATGAAGTTCTTTATTTTCTGTAATGCAATTAAAAAAACAAAAATGTCATACATTCTGGATTCATTACAAATCAACTGAAATATTGCAAGCCTTTTATTATTTTAATATTGCTGATTATGGTTTACAGTTTAAGATTAAGATTCCAAGAATATTCAAATTTTTTGAGATAGGATATTTGAGTTTTCTTAAACTGTAAGCCACAATCAGCAATATTAAAATAATAAAAGGCTTGCAATATTTCAGTTGATTTGTAATGAATCCAGAATGTATGACATGTTTGCATTACAGAAAATAAAGGACTTTATCACAATATTCAAATTTTCTGAGACAGGCCTGTATTTCATGTTTTTTCTCATCAATATCATTTCTTTATCATACAATAAGTCGTGCATTTCAGGCCTGGAACAAATTCCAAAAAGGTTGGGACTGTCACATTTGTAGTAATTAAGTTGGTATTCTTGCACAGAATACTGTATTTTACGCACTACAAGGCGCGCTTAAAATCGGCAGTGCGCCTTATGTATGAATTTTGTTGTGCTTACTTGAAACAATTTTATGTGGTACACTGCGCTAAAAAAATGCTTGATTATCGGACCATTCCCAGCGGACTCAGGGACGTTGTATTACAGTCGGTCCTTGGTTGGATACGGGTTCCCCCGTCAGACAACGTTAGATAACTAATTATGTCGAGCTGGCAAGCAACCATCATCCAACATCTAGTCCATGTTACCTTACTATAATTAGACGTCAAGCCAACAGGTTTTTAGCGTAATTCTAGCGTAAAAATGTTGGAATACAACGTTGTTCCAACCTCCCACTAACTTCAGGTGTCTGCTATCGCTGGCAACGATGAACCAATCAGAGAACAGGACGTAGTACGACGCTTACCTTCTCCACTTTTTATTTGTGGATTTGTGGAAGACGATTATTTAAAATGTGAGTATTTTTCTGTATTCGTTACAGCTGAATGATATTCATTAATTGAGTTATTGTGAATGAGTTGAATAAAGTTCGACTTGTTTTATCATGCGCCTTAAAACCCAGTGCTGCTTATGTATGATGTAGGTTGATAAATTGAAGATCCTCTGTCCGTCTTTGCTCTCTAAACACTCAGCCTTTGATGGATACTTCTTTTATACCAAATTATGATTATAAAAACCGGTAAAAATCAACAGCTAACATAACGTCATGGTTTATTTTTCTTTCATGTCCTCACTACCACTAAATCATAATATTTCATACCAACTCTTTTTGGAATGTGCTGCAGGCCTAAAAGGAAACTTGAATTATTATGACTTTTTTTATTATTATTATTATGAGCATTTTTTAGCTCAGTACTCTCTAAATTGTCCACATGAATAAACATAATATTCACCAAGCAGGCGTATTTCACACACACAAACCTCTGTGTGTGTCTGTGTGTTTGTGTGTGTGTGTGTGTGTGTGTGTGTGTGAGAAAAAGAAAAAAAGACAAGGCTCTCATTAGCAGATAACGTCAGAGAGGCACTTCAGGTTTGTCAGCTTTTTGTTCCCACTACAAAAGATACCAGCAACAAAACAGACAGGAACATGTTAGTAGTAGTTTGGTCCAAGCAAACAATTCACTGTCAAAATCTGTGGTTGAGGTCACATAGATTCCTCAAAATATAAAAGTAGGAAGCAAATTAAGTGAAGCAATGGTCTGAATGCATAATTCCCATCCCTCTAGTACAAATACTGCATAGGTCTAGCAGCTAATTAATCTTCAAGCAAAGAATGTAGCTCAATAGATCAATAAAGCCAAACAGTGATTCAACAGCACCGCCGCAGAAGTAGAGGAATAAAGAAAGAATGTCTAACACTGCAGACAGGATTTCTCACTGGATTAAAGAACATGCAATTTATATAAAAAGGTCTCCAACAGCTTTTCATTGTGAAATGAAATACTCTAAACTAGCGAGTCTCCGAGGATGAAGTTAATTAAACAACCTCATTAGTAACGTATGGCTTTGTATCCTCAAAACCAAACTGGGGTGAATTTCACCAAGAGGAACCGATTATTGGCAACTGTCAGAAGTCGTAAAAGGTCAACAAAAGCTGGTTTAGACAATACTCGCACTACAGGAAATACTGCATTTAAATACAGGCTGTAACTGGATTATTACAGGATCGCCAGCCCGTTCTATTGGATTAACTGGTTAATATCCAGAAATAAAGTCACAATCACTTTGAAGTTTCAATTGGATTGGAGTCCATTTGAATAAAATGTGGACTCTTAATGGATTATTAGGGGTTTAAAGTGTTTATTACATTTACATTTAGGTGTTCACTTAACGCGGTCCTGGAAAAGAAAAAAAAAAGAAAATTAAATAATTAAAAAAGTAAATTATATGAGGACTTCACATGTCTAAGTCAATATATGTGATGAAAAACCAAGATGCTAATTGAAAATGAATAAATAAAAGCACAAGCTAAGGAAGTGGTCGTTATTGAAATGAAAGACATCTAATAAAGTTGCGGTTTATGTCTTGGAGCTAAGATAACGGATCTGTTTGCTTTGCCAGCGGCTGCAACAGTTTGCAGTTTATAGCTAAACAGTCATACCACCTGCAGGTTTAACCGACTAACTTGACTTGGTTTATGACGTATACTAAAAACAAAACATAAATCTCCTCACTGAAATTAGAACCTGCTCACTAATTGCTGCTTTTAGCTGTTACTCGGGAGGTCTGTTATTTTTCTGTTTTGATGAGCCTGTCTCACTTTTCAGTTTTATTTCCCTTTTTGAGCAGCATTTCCACATACATCTCTTTTTATGTCATACTTTTAAATGGAAGTGGGATATAGTGATTACAGTATTTATAGCGCACTCTAAGTGCTGTAAATTATACCGGCATGGGCTGAGTTTTCATATTTTTATTAACTGCTGCTGTCTCTAGCATTCAGGGATCTGCGCTGACATGTAATAAAACTTAACGGTGTCACCGGGCTTCTCTAAGCTGACAACATGTCACTGCATGAGCAGTTTCCTTCATTTTGTCCTTTGACATTAAAAAGTGTTGACAGCAGAGCTCCCGAGGAGAAAAGCCCGGGGCAATTAAACACAATCAGACTGCTCGCCACCTTTTTGGCTTATAATGTTGTCAAATGTACCAAACAAACTGCTCTTCAAATAGACAATAAAATCCCATTTTAGTATTTTGTTTCACAAATTGGATATTACAATCATTTGGACAGGACACCGGCATCTTTCTATGCTTGCAGGTCTGGGCCTTTATAGTCAGATCAAATGCAATCTAACATTTTTAGATGAAAGGATCTCAGCCTTTCAGAGCATGAATTAGAACTGTAGCAACTATTCAGTCCACAACCAGGAACAACAACCTTATTTGCAGCATCTATTACAGGTGCAAGGATTCACTATGTCCCAAAAAACGAACGCAATCATAAGATAAGAGTCTAAATTATTGACTGGTGTAGATTCATGCACAGACATCCCAAAAGCAAAAAACCATCAAGTGCGTGTGTTTTTTTCCGTGACCTTGGACTATCATACGGTTAGGCTGGATATAGAGAAGCTTTTCCCAAAGAGAGAAGGGAGATGGGGAACGGTCAGAAAGATCAAAAGTGCAACTCCAATCTTTGATGTCATCAAAAGATAGAGCCCGCAGCCTGTTGATGACATCACATTTGAAAATCACAGGTTTCTTTGAAGAGAAACGGCCTGTAAATTCAGGTTTTGCATGACCGCTGATGCTGTAATTCAGGTTTTTGGTGGCTAATCATCATCTATCTTCAACCTCTTTTTTTTCTCCACTTTTTCAAAATCCCCACTTCCACAGCTTTCTTTCTCGTGGCAGCCCTACCTTCATCCCATTTTCTAGAACAGTCTTCTCCATCCAGTATCACAAGGTGCATCTATCACCTGTCTGCAAACATGGCTGGGTGTGTGTGTGAGTGTGTGTTTTTACTTTGGTGCATGTGCCCGCTGAGTTCCCTTTATGTGTGTGTTTGTATGTATATATGTACTGTATATATGTATATATGTATATATATATATATATATATATATATATATATATATATATATATATATATATATATATATATATATATATATATGTATATATATATATATACACACACGTGTGTTTGTGTGTGTGTACTTCAAGGAAACACACACATAAAAGAAGCACAATGAAAGGGAAATATGTGTCATGTCCTTCCTAGCCCTCGAAGGAGAGAGAGATCTATTTCTGTCGCCACAAATGGAGGTGCTCAAGCAGCCTTCAATAGCAGAGATTTTCTATTCTCACACACACATGCACACATACACACACACACACACACACACAGAAAAGGCTAACCTTTCTGGTCTGAGAGGCTGAGCGATATAACAGATAATAGTGTGAGAAAGAACCGAGAGAAGGAGGAGACAGAAAAGGGGAGAGGAAGAGGGAGAAGGGGGAGGGGAGAATAAAGGTAAAATTATGTACACTGAGTTAACAAATATTGCTGCACACACACACACACACACAGACACACACACACACACACACCAGCACACTCACACACACACACAAGCACACTCACACACACAGACATGTACATGAAAGCACAGAGCTAGTTGTTTACCTAGAGGCATGCCTTTGTTGAGGAGATGTGAGCTTCCCATGGTGTGATCCCCAGCCGGCCGGCGCACAACACAAGCCTACAGTCTTCACACAGCAGACATGAACAGGAATCCAGTCAGCATATGGCGGTTGTGGCCAGCTACCTCGCTTCCCTCAGTCCTTCTCCCAGCCCCTTAGTGACAAGCATACACATGTGCTCCCCCTCTTTTCTTTCACTCCCCTCCCTTCACTTGCCTGCTCTCTATCTATCTTACCCCTCCCTCCCTCCCTGCCTCTCTAGCTACTTCCCTCCCCTTCCTTTCTCACTTTCTATTATACAAATTAAATACTGTCTTTCAGTCTCTCACTCCGTCTCTATCATCGACATGAGAACACGCGTACACAGACAGAACATGAACTGCTACTTTTGTGGGAATGGGAGGGCAGAGAGAGTAAGAAATGGCGGGGGAAGAAGACAGAGTATAGAGAGTGTGTGTGTGTGTGTGTGTGTGTGTGTGTGTGTGTGTGTGTGTGTGTGTGTGTGTGTGTGTGTGTGTGTGTGTGTGAGAGAGAGAGCAGGAATGGGGAGGAGCTAAAACTGGCCAAAATTCATCTTTTGTTTCCCGAAAGACGACAGGAAGGTATACAAAAGAGAAGAGTTATGCAATTACGGTACTATAAAAAGTGACTGAAAACTCTAGGTGTTTATGATATCAGGAACAACTGTCACGGTAATAAAATTTAATAGCACTCACGTAGAGCAAGTCACAAACTAAAATTAGTTCCTTTTTTTTTTAACTTTGACAAATTTCAACCCTTTTTTGTTCTTTTTTTTAAGTACACTGTTACACATACTTGAAGATTTCCTTAAGGGTATTCTACTCTAGAAATAAACTAATTTTAATTATTCATTACTGAAAATTCTGTTACGGAGAACACTAAATATGATATGTTTAACTCACACAATAATAATGAACAAGCTGAAAGTTTTTTGTTGAGTAAATGTGCTTTACTTGCACCAGATTTTCAACAAAACTCTTCAGTAACAGTAATCATGACTGAACAACACGATCAAATCTCACATGTTATAATTGTATATGATCCACCTTGTGTGCATTGAAATGTTTTGGTATTCTCAATAGTATTTGGCAATTTGTCATTTTCTGGAAAATTATTGAAAATGTTTACGAGTCTTCCTGCTTTCAGGGGTGCATGCAGAACTGCAATTGAACACTTTCTAGATTTTCTTTTTCTTTTTTGTAATTTTATCAGAGCTAAATCAGGTCCTTTGTCGTTAACTGTTCACACCAAACTTTTTGGGTAGGGAAGTGTCTGTTTTTACACACGAACGGATATGTTCAGTTTCAGTTCTAGTTCTTTGCAGATTGCCTCACCGACCAATAGTTGCATTTTTTTTAAGTTAAAAAGTAGAACTGTTCCTCTTAAGAATAATAAAAAACTGAATATTTTAGAAGACAATAATTACAATACAAGCTCCACGCTAAAAAAAGAAAAGAAAAGAAAGAAAACCAGTTGTGACTCCACCTGTTATTTCCAATTTGGCCGAGCTCCCCCAACATGTCTATAGAATTCTTTATGAAGTGCATCACAGCTCCAGCTTCTGAATGAGTGCCCAGACTGATTGAAAAATCCAATTGTTACACTTGGCAAAGATAGGGAAGGACACAGGGAGATTGGCCACCGAGGTAAAGCTGGGCACATTCATTATCTAATGTCTGCACCTACTTCCACAAAGTTTTGTTGCAGATATACTGTAAAAATAAAGTGATTGTAATTATAATAAGTAACAGCTTTATGGTCTGATATTTTATTTTGATGTGTCCCATGCTGTAAGATGCTATTCAGGATTGTTACTTTAACAATGTTGTTTAGATAAAGAGTCATTATTTCCACTTGAATATCATAATGGGTTATATACCAGGGGTTGTTTTGATGAGCATTGATTTATCTACACATTTGTGCACCCATGGCAGTCTGGGCTCCTAAGTGCTACCAAACATGAAGGATTTCAGCTAAACAAGCTGTCAGGTGGTTAAAATGCAGCCAAAGCTCCACGTATCTCTAGCATGCCATTTACACGATTTAAGTCTGAAAAACTAAAAGGTGCACGGTTCAAACCTGGAACAGAGGTGAGTTGTGGAATTCTGCCTTTCCATGATGGATCAGACCGGTCAATGGATGCATCAAGACACCAGCTCCTATTGACAACATCCAAGAAAAACAGCCTCCTTTGTTCTCCCAAACTTTCTATTTCTTTTGGTGTGATTAGCACCTATCACCGGTGTCTTACGGCTTCTGTCTTTTTCACAGGCCAACTTCATGGTCATAATGATATAAGCTGCCTCCTACCCACACCAAGCCTAACCTAGTTTAACAGCAATGATAGTCACATCACGTCCTTCCAAACTATTAGGAAATGTCACTGACAGCCGGTGGGCAAGTTGTTCAACTCCATAAAGACACAGAGGGTAAGGAGGATGTTGATTCCAACACCACTTAAAATCTGACGCTGGACCTTTGTTGAATGTTTACCACCTCCCCCTTTTACCCTTTTTCAATTGTTTTTTTTTTTTTACTCTGCTGGGCTTTTTTTTCAACTATGTAACAAAATGGAATTCTAAATTTTACATTATTAATGTTTAAAGCAAAAAAATAATTCGCTACCGGATAACATTCAGAAATTATTTATTGGGAGGGAAGGGGGTTATAATTTAAGGGGAAACCTAAACTTAAAATCTTTATTTGTGCGTACAACAAAAAGAGGTTTTTGTGTATCAGTTTGTGGAATCAAACTGTGGAATGATTTGAATTTGGAGTTAAAAGAATGTACAAACAAAACAATTTAAGAAGAAATATAAAGACATAGTTTATTTGAGGTATAAAAATGAAGACTGTGTTTAAAGATCAGCAGAGGTGCGTGTTCTGTTATTTCGTCATGTTGTTTTTGTATGTTTGTATAGATATACGTATTATATTTATATCATAGTTACTGTATATTATATTTATGATAGAGCTTACATTTGGTATTAAACAGGTTATTTTTGTAAAAATTATATATATTTATTTTTACAAATTATTGTATAGTATAAAACATAAATACAGGTATATAATTTATGTTTAGTTGTGGAAAGGGGGTGGGATTAAATAAGTTTATACTTCCTCCCAGTCCTTTTCGAACATGTAACTGAAATAGGTTTTTTTATGTGTTTTTTTTTCTTTATGTGGTGGAATTCCCACCTGTATTTGTTTCTCTTATTTTTTTTCTTTTTTTTTTATATACATGTTCGAAATAAATAAAAACGTACAAAATTATTTACAAAAAGGCATTATACACCATGCTTTTGCTTTTTTTGTCACGGTGAAACCGCACTAAAAGTAGGAATTACAGTTCTGGGCCTGTGCTTATCTAACGGGCCTGTCCTCTCCAGCTGTTAGGTTGGTCCATTGTCCTTAAATACCAAGCAGATAATCGGCTGTCAGGAGCATCGGTGTGGTGTCCGTCTCCCCAGCTCGTTCGCATGCTTGGACCCCACCGACCTTTTTCCGCAGCCGTTTCAACGTGCTGAATCAGCATCTGTTTGGTCTGGAAAAGAGATTACTCTGGTTGTCTTTTCAGAGTAGTAGCTGGATTCTCCAGGAGGTAAATGGACGTGCCGGAGAGAAAAGAGAACACCAACTCCACATGGTCCATGCAATTTCTTCTCCCTTTTCTCTTAATCTCTCCAAAACATCAGCACTTTTGATCAGTACAAGATTAAGGTGTGCTGACTTTGAAGCTGAAGATGGAACGCCATTCTTGTTGAACATAATTTTGGCGATGCTTTGGATCATCATGAGGGTCAACCATCCTGGTCAATGCACCGAAATGGACGACAGAACTGATAACACACAAGCGTGCGATTTTGAGCACAGACACACACTTCTATCTGTTGGTACGCGGGCTGATAGGCAATCAATTTTCCCAGTAATCGCTGATAAATACAAATTTTTACTTTTGCGCTTGAATAATTTATCTCTATTACATTGAAAAAAGGGGGAGGTGGGGGTGAACAAATTTGTGAGTATGATGTGCAGTCCATATATGATATGAAAACATATCCTATTCATCAGAAAACCCTTTCAGTGTTTTAATTTTGACTTATTGAGAATGTGAGATAGCATGATAAATGAATCGTACTTGGTGTTTGACGCTGGTTGCCCGTTTTTTGCTAATATTAACAACATGGTGATGAAAAAAATTGTTCCACTTTAGTTTTGGCAAATGTAAGAATGTAAATGTTTGCAAAACAGCTTTGGTAAGAAGACATGAGAGCTTGCCTACTTTGGGGTAATGGCTACTCTTCATGGTGTTAGCTTTGACTGCAGCATCCACCCATCCCAGACCTCCCTCTCCCCAGCCACCTCTCCAGTTCTACAGGAGGAATACCAAGGAATTCCCAGGCTATGGGTCTGTCTCAGTAGGACATGCCCACAAACCCTCTCCGGGGAGGTGTTGAGGAAGCATCCTAACCAGATGCCTGAACCACCTTAATGGCGCTTTTACACTAGTACCTACTCGGCTCTACTCAACTCAACTCGGCCTGGATTCTTTTCCATAACAATCCAGCAGCTGGAGCAGAAGTAGGAGGTTGGAGTGAAGCTGCTGTGACGTATTTGATTGTGTGATTAAAATGGAGAAGACAACAACACTAAAGATGTAGAACCTGGAGGAGATGATAGATGTGCTGCTGGGTCTGTGGCTTGTGTTCGATACCAAGTTAAAAAATGAGAGTGAGAGAAGCTTCAAGCAGCTTCACACTTTTTATTTTTTTTAGTTTGTCTCAGCGCTGCTGAAAAGTCAGCAGCTATGAAGAGACAGAGCTCCTGGTAGATCTGGTCGTTCCTTATCGCCCGTCTAGATCCCTTTTTAATTCTCTCCTCAGCACCAGGTTTATGAACATCTGCACCTCAGAGTTGGATCATGAAACAGACTTCTGCTGCCGTTGCTGGTGGAGTCCAGCCACGACAACGACCACAAGTCAAAGCAATACATTCATAATCAAAATGCTGCGACGTGATCAGAACCAGACACTGTTCTGGACAAAGATTCGTTCAAATTTTCACACTGAAATGTGAAACCATGGCATGTTTTACATATTCAGTACATGTCATTGAAAAGCCAAGTGTTAATTAACATTTTCATGCCTATAACCCCTTAGATCCATGTGTTGTCTGCGTAGTTACAAGAGTGGTATGAGATGGGATCAGAGTTTTGTCATTTGAAACACAAAAGTGCCTTTTTAAACCCCCACCCCTTAAAATACTAACTCCAACAATGGCCATTGTTCTTAGCATTTGGTGTACCGTAGTAACCTGCCTTTTCATGTCTTTTAATGAGATTGACTCTGCTAAACAAACTAAAGTAAGCCCGGCTCTCTGCCACCATACCTGTGTTGTGAAGCTGCAATGAAGAATATTGAAATGTTTTGCTCTCCAAAATGTTCTGTAGGAAATATGTTTACATTTCCTGCCAAAGAGGTGTGTTATTTCTTGTTTTTTCCTTCCCTTTCCAACTACAGCCTCCTGCCCTGGAGCATGCCCGGGGCTTAGTGCTTCCCAAGACTATTATATTTAGTTAAAAGACATGTGCTAAAGAGTACATCTATCGTTAAACCAAAATTGATTATTGCAGCAGACAGGCAGTTCTCTACCCCTGACTCAGAGCTGTGGAAATAAGAGCGGATGTGTCAGACTAAGTTCGTCACCAACTCTAGCATCCCTCATAATGGCCCTGAGCCAGATGGCTCTGACTCAAAACTCTGCATCGTCAAATGTTTGCGAGGACAGATTAAGTAGCTGAATATAAAACTGCCATGGGCATATTTAGCATCTGCAGTCTGCTATAATGCGGCACCTGACTGTAATGCAGATGGCACACGACTTTACATTACAATGTCACCAGGAGACAATGAGCCCGTACAAGCGTTGAGTAGATAAATGGATCAAATCAATGAATGGATGTGCCATCACTTTCTTCAGTTGAACACAAACAAAATTGAAGTATTTGTGTTTGAATCAAAAGAAGAGCGTTTAAGATTAGGCACACAGGTTCATTTATTACAGCTACAAACCGCTGATGAGGCCCGAAATCTGGGTGTAGTCATGGACTCGAAGCTGAACTTTCAGAGATGCATGAAAACAATTACAAAGTCAGCCTTCTATCACCTGAAGAACTGAAGAAGATTTACGCATGAGTCATTCATAAGACATTGTTAGGAATAATTTATGAATGTCTTTGAATACACTGGTGACAAACACAGCAAATTATTTCATTACTCAACATTGAATCCACTCCAACAGGTTGTTAAAGGAAAAATGTTAAAAAATACTTTGCTCTCATATTAAAAGAGACATTTTTCAGAAATATTTTTATGTCCTTTTATGTCCTTTTGTGCGTATTTTATACATTGGTGTAGGGAGAAAATTGTAAATGTTGTCACTTTACTAAACTCAAGGAGGATTTACAGTATCTTTCAATTGCACTTCATTCCCAATAGGGACATTTGTTTGCTATTTTTCTTTAAAAATAAAGATAAAATATTTGAAACAATTTATTCCATTGTCTTTTGTAGTTTTACCAAAAAAATCAAAATCGAAAATTGGGTTTTCAGAGAAAAAAAATCGGGATTTTATTTTTGTCCAAAATCGCCCAACCCTACATTGGTGACACAAAATGAAGGTGAGAAAAACAAAGTCATATGTATACAGGGTAAACCAAAGAGAAATGTATCAAACAAACATAATTAATGTTAATTTTTTCAATTAAAGATTTGTAACGAATCACTTTACTCTTTTGGTGCTAGTACGTACAGGTCGGGGGGCCCGGCTGGTCTTATGGCCCTTTTCCACTAGTACCTCCTCAGCTCGCCACGCCCCCGTCTTGCGCTTTTCCACTACGGGCCGAGGCGGGTGGAGCCGCGCCAAGCAGATACTTTTTCTGTAACTATTTTGCCGAGGTTCTAACCGGGTTGAGCCGGCACTATATCTGACGTCATCACCCTCCTCGCCAATGATGGGTCGGTGGGCGGGGCCGTCACACGTTTGAATCAGGAAGCGGGAGTCAGCGCGAGAATGACTCGCGGCTCGCAGCGATTTTATTATACAGCGCAAACGTCTGTTTGGAGATCCAACTCTGAGGTGCAGATGTTAATAAACCTGGTGGCTGACGAGATAATTAAAAAAGGGATGTAGACGGGCGATAAGGTACGATCAGATCCACAGGCGCTCTGTTTTACTCTCAGCCGCTCGCAGCTCCAGCTAATTTCTCATCAGCGCCGACACAAACAAAGCGGTTGCGTAATCGGGTACGCCACAGCAGCTTCACCCCAACCTGCCCACTTCTCACCTGGCTGTGGAAAAACAAACGAGGACAAAACGGGTGGAGCCGGGATGAGGCGTGACGAGCCGAGTCGGGCTGAGTAAGTACTAGTGGAAAAGCGCCAGACACAAGTACGGGGGGCTCTAAGGAAAAAAGGTTGGGAACCACTGATCTAAAGCACCTTGAATTGCCTTGTTGCCTGAAATGTGTTGTACAAATAAACTTGCCTTGTCTTGTAAATAGGTTGACCACATTCACAGCAGATGGAGAAGTCAGGACAATGAGACTTTCCCCCCTATGAATCCCTAATCAACAATCACATGAATTTCTTTGTCCAACTTGGGTGAATGTAAATGAGTTCATCAGAATTTGAAAAGTTAACCTCTTTACACCTCCAAGCTCATTCATTCAAACCTGAAACCCGCCATTTGCTGTCCAATGGAACAAGTTAATTCATGCTTTTTATGCAGAACTGTCGTTTAAGAGTCACTTTTTGAATTGCAGTCAGTGGGCGACATTCTCTGAAAACAGGCTATACCCCTTTGAAAATGTGGAGACCAGAAGCAGCTTACATGCTGAATCCTAAAACATATTCTTATCTCAATAGCTGCATTGATAATGGGCGTGAAGTTGGGAGATTTCTAAAAGATAATACACTGCAATTTCTAAAGCTTATAAACCATTTACCGTTTGAAAACACAGTTTTAATATATTGCTGTAATAACTCAACAAACACTGATTAAGGCCACGTTTACACCGGGTATTTACAAAAACGGATATGTCCCCCTCTACGTTTTGAAAAATACCATCATTTACACGAACCTGCATGAATACGCTGTTAAGGTGCTATGAGCAGCCAAACCTGCAGGGGGCAGTGTAACGAGAAGCATAAAGTCATGCTAGCCAAACAAACAGATAACTTCCAGTTACTTCCAAGATGAACGAGAGTCTTTCGTGTGGAGTTACTTTTAAGTGTGACGTTAGAATATAAAACAGGTAAAATACAAGAAAACATTGACGATGGCCAAACAAATTGTAAACACTGGTCCCACACATGACGCTGCACTGCAAAAACTCAAAATCTTACCAGGAATATTTCTTATTTCTAGTTAAAATGTCTAATTTTTAGTCAAAAAATCTCATTACACTTAAAACAAGAGTCATCACCAGATAAATAACTTGTTATTTATATGTTATATATATATATATATATATATATTGTTATATAATTTTCACCTGTTTCAAGTAAATTTTAACTTTTTTCCAGTGATGAGTCTTGTTTTAAGTGTAATGAGATTTTTTTGACTAAAAATGAAACATTTTAACTAGAAATAAGACAAATATTCTTGGTAAGATTTTGAGTTTTTGCAGTGTGGTGACGTTTCTGTGGCATAATGTGACGTTCTGAAGCCTAAATGTCCGTTTCCCTCTGTTTACAAGCAAACGTGAAAACTGAGTTTTTGCAAATCTCCATTTTGGCCGGAGTTTTCAGAAATTATCGTTGACTTTGAGCTTCGTTTTCGTGTAAACGAACGGCCAAAACACATGAAAACGCCACTGTTTTTGCTCCGTGTAAACGGGGCCTAAGTTCTTAATCGAAAATGATCTTCTCCAGGCTTGCAATCACACCACACGTGGATGATAGTATTAAAGAAAATAGAGACTTAAATATAAGAATCCCAGCTGCTTATATTACAAAGAATGTGTGAAGTGTTTTGCTTCAAAGACAAAACTGAAACTGACAACCAGGTATGAATTTGCGGGTATAGACAAATGTATCTTGTCGTCAAGACTGATGGAAACTTCAATGACCTCTTACACAGGGGAAAGTAAAACATTCCCCATGACATAAAAGAATTGTGAAACATATTCATCCCCTCTAAATCAGGACAGAGAAAGGATTTGACACTTAAGGGATGCGGTATCTGAATGGTTCTGGGTCAACAAGGGACTAAGGGGAAAAGAGCGGTGATGAAGAGCTGTGTTTATTTAATTTCACACTTGAGTCTTTCTTGTGTTCAACTAGAGACTTGGTAATCACAAGCTTTATCACTCCGGGTGGATGTTGAGCAGTAACCCCCTGTCCTCTCCTTATCACGGCCTACACTGTCTCCCCTTCTTCTTTATCATCACACACACATGCACTTCTCTTTACCTCTCTCCTCTCAACTAGGGATGGGCGGTATGGACTAAAAAATGTATCACGATAATTTCTGGCATTTATCCCAATAACGATAAAAATGGCGATAAAAAAATACCAATTCAACTCCACCTTTTTAACTATGAATCTATCTCGCTCTCAGATCCGCCATGTTTGTTACACAAAAACCTCATCAACGGGAATTTATCTTTCTTTCTTTCATTCTGGCTCATTTATTTCCTTCCTTCCTTCCTTCCTTCCTTCCTTCCTTCCTTCCTTCCTTCCTTCCTTCCTTCCTTCCTTCCTTCCTTCCTTCCTTCCTTCCTTCCTTCCTTCCTTCCTTCCTTCCTTCCTTCCTTCCTTCCTTCCTTCCTTCCTTCCTTCCTTCCTTCCTTCCTCCTGCTCTCTCCTTCCTTCTTCCCTTCCTCTTTTCCCCCTTCCTCTTTTCCCCCTTCCTTCCTTCCTTCCTTCCTTCCTTCCTCCTGCTCTCTCCTTCCTTCCTTCCTTCCTTCCTTCCTTCCTTCCTTCCTTCCTTCCTTCCTTCCTTCCTTCCTTCCTTCCTTCCTTCCTTCCTTCCTTCCTTCCTTCCTTCCTTTTTCCCTTCCTTCCTTCTTTCCTCCTGCTCTCTCCTTCCTTCTTCCCTTCCTCTTTTCCCCCTTCCTCTTTTCCCCCTTCCTTCCTTCCTTCCTTCCTTCCTTCCTTCCTTCCTTCCTTCCTTCCTTCCTTCCTTCCTTCCTTCCTTCCTTCCTTCCTTCCTTCCTTCCTCCTGCTCTCTCCTTCCTTCCTTCCTTCCTTCCTTCCTTCCTTCCTTCCTTCCTTCCTTCCTTCCTTCCTTCCTTCCTTCCTTCCTTCCTTCCTTCCTTCCTTCCTTCCTTCCTTCCTTCCTTCCTTCCTTCCTTCCTTCCTTCCTTCCTTCCTTCCTTCAGCTTTACACAAAAACATCATCAACAGGAATTTATAGTTTTTATCGCGAGATGACAAATTCTTATTGTGAGGAATTTTTTTGACGGTATATCGTGAACGGTAAAATAACACCCATTCCTACTCTCAACCCCCTCCTTCTTTACCTGTTCTTCTCTTACCATCTTGCTTTATGTCCTCTTTCCATCACAGTTTCTCTCTGAATCTCATTCACGCCCCATAACCCCCCACACACACACACACATGCACACACCCCACCCCCACTCCTTATTCCAGCATCACTTTCGCTCTCTTTTTCCATCTCAGGCTCCCCCATCACACATCTCCACCCACCCTCCCACTTGTTCTCTTCCCTCTGAAGTCACTGCAGCGTGTCTAATGGTTCCGCTCCTCCTCAGCAGATCCACCAGGCCGAGGCCAGACGAGCAGCAGCCCCGACCACAGCCTCCCAAGCGCCGGCCTTATCAAGACTGACAGCCAACTAGACCCAGAGCTATCACCGACACACAAACACACGAGTAATTACAAGGATAGACGCCTGCACGCTACACAGCGACATGAGTACAGCACATGCACCCTCAGACAAGAGGCTGCTTGCAGCACAAATGTATTGTGTTACACATTCAGATGCAGATGCACGTGATGTGAAATAATGCCGCTGCAGCCGGGCATGTCCACACGCACTCACACAAGGATGCACGAGATGGCTAAGTGTCCTCACTTGTTCCACACTCAACCCTGTACAGTGCACTACCCAAAGTGTAACCCTAAACTTAACAATTACCAATCTATGCCTAACTATATCCTCACATCAAATCCCTTTACTAGAACCAAAGAAATGACTTTCTGCTCCAGTGAGGTTAGTGATTTTACCAGCGAACAGCAGACGCAGGCACACACAAGCGCACCGGCGGCAAACTGGATTTATGGGTGCTGTCAGTGAACTGCAGAACAATGTGGCTCCCACTGCAAAGGAGAGAGCAGATAACTGCAGAAGGTGGCAATCTACTCTGCTGTTGTCAGAGCGGCGACCCGCAGGACGAACAAGGAATATAACCATCACAAGCAAAACGGGAGGGATGCAGTGTAGGTGGAACTGAGAGGAAAGATGAAGGGATTGCTGGTGAAAAAATATAGTTAAACAAAAACAAACAAGTAAGAACAACAGAAGAGTCATGAGAGTGAAGGAGGAAAGGGAGAGAGAGTAAGAAGCAAAGGATGCAGAATTATTTATACTGATATTAGACAGATGGAAATTTTGACAAATAACCACATGTGGTTTATGCGTGCCTTCTCTCTACACTTCATTTATCTGTCTTTTCAAACAGAGGTGATTTAGGTGGGAAAAATGCAATTATTTGGCCTAAAATGTAAAATTAAAACAAAGTTAAAAAAAAAAAGAAGAAGAAGAATGATGGCATCGACTGTAAAACAACAGCAGTTCAGCTCTGAAACCTCATAAAACCGAAGGAAAAATTCCTGAATCCTGACGCTTCTGCACTGGACCATTCCTGACTTCTGGTAAAAAAAAATTACGAGCTACTGTTTGAGTAATCTTTGTGATCCTTTTTTTTTTCTTTTCCTACTTTTACTTTTAAATAATTATCTGATTTTTCTCTATAAACATGCAATATTCTGTGAATGGGTAAATAAGAAACATGGCATCAGTCACTTGTAGAAAGGGAACAAGGGTTAAAAGTTTCTACAGAAATGTGTACCTGTTACCATTTAAGCTATCAACCACTTAATTAAAAGAGGGTTGCGATGAGTAGGGCCCCTGCGTCTTGAGCACCTGTGATGAGGTGAACTAACGTTTTGACATCTTCCATCAGCCATTCATACAACTTGTAAATCCAGTTGTAAAGAAAATGCTCTGAAATGTTAATTTCTTAATAAACAGATATTAAAATGTTCAAATGAATGGAAAAAAAGCAACCAATGTTCTCAGTCATCACATAACAAAAACGAAAAAACTAGAAAATTAATTATTTGAAGCAGTGGAACGGGTCTCTCTGAACAAACGTTCTTAAGAAATTCTGTTGAACACTGTCCTCTAAAAAGAAAGTGATACGTTTGTATATTCATAATGTCACAAAAGCAAGTCTTTGTACTTTAAAACACATGCACACTGAGTTGTATCCCCTCCTTATTTGGCTTGGCACAGTTTTGCATCAGGCCTTTATTACAATGCAGAAGCAAGTAGTAAACACAGCCTCCACTGTCACACATGCACACACACACACACACACGCCCAGTTATACAGTTTACAGACAGGAGGTACAAAAATATGAGGCCAAAAATACAAGACAAACCTTGCATCACCTTCTTCTGTGTCCACTGTTGCACTTTTTTGTTTCAAGGCTGAGTGGAGGTGAGGAGGTGTGGTCTGCAACAGATACAAGGCCAACTGTATGTGACTACGGTTGGTGCCAGCCAATCAGCAGAGCCGCACGCTGGACTGTGGCCAGTGGTGACATTCACTGGAGCTGGGGGAGGGAGCTCCGACTAAACTATAACAGGAAAAGAAATGTAGCCGTCACATAGACCAGAGGAGAGGAGAGTCACTGTTGGGAGTTTTCTGGCTGGGGTAGTTTTTCATAAAGATACAAGCTTGCATATAATTGATGTTATTACAGGGGTCTACATATTCTTTTTTTTTTTTTTTTTTACTCATTGATATACTCATTGATACTGCTGCACCTTCAGTTCTTTAATTGTATATGTCAATAAGTGCCACATTTGTTTATTTTTCTGTTTACTATTTTTAAATCTGGGTACAGCGAGCAAAATAACCTGAGTCAAATTCCTTGTTGGACAATGTTCAAACCGGGCCAATAAAGATGATTCTGATTCTGATATAATTTTGTCATTTATTTTGAGGCTTTGGTTTTATTCATGTGGTTATCCTTAAAAAAATCCCAGATTTTAAATTGATGATCATTAGGAAATATGAAAGTAGTTAAGTCGCTCCTTTACCTTGTTATTATATCTTTTTATATCCCTGAAATATCGGGTAACTTTTGTGGCATGATTTTTTATTTTCTTTTACATATGTATGTTGTCCCCTTCTTTTCCCCTTTTTGTGGCTTTATTGTTTTGTGTCATTTTGAAGAATGACTTTTAGCTACTTTAAACAAACATTTCAGCATGATAGTGTGTTATTGTATATGCATATGTATTTCCTTTAATCTTTTTGTTTCTGTTCCCATTTAGAGTGAATTTCTAGCATATGTTATTGTAAAGACTCAAAGTTAGTGAACTGTGAACTCACCTCTGCTTGAATAAATCGAACCAACCTAGAAAAATCAGAAAAATACAGTTGGAGTTTCAGACTGAAAGCGATTTTTTTTGTCTATGATTTCCTAACAGAAATTTGTCATGTGAAATTTGGTGCCTCTGTCTCTGTCACGTTTAAAAAAATGATTTGCAGTTGTTATTAAATGACAAGCAACTGTATCATCTCTCTTATATCCCCATCATTTACAACTCCTTTTCCCAAAAAGGTAGAATGCTATTTCCTCTCATTTACATTCATAATTTTATTGAAAATAGGATGCAAATAACAACAAAACGGTGTACATTTATTGTTTTGGAAAAACATATTGTTTAATGGCTTGAATTACTAATTTGGTCAATTATTATTAAAAAAAAAAAAAAAAAAAAAAAAAAAGAGTATACCAGGGAGGCAATAACTCTGAAATAAAAGTTGGAAAGCTTAGTTGGAAAAAATAAGTTTTAGTTAGTTAGTTTTAGTTAAATTAAAAAATATTGTTTCAATTATCTGCGATGGACTGGCAACCGGGTGTATCCCTGCCTTTGCCTCTCGCCTGTATTTAGCTGGGAAGGGCTCCAGCAAGATAAAGCGGGTATAGAAAATGGATGGATGGAAGGATGGATGTTTCAATTATTTATAAAGATAACTGTTTCATTTATACTACATTTAACAGTTTCTTATCATTTTATATAAATACTTTTTGAAAATCGTGCTCATGGATAAGCCCTGAATACAGGCATTGTGATGTAGAATTGTCAGATTGGTTTGATTAACTGCACGAATCAACACAGATTACTTTGTAATACTGTATTTGATCCGGTCTTTGTACGTTTTGACCCTATAGAAACGTAATTATTGCCATTTTCAGAATGTGATGTACCTGCTGTACTCTACTGCCCTTACTTTTTAACAACTTGTGCTTTTTATTACTTTACCTCTTTCTTATCATTTTATTTCATTTTATTTGTTATTTATGTTTTAATTGTGTCTTGCCGCTTTTAATGTTGATGTAAAGCACTTTCAATTACCTTGTGTTGAATTGTGCTATAGAAATAAACTTGCCTTGACTTGCCTTTAAAGCCTGACATATAAAATGAAACAAAGGAAATCCTTTTTTTAAGTGTTTCTATATATTATATATATTACTATATATTCTATATATTATAATTGAAAATACCCTAAATTTTGTCTTTAATATATTTTTTTCATCACTGATTATTTGTGGTAATTTCATTTAGTTATCATTCATTACGTTTTTTGTTTAGTTTTTGATCTAGGGTTGGAGGCATTGAAAAGTCAAAGCACATCCCAACTATTTGCCGTCCCTGACCCACCAGTCTGGCCCTCGGCAGGAGGGTCCCCCCTGATGAGCCTGGTCCTGCTCAAGGTTTCTTCCCTCCTAAAGGGGAGTTTTTCCTTGCCACTGTTTGGCTTAAGGTTTTTCTCCCACTAGGGGAGTTTTTACCTGCCATTGTTTATGTAATAACTGCTCGGGGGTCATGTTCTGGGTATGGGTCTCTGTAAAGCGTCTAGAGACAACTCTGTTGTATTAGACGCTATATAAATAAAATTGAATTGAATTGAATTGAACTATTTGAGAATCAGGTTTATTTGGCCAAGTCAGGTCAAACAAGACAGGGAATTTGACTCTGGTTGTTTCGCTCACTGTACAGTAATTAGACAAATGACAGCTCTTATTAACATATATCTACAATTTTTTTTTGTTTGTTTTAATATTTTTATCCCGATTTTTTTCCCCTTTTTATCACCCAGTGCTCCTACCGAAGTGACAGTCCTGGGCATTGTTCCCTCTACCAACCCTGGGAGGCCCCACACTGAGCTCAGGTCTCCTTCTTAACCTTAACCTTAACAATTTTTGAAAAAAGTGAAAGGTGCAGCAGTATTAGGGGTGGGACGATAGGGGTAACTCACGATTTAATACTGTGGCGATATGTGGCCCACGATAATGATAATATCACGATACACAATATCTACGATATTCGATATATTGTAAAGAATTTCATCGACGATATATCACGATATATGTGTATTAATGGTTTGTATTAATGGGCGTGGCCTAATGGCTCAATAGCGCCCCCTAGAAAACTTTGTGCCTCAAGCCCCACAATACGGTTTGACGTACATGCACGAAAATCGGTACACACCTGTATCATGTCGCAACTTAAAGAAAAGTCTCTTGGCGCCATGGCCGAAACCCAACAGGAAGTCGGCCATTTTTAATCGTGTAAGTTTGACGCAATTTATGCCATTTCTTTGGTCGTTAATGCGGCCCGAACCGTAACGTGCACCCAGGTGTGTTATACATCAAAATGTGGGTCTCCATCCTGCGATGATGCGCATTACTTTTCTCAGTCAAAAGCGTTACCGTGGCGACGATAGACGCCAAAAAGCGACCCCCCCCCCCCCCCCCCTTCATCTGATTGGTCCATTTTGATAGTTCCTACTTTCTGCCATAACTTTTGAATGGTTTGATATAAACACTCGTGGTGGTATCATCGGACTTAGTTTTGAGTCCTTGACCTTTATTGGTTGGAAATTGCCCGCGCGAGGGCCCGTTTATCGCTGCTTGCAGCTTTAATTATTATTATTGTTGTACAGTGATTGATTACTCTGAGACTCTATGAGTGATGACAGTTCATCAGAGCAACAAGCAAGCTTGGGGGGGAATAAACTGTCTTTATTTTAGAAACTGATTTATTGATTTATAATCTCCTAGTGATAGTTATAGCCAGTACTCGAGTTGTAAAAGAAAATCAGGGGGGATGGTGGATTTTATCATATGGGGACATATAATTTGTGCTGATTACAAATAATATAATATATTACAAATAATAGCAGTGACCAAAACACCTGCAGAAATACTGCAGTAATGACATAGCAGCAGTTAAATGCAGCCTTCTGTAAGCTTTAAATATCCACTGGGCTTACATCAAATACATCAAAACACAACAATAAAAAACAGTTTTCTGAACTTATCAATATGACTCTGTCCTTCATAAGTAAAATGGATCACTGCAAAAACTCAAAATCTTAACAAGAATATTTGTCTAATTTCTAGTTAAAATGTCTAATTTTAGTTAAAAAAAAATCGCATTACACTTAAAACAAGACTGATCACTGGAAAAAACAACAATTTTCACCTGTTTCAAGTAGATTTTCACTTGAAATAAGTAGAAAAAATCTGCCAGTGGAACAAGATTTTTTTGCTTGTAATAAGAAGATAAATCTTGTCCCACTGGCAGATTTTCCTACTTATTTCAAGTGAAAATGTAATTGAAACAGGTGAAAATTGTCAAATAAGTTATTTTTCTGGTGTTATTTTTCCGGTGATGACTCTAAATGTTGAAATCAGTGGCGTCAATTCAGTCGAAGCTAAGGTATGGCAAGGTTACGAGTCACAGAACTTAACTAGAGTATCAATCAACACGTCCAGCAAATACTCATCACAGAAGTCTATGTAGCTTATCTGTGTGGTCAAGAAAATTGGAACTTTTTCAAATGCAGTCTCGCTCACTGCAAAAACTCAAAATCTTACCAGGAATATTTGTCTTATTTCTAGTTAAAATGTCTCATTTTTAGTCAAAAAATCTAATTACACTTAAAACAAGAGTCATCACCAGAAAAATAACTTATTTGACCATTTTCACCTGTTTCAAGTACATTTTCACTTGAAATAAGTAGAAAAATCTGCCAGTGGGACAAGATTTATCTTCTCATTCCAAGCAAAAATAAAAAAATGATGAAATGACATAAGGGATGGAAAGGGGGGATGATTTGGACCGTTTTTATTTCAGGTGGGATGCCATCTCCCCTCATCCCCCCTCAACTCCAGTACTGGTTATATCCTTAAAAAAACCTGCCTAAAAGTGACAAAACAATCAGTACTGGCACCGTGTCGCCAGATGGCGGTAGTGAGCCTCAAAGCGGTTCTAAGCTGATGGGAGAAAAAAAAAACACAAACAACCAGAAGAGAGAAGCACAAAACCAAGATGGCGGTGCAGGAGACAGCATCCCAGCTGTCCATGGCTCTCAAAGTCCAAGAATACCCCACCCTGAAGGTAAACCCGCACCACACCGCTATCACCTGCTAGTTTTGTGATTATAACACTAGTCTGAGTGCACAATGTGCTTTGATGGCGTTTGTAAAAGGTGAATAAGTGGATGTTTAGATCGTGAAGGGGCAGCCAACATGACAGGGAGGCTCCGTTAGCCGCGGCGGGCTAACAGGGAGCTAACTCCCCCCAATCACCTGGATCTGACAGCTAAACACCCACACCTGCACACCTGGGGGGCTGTTTCTGATGAGATAACTATTAAACTGAAATAAGTTTTACTTTTAGGGCGGAGTGCATCAACACTTCAACAGTTTTAAGCCTTTAACTTTGACCAGGTGGTGCAGGTATTATTGAAAACCTCTTAACTGTGGCATCAAAGGGTGTCCAGCTGATTTAAAGAGAAAAAACGTTAAATTATAATAATAATGGCTTGGTTTTATAATGCAATCTTTACACATTAAAAAAAAAAAAAAAAAAAGGGATGCATGTGGTAAATGTCAGCGCAGACAGCCTGGGCTGAAACCACGTGGCTGCTCCTAATAAGATGGTTTTAATCTCTTTTGTCACCGTTTAAACGTGAATATCCTACCCGGTCAGGTGTGGCTGTGTTTTTAGAGATACAGCCCGAGTCCCGGCAGGTCCCGTGTGTTACAGCTCATAGCGCAGTGTCATCAGATGCTGCTTCTGCTTCAAAATGGCCAGTGAGGGAAAAAATCCCAGCCCGTTTCCGCGCACATAACTGCGTTACTGCGACACCGCGGATAAAACACGAGCTGCTGCTGCTGCACATCAGCAGCAAACTGCACCGTCCTGGGTGAGTATGATCTGCAGTGGGTTTATTTGTTAAAACAAATGGTTGTAGTAGTAAGGGATGCCGTGATGAAGATGCATCTGTGCTGAAATGCATGGCAGTGGTTTTGGGGATGTGTCTGCTGCAGTAAGGTGGTGATGGGCACCATTTTAAAGACAGAAGTGATGCTAATAATGGGCAAGAAATTGAAGTTTAGCTCTAAAAGAGACCGCGGTTGAATTGGTTTGATATTGGATATTCGACAGTCAAAGACATCCATTTAACTTGTGATACATACCACTGATTTTGGTCATATTGCTTATGATGTGTTCATGGTGATCTAGAGTATATATCACAAGAGAGTAATTATTATAAAATCATATTATGGGCTGATTTAATGAGGTTTAATGATGATTTAATGAGGTTTAATGAATTCAACACCAAATGAATTCAACACCCATAAAACTTGTGATACATAACACCAATTGTTTTCAAATCACTTGTGATGTGTTCATGGTCATCCAGACTATATATCACAAGACAGTAATTATTTAAAAAAAAAAAATCATACTATGGGCGGTTTAATGTGGTTTAATGAATTCAACACCCATAAAACTTGTGATACATAACACCAATTGTTTTCAAACCACTTGTGATGCATTCATGGTCATCCAGAGACTATATATCACAAGACTGTAATTATTATAAAATCATACTATGGGCTGATTTCTGCTGCAGTAAGGTGGTGATGGGCACCATTTTAAAGACAGAAGTGATGCTAATAATGGGCAAGAAACTAACAGAAGAAGACCGCGGTTGAATTGGTTTGATATTGGATATTGGATATTCGACATTCAAAGACATCCATTTAACTTGTGATACATACCACTGATTTTGGTCATATTGCTTGTGATGTGTTCATGGTCATCTAGACTATATATCACAAGAGAGTAATTATTATAAAATCATATTATGGGCTGATTTAATGAGATTTTATGAATTGGTATGGTTTGAAAACAATCAGTGTTATGTATCACAAGTTTTATGGGTGTTGAATTCATTAAATCTCATTAAATCAGCCCATAGTATGATTTTATAATAATTACAGTCTTGTGATATATAGTCTCTGGATGACCATGAACGCATCACAAGTGGTTTGAAAACAATTGGTGTTATGCACAAGTTTTATAGTTGTTGAATTCATTTGGTGTTGAATTCATTAAACTTCATTAAACCTTATTAAATCAGCCCATAATATGATTTTATAATAATTACTCTCTTGTGATATATACTCTAGATGACCATGAACACATCACAAGCAATATGACCAAAATCAGTGGTATGTATCACAAGTTAAATGGATGTCTTTGACTGTCGAATATCCAATATCAAACCATCAAACCAATTCAACCGCAGTCTAAAAGAGGGACGTGGGTTGTTTCATTTTGATGTTATATTGGGCATAAGAGAGCAAAAGCTTGGATGTCTGACGCAGACTTATGTCTCATCTTATATACATTCATACAGCCATTTTCATCTAATTGTTGAGCTAACTATATGCATTTTTTTTGTATTTTATTTATCCAGGAGAGTCCCATTGAGATACAATATCTCTTCTGCCAGGGAGTCCTGGTCAAGATGGCAGCAGAAAAATAAATTCAGTTTCATATAAAAGAAAATACATACAAGGACAAGTAACTTTACAAAAAAATAAAAACATATCAAAACAAGAAACAAACATAAAACATACAAGGATCAGAAAGCTAAAAAGAATTCATGACAAAGAATGACACTTGATTAAAAACAATGACATTGTTCTGTGAAAAATGATTTTAACATATGTTTGAACATGTTAATAGAGGGCAAATGCCATTTAAATGCTATACAGATAGATGTGACATAATAAATGCAGCTCTGTTGTCTCTTTACTCTCTCTGGTTGCTTGTTTTGTGTCCAAACAATAAAAGTCTTTGACAGGGTCATATTTCAGTATTTCTGTTTTCACACAATCATTTTTGTATAAAATGGTGATGACAGGGATGATAAAAGCGAAGAAGAGTTAACATGTGTGTCTGGTGTAATCATGTTGAACGTTTACCACAATAGTGATGTTTTCAAGCTCTGTTTTCTCAGTTGATAATAAGATGCCAGAGTATTAAACATTTTTCTTCTATTTTCAAACTGTCTCCTGAGTGACTGAAATTAAATGCAAACAGGTGAAATATTTTAATTTACAATTTTTTTTTTTTGCTATGGTAGCAATTTACCGAAACATTAAGGATATTAAATAAATATGCATTTAAAGTGCAGACTCTACTTTTCACAAAGTAAGTGGCTGGATGAGAGGGTGAGTAATGCAAGAGATGAAATGACAACCTAAATTGGTTTTGTCGGTTTCTTTAGCATCTTTTCACTTTCTGTTTTCAGAGCTATCATTATTATTACTCTTACTATTATTACAGCTATTCTTATTATTATTATTATTATTATTATTTTGTGTAACCTCATGATACTTAATTTGTTCTTTTTACATATTCTTTTATGTTAAAAGGTGGGCAAGATAAGCTTTATGCTTCAAGCCCAGACCTTTTCGGTCAAAATAATCACAATGTTGACCAGGGAAAAACCTGTGGATTTTTTTTTGTTCTTTGTTATCTTGCTTGTTGATTTTTATGCTTGTGATTGACCGAAATAAAGATTAACTAACTAACTTATATTGGGCATAAGAGCAAAAGCTTGGATGTCTGACGCAGACTTATGTCTCATCTAATATACATCACCAACAAAATACAACTATTTCAGAATCAGGTTTATTTGGCCAAGACAGGGAATTTCACTCCGGTTGTTTTGGACATTGACAGCTTTTATTAACATATATACATTTTGTCTATATATACATTAGCAGTAAGGTGATGGGCACCATTTTAAGACAGAAGTGATGCTAATAATTGGCAAGAAATTGGAAGTTTAGAACTAAAAGAGGAACATGGTGTTTCATTTGATGTTATATTGGGCATAAGAGCAAAAGCTTGGATGTCTGACGCAGACTTATGTCTCATCTATTATACATCACCAACAAAATACAGTGTATGATGAATAATCTGCCGTTGTGGTTGTTAGATTAGTTATTTTATAAAGGAAAAGGTAATGGCAGTATACATATAGATTAAATTTGTTGTGCAAAACAAATGTATAAAGAGCTGGGCTTTCTATATATGACTACTGTCTTTTCTTTTTTGTCATTGGTTTGTTAGGATTTCACATTGAAGTCAATACTTAACAAGCAAGCGTTGTAATGTTGCTTTTTTTAATGGTCAGACTACCATTAATTAGCAATGTTAACCTTGGTGAAGAAACCTTGGTGAAGCCTCTGTGTCTCCTGCCATGATCCGCTCCCGAACTAATCATAAAAGACAAAAAATTGTGCTCATATGGTCTGAAATGCATTCAGAGGTCCTATGTCATTTATTGCAAGGTCGTCTGGAAAAAAAGTAAAAAAGGACTAATTGCTACAATGGCCATTGTTGTACAAGATCTGCTGAAACTACATTGTAACCATATTTATGTCATTTATCTTCCATCTCTTTGTAGGCATGAATGCAGTTTTAAGTACGGTATATGAGGTATATATATATCTATCTCATTATACTTTGATTTAAATATAAGTTAATGCTGTATGGGCACTGAATGATATAGAGCTTAAATGTTATTTTATTTTTTTCAGACACAATGGCTATAGGCTATAGCCCTTTTCAAACATGAGCCATGTAGCATTAATGATGTCTTATTAAAGTGAGGGCTTACAGTCATTCAAACCATGGTGTCTTTCCATCGAAGTTCTTCACAGCTGCATTCAGACATACTTCTGAAAGTGACAGAGAGGACCATGGTGCATGTACCACCGTGGCTCTCCTGTATGTTTTGTTATTCATGTTGTACATGAGAGTAAATCAAATCAGTAGAGTCCTCTTAAAGTCCCATTTTTCTCATCACGTCATGTATTTATCACTATAGCAATCTTATGGCTGTGCCAGGTGCGCAGTGATTATGTAAAACATAGGATATGGGTAGAGGCAGATAAAAATGTCAACCTTACTGAATAGTCTGTTTGAGTCAATAAAAATATGATTGTTGTTTTCATTAAGGTTCAGCTTTGCTATGGTATAAATGTACTCCTCATCAGCTAGACTAGAGAAACACATTTTTGACTTCACCTGAAGACACAATCATCACGAAATGGAGGAGAGACATTAGAATAGAACTTTTATTTATCTAATAACATAATATCTTCGTTCCTCCTAAGAGAGCGATCTTATGTCAAATGAATCCAACACTGCCCTGCATGCTTCTCAGTAAATGTCAGTGCTACAGTCAAGACTTGTGATACTTCTTTGTTATTAGATCTGAGTAGTCAGGTTGCAATTGAAAAATGTCATGGAAAAAAAAAAATCCAAGTTCCGAGTTATTCACACAGGACTGAATTTATAATTGTATATTATTGTCTATTTACAGTATTTGGATTGTGCTTTTTCTCACTACAGCACTTTGTTGCAACATGTTCTGTAACACATACTTTTTCTCATTTACGCATTTTTTTGGTTTGTTATTATCATACAGTAGTAGTCTGAAAATGTGAAAATTAGGCTAAATGTTAAATAGCATCACTGATTTAATAACTAAAGCCTCATCTGACATAGCCATAACTGTATGCTCTCTAATAAAAGTCATGGCTGTACTTTAATCTTTAGCTATATTTACATAAAGATTCTCTGATACAGAGATACAGTTAGTTCCCATTCACATCTCAGTGCTGTCCACTAAGGTGAATGTTGTTGCTTCCACTTACTGAACAAGAAACTAAGAGAGAATTATTGTGGTACTTGATAGGATGTATTTTTGAGGTAACATGGGACAAGGATGTTGATATAAATCATTTGATATTTGCCAGCCAAACAAAATATGGCAGTAAAGAACATTTATCTATTTTTTTTTCTCTCCTTTTGTACAGTAGATACCGTATACATATTCTAGACCTCATTTACATTCATGGTATCAAGCAAAGTGAGAATGTTAAGAGGAAATCTGTGATAAGACAGATGGTCCCATTCAGCTTTTCAGTTTTGGGATAGATTCCCCAAACCCCAGCAAGATTTATTCAGTCATGTTGGCTTATTTACATAATTCCTCTTCAGTTTTAGTGATCTGTGAAATTAACTTGGCAGTAACTTGAGTGAGAAGAATCCTCTCAGTGGATCAAAGCATGCTTCTTAATTTTTACTTAACCACAGAAGTCACATAAAACTAGTTCATTTATGTCAGGGGTAATCCTTCTTCTGGATTAAGTCAGGCAAAATGTGTTTTTAATTTTGGATCTTTTCATCATTTTATGTGCATGAATATAAGACGGCATGTTATGTCCTTGAGGAATGAGAAGGATGGGATTGTGAACGCTGTCTTGTTGATTTTTCACATTGTGTTTTTTATTTGCTGTAATTAAGCCATATTTAATCTTAATTAGGTACAGTTCATATTCATATGTGGAAAAGAGTCTTTTTTTTTTTCTTTTCCCCCAAAGAAAACATATTTAAAGGTTCTTAAGTCAGTCATGCCTCAGTTGGCCACAGAGAATATGAGGAAACTGGTGATTGCACAAGCCATCTTCATTCAGGGTGACACATTATAAATTAGGGTTGTGCTAGAGATTTGGCCCAGAACCGTGTGGTATTAGAGTCTGTAGTGCTCACATTTTGTATTCTTTATCCAACGTGTTTATACCCAGTTCTCCACAAACCTTTCTAAACTGCACAGTTACCCTTGTCTTTCTGTTTAACTTTGATGAAAATGTCTTCACAGGTGCCATATGAGACTCTGAACAAACGTTTTCGAGCAGCTCAGAAGAACATCGACCGGGAGGCGAGTCACGTCACCATGGTCGTCGCAGAGCTGGAGAAGACGCTGAGCAACTTCCCAGTGGTCGACTCTGTGGTGTCACTGCTGGATGGAGTGGTGGAGAAACTAAGTGCCCTGAAGAGGAAGGTAAGCATGTCCAGACACACACAGGTGTTTTCATCTAATAGTTTTCTGTTGCTGGATGTCGTCTGGCACTAGCAGCGTAAAGCTCTGTTGTCTCTTTACTCTCTGGTTGCTTGTTTTGTGTCCAAACAATAAAAGTCTTTGACAGGGTCATATTTCAGTGTTTCTGTTTTCACTAGTGTTGTCCCGATCACGGCATTTTCAAAACATCGGTATCGGCCAAAAAAGTATCGGGACATACCTACTTATTAATGTTTTTTAATATATATTAAATCGTTTTATATATCATTGCATTTAAAGTCACTTCCGGACGGGAGTAAGCTGAACTAACATGGTTTACATGTTTGAATTGTGAAATTTTATATATGTTCATGTTGCATTAAGCTGCTGCTATTCATTTCATGCCATTCAGAATGTTGCACTAAGGTTAAGCAAAAAAGTATTTTAATTTTCTTGTGTTTGTGAGTTTGACTGGATGTCATTCAACTACCTCTTTTGAAGTTAAATTTATTTATTTTTGTTATTGCGCTATTCTGCACTTTTTGTTTTAGTTTACAATTTCATGTTTTTACATTTTGTGGCACCAGAGCTGATAAGCTTTGTTGAAATATATGTCCATGTTCTTCTCCAAAGGACAAGAAAAGAAACTTGGGATAATTTAGTTTTAGTCCTTTTCTTTTTTTTAATTCATTGCCAAAATGTATCTGATCGGGAAAAAGTATCGGAAATATATCGAGAGCCAAAAAAAGTGATCAGATCAGGAACAATCGGGATTGGCAAATACTCAAACTCAAGTGATCGGGATCGGATCGGGAGCTAAAAAATCCTGATCGGGACAACCCTATTTTTCACACAATCATTTTTGTATAAAATGGTGATGACAGGGATGATAAAAGCAAAGAAGAGTTAACATGTGTGTCTGGTGTAAATCATGCCAGCTATGCTTGTTGAACGTTTACCACAATAGTGATGTTTTCAAGCTCTGTTTTCTCAGTTGATAATAAGATGCCAGAGTATTAAATATTTTTCTTTTATTTTCGAACTGTCTCCTGCGTGACTGAAATTAAATGCAGACAGGTGAAATATTTTAATTAGCAATTTTTTTTGCTATGGTAGCAATTTAACGAAAGATTAAGGATATTAAATAAATATGCATTTAAAGTGCAGACTTTACTTTTAACAAAGTGGCTGGATGAGAGGGTGAGTAATGCAAGATAAGTGGGGGAAGAAAAAACAAGAATATAGTATAGAAACTTAGAAGTTTGTACATAAGTCCTTGCAGAAGGGGATTCAGCATACTTGTACGTAATCTTCTGTAAGTTTGACTGCTACGTTTGATCTACTGATCTTCCAGATATTTGACTTTATTTTTATTATTTGAGTATTCACGTAATCGCTCCAGAACATCTCTTGAATAGCTCAGGAATCTGGAAAAGGCTGTCATGCCATGTGAAGCAGTGATTTGTGGAGGAAAAGGAAAAAAATCATAGCTTGAAGCTGCTAGTCTGTACAGTGATTTACTGGGGTTGTGGAGACGTTTCCTTCCGGTAATGAAGAAGTCTCTCAAAAAAACCTGAAGGTCCAAACAAAAACAATGCAATTGTGTTAAATTCTGAAATAAACTTTATTTTCAAGATGCAAGTTTCAGTTTGGTAATTTCAGGAAGGGTCCAGATGCAACAACTTTTTTGCAAAAGCGAAATGCATGTTCTTTACAAACGGATGTTTTTTAAACAAGTCACATTAAACAACAATAGATGTTTCTTATAGCTCTCCCAAGCAGAGGAATCAGCTTTCTTCACTGAATAGACTTGTGATGACATTACCTTGGGTCTGTTATCTTCCCTCCTACTTTTTGGAGGTTTGTTTGCGGATGCGATAGTGAAAAGATAAGAACGTGTCACAGGAGGATACTGTGAGGAGGATAAGCTTTGTTTTCATGGTCTCTGCTTGTTGAGGGTCAAACTGACCTACTGCTACTGGAAGTAAATATTTATTTCTGCCAAGTTAACTGTCTCAGCACATGGAGAAGATAAACATGAAAACTTTGCTCTACAAGATGCTCATTCAGCTTTTATATAAGCTTCTTTTTCCTTTTGTATTGTCTGAAGGCCGCAGAGTCTATTCAAGCAGAAGATGAGAGTGCCAAGCTGTGCAAGCGTCGTATCGAGCACTTGAAGGAGCATAGCAGCGACCAACCGGCCTCGGTCAACCTGTGGAAGAAGAAACGCATGGACCGTATGATGGTGGAGCATCTGCTGCGCTGCGGCTACTACAATACAGCTGTCAAACTGGCCCGACAGAGCGGCATAGAGGTCATTATTTGTGAACATTTTCAGACATGTTTAAGTCACGGCTACCAAACAAGTGTGAAAAATAAACCATATTGGAAAAATAAATCAACTGTATTACACATAAAGGACTGTGAATGTGAGAATATAAGAGGTACATTTAGCTGTTTGCAAATATAAGTTGCATGGGTGTCATGTCACTTCTTTATATTTTTTTTAGGATCTGGTGAACATAGAAATGTTCCTCACAGCAAAAGAAGTGGAGGAGTCTCTGGAGAGGCAAGAGACCGCCACTTGCTTGGCCTGGTGCCATGACAATAAGTCCCGCCTTCGCAAGATGAAGGTAATTCATATTATCAGAGTTAAATATCAACTTTTATAATTTCGAGAATTTTATTTCACTTAGACAAAATATTTATTTAAAAAAAAAACACAGGCATCATTTTATATCAGGCTCCTGAAGGTTTCTGAAAAACTTGAAGACATAACTGCTTTCCAGTAAGCTATAAACATAAAGAATAATAATACTTGAGAGATTAAACCTTTTAGTTAGGTTTTATTGTACGCTTTTGACTACCCCTTTTGTTTATCAGATAGTTTGTCCTAAGATAATAACACGCACCTTCAAAGGTATGAGCAAGCAAACCAGTCTGAAAGTGATCAATTCCGTTTTATTTATATAGCGTCTATTACAACAGATGTGGTCTCTAGGAGACCAGAACACGACCCCCAAGCAATAACTACATAAACACTGGCAGGTTAAAAACTCCCCTAGTGAAAGAAAAACCTTAGGCCAAACAGTGGCAAGGAAAAACTGGCAAGGACCTGGATCATAAGGGGGGAAGAAACCTGGACCTGGATCATAAGGGGGACCTGGATTCTGCTGAAGACCAGCTGGGCAGAACAGGAAAAGAGAAAACAGACAGAGAGAATGGAGAACAGAGAACGGAGAGACACAGACACAATGGCTAACTGCTGCACTACAGGGATGACTATATAGGATCACTGTATGTATGAAGCATTTATTTATTTATCTACATTTATTGGATCCGAAACATTCCTAATATAGATGTAAATTTAACGATATAACTCGCACCTAGCCACAATTTATAGACAATACTTGGTTCAAGATATGTACGGGTCATGTAAAGTTTAAAAAAAATTAATGAATAAATAATTTTGGTAAGGTATTTTTACAGTACTTACTACTTATGGGAGTTTTTATGTCCAGAAAGTAGCAACAAATGAACCAGATTATACCAGATATAATTCATTTCAACTAAATAACTAGTAAAATTCAGAGTAGAGACAATAATCTCATAAACTAGCATATTTTGAAGGTGGAATTTATTTTTCTGTGATGAATTATTTGAAAATGTTGTTATATATGTGTTTCAGTTCAGCTTCATGTCACAACATGATGGACAACATGTACATTTTTCTTTAAATTCAGTTATGTATTTATTTATTCCCATTTTTTAACACCAGGTAAACAGACTTGAAATGTTTTTTTTAGTTTGTTTAAACTCATTTAATTTTTCTTAAAAATGCCGAAAGCACTTTATGCTACAAGCCATATTCAACCTTGTGCACACCGATACATTATTGAAATAACTTTTGGATTTGTTGTCCTATGCCAAAATACTCAAAATTAAAAACTATCTGTACCTCTGGAGCTACAGCAGATGTGTATTTTTATTTTCCTTTTCTAAAAAGCAGTTTTACAGCTCACTAACCCTGCATGAGTTTTATGAAAGTGATTATTATTTTGTCTGTTCTTGTCCTCTTTCATATCAGAAAGCTTAAGCAGGAGAGATTTGCAGCCCTGCGTTTGGTTTATACTTGACACTCTCTTTTGTCTCCCTCTCTCTTTGGCAGAGCTGTCTTGAGTTCAGTCTGAGAATCCAGGAGTTTATTGAGCTCATCAGACAAAACAAGCGCATGGATGCGGTCCGGTACTTATCAAGAACAATGAAACTGATATCCGTTTCATCTTAAACTCTCTTTGCCTTTCACTAAACTTTATTGTTGGCAGAGTTTTTCTGAGTTTGTGTCAGACCGTTTCTGTGTGTGTTTCAGACATGCTAGGAAGCACTTCAGCCAAGCCGAAGGCGGGCAGTTGGATGAAGTACGGCAGGTGATGGGAATGCTGGCCTTCCCATCAGATACACACATCTCCCCATATAAGGTAGCCCAAAAGATACTTGTATCGTCTGAACATATTTGTGTGTTGAATTTTAGATTTCTCTCGCACATAAAGCAGATTTTTTTCTTTTTTGTATACCCATTGGGAGTTGTTTTGAAAGGGTTTCACCCAAAATGTCATTCTTTAAGAGCTGCAGTACACTTCTGTTCTATCATGTTTTTAAATGTAGGTGTTACTTAAAGGGGACCTATTATGAAAAACACGTTTTTTCTTGCTTTAACATACATAAAGTGGTCTCCCATCAGCCTGCCAACTCAGGCCACGTTTACACGTAGCCGGGTATTTACAAAAACGGATATTTTCCCCTCTACGTTTTCAAAAAAATCCTCGTTTACACGGACCCGCATGAAAACGCTCTTAACGTCATGCAAGCCAATCAGAATCCTGGAAAAACATCAACAAATGACACGTGTGTAACTTCCAGTTAAGGGCTGATTTATGGTTCCGCGTTACATTAACGCAGAGCCTACGCCGTCGATTTAACGCGGAACCATAATTCAGGCTTCATGCTGCTGGCTGACGCGCTCACAGGCTTGAATGAGCAGGAGGCTGGACGGGGGGGGGGAGTTACTTTTAAGTGTGACTTTAGAATATTAAACAGGTAAAATACAAGAAAATATTGACGGTGGCCAAACTAATTGTAAACACAGGTCGCACACATGACGCTGGTGAGTTTCTGGTGCATAATGTGACGTTCTGAAGCTCAAATCTCCGTTTTCCTCCGTTTAGACGCAAACGGGAAAACGGAGTTTTTGAAAATCTCCACTTTGGCCGGAGTTTTCAGAAATGATCGTTTTTGGTGACTTTGACCTCCGTTTCCGTGTAAACGGACGGCCAAAACGCATGAAAACGCCTCCGTTTTTGTAAATACCCGGCTACGTGTAAACGGGGCCTCAGAGAAGGAGGAAAGCAACCAAATTCTGCAGTGTCTGTACAGCCGCCCAGATGGGCCATCCAGTGTGATGGGGCTTCTACGAGCCGTTCAGATTCTGCTCCTGTCGTTACGTAACGACGGGAGCGATTTACATAGGTTGGCCTCCGATCATAGCCTCCCCGCCCTTCAGAATCCTGCATAGAGAATGAGGTTAGAGAATGGGAAGATAAAGGCCCCGTTTACACGGAGCAAAAACGGAGGCGTTTTCATGCGTTTTGGCCGTTCATTTACACGAAAACGCAGCTCAAAGCCCCCAAAAACGATAATTTCTGAAAACTCCGGCCAAAGTGGAGATTTTCAAAAACTCAGTTTTCACGTTTGCGTCTAAACGGAGGAAAACGGAGATTTAAGCTTCAGAATGTCACATTATGCACCAGAAGCGTCACCAGCATCATTTTTGCGACCTGTGTTTACAACTTGATTGGCCACCGTCAATATTTTCTTGTATTTTACCTGTTTTATATTCTAAAGTCACACTTAAAAGTAACTCCACTTCTCTGTCACTCCAAATGAAAGACTCTCGTTCCGTCTTGGAAGTAAAGCCTGAATTATGGTCCCGCGTTAAATCGACGCAGAGCCTACGGCATAGGGTACGCGGCGATGCGCGCCGTACGGTGTGCGTCACCAGGATTCTGATTGGCTGGCATGACGTTAACAGCGTATTTATGCGGATTCGTGTAAATGAAGAGATTTTGAAAACGATCTTGTGTACACGATGGAAATTTTTCAACACGTAGAGGGGGAAATATCCGTTTTTGTAAATACCCGGTTTTTAGACATGGCTCAGAGGCAGAATTTCTAATTTATTTAGCAAAAACCATCAAAAGCTTGTTTTTAAGACATTCAAGGCCTGTTTAAAATAGGTATTATTTGCCATAATAGGTCCCCTTTAAGAGCTGCAGTTCTGTTCGATCATGTTTTTAAATTGAGGTGTTACTTAAATTTTGTTTTTACTGTGATGAAGTATAATGTGTGATCATGATCAATGTATGTTATTTGTTTCATACACAAAACCTAATTCTAGTGTCGGCATGCATCAATTCAGGAACAAACCTGTTACAGCACCAGGCCAGCTTCTGGAGGGCCGCTGTTTTTCACACCACTGTGTGCTGCAGAGATTGTAAACTCCCTTGATGCATTATTTGTTAGATATTTCTGTAAATGAAAGTGACTGTAGTTAACAGAATGGCTGTTTTTAAAACGTGTCTTTTTGTTTCTCTTTCTCCCTGTTCCATCAGGATCTTTTGGATCCGGCCCGCTGGAAGATGCTGATCCAACAGTTCCGATACGACAACTACAGACTTCACCAGCTGGGAAATAACTCTGTGTTCACTATCACCCTACAGGCTGGTCTATCTGCCATCAAGACACCGTATCCTTTATTTTCTTTCTTTTTAGCCCCTGATTAACTTTAGACAGGAAGAAATGCATTCACTAAGATGGTATTTGTGATCCTTAACACCGTTTTCAGTCAGTGTTACAAGGAGGATGGAACTTCTAAAAACCCAGATTGCCCAGTGTGCAGCAAATCTCTTAACAAATTGGCCCAACCACTACCCATGGCCCACTGCGCCAATTCCAGACTAGTCTGCAAGATCTCAGGGGAGGTCATGAATGAAAACAATCCTCCTATGATGCTGCCTAATGGATATGTCTATGGCTACAATGTGAGTAAACTGAAAGATGGACATCCCTAGAGAAAAGCTGTTCCTGTCTGTGACTGCGTTTCCATGCAGTCAATAACCCTTTTCAAACCAGAATATTAGCAATAACCCGCTTTGCACGGCCATGTAAACACCAATAACTCCTTTGAATAACCGGAATTTGCTCATATTCCGGTTTTTAAATATGACCCCTGGGTTACTCCTTTTATAACCCGAATATTCAGGCCCCGTTTACACATAGCCGGGTATTTACAAAAACGGATATTTCCCCCTCTACGTTTTGAAAAATTCCATCGTTTACACGAGATCGTTTTCAAAATCTCTTTGTTTACACGGATCCGCATAAATACACTGTTAACGTCATGCCAGCCAATCAGAATCCTGGAAAAAACATCAACAAATGACACGTGTAACTTCCAGTTAAGGCTGATTTATGGTTCCGCGTTACACCAACGCAGAGCTTACGACGTAGGGTACACGGCGACGCACACCGTACGGCGCGCATCGCCGCGTACCCTACGCTGTAGGCTCTGCGTCGATTTAACGCGGGACCATAATTCAGGCTTTACTTCCAAGACGGAACGAGAGTCTTTCGTTTGGAATGACAGAGAAGTGGAGTTACTTTTAAGTGTGACTTTAGAATATAAAACGGGTAAAATACAAGAAAATAATGACGGTGGCCAAACTAATTGTAAACACAGGTCGCACACATGACGCTGGTGACATTTCTGTTGCATAATGTGACGTTCTGAAGCCTAAATCTCCGTTTTCCTCTGTTGAGACGCAAATGTGAAAACAGAGTTTTTGAAAATCTCCACTTTGGCCGGAGTTTTCAGAAATGATCGTTTTTGGTGACTTTGAGCTCCGTTTTTGTGTAAACGAACGGCCAAAACGCATGAAAACGCCTCAGTTTTTGCTCCGTGTAAACGGGGCCTCAGTCATGTAAACGCCTAACGTGATATCCCCATCAAAAGGAACATGAATTTGTTTTCTGCGCATGTTCTTTTCGTAAGGAATCTTGGTCTTTTGAGTCCAGGAAGTTCTTATAAACATGGAGAAACGCAAGACCAGGAGGAGACTAATCATTTTATAAATGTAATGAACATTTTGGAATTTGTAGACGGTAGAAAGTACTGGGATAGCCAGATTTACAAGAAGGTGAGCGAAAAGTTGCGCGAAGCAGCATTTGTTTTGAATTTGGATACAGGAAGAAGAAGCGGAAATTACGGTAATTGCGTCATGACGTTCTCTGCGCGTCGCTGGTTTGATCCAGATATCCCAAATGATTAATCACCATGTATACAGGAATAACCCTGTTTGCTCACGCATGGAAACAGAATATTCCGAATGTTTCAGTAACCGGAATATTGACCTCAACCTGAATTTTGACTGCATGTAAACGTAGTCTATGTTTGATGTACAATATGGATGCCAGATACAATCATATGAAACTAATATTTGTTCCATTTGTTTTTCTTCCTCAGTCCCTTCTGTCCATTCGCCAAGACGACAAAGTGGTGTGTCCCAGAACCAAAGAAGTCTTCAACTTCTCCCAAGCGGAAAAGGTCTACATCATGTGATCACCAACGGCAGTACTTAGTATTAACAAGATCAATGGCCCATTGGCCCATTGTTCACCACGTGTGAGCGGCCCACTCAGAGCCACCGGTGGAGATGTGATCCAGTTCCTTTCTTCACCTGGAGACCTGAGAGGCCCCTCAACGATCATCCCCCTCCCCCCCAGTTTCACTAGACAGTCAATTTCACACATCCCCCTCCCATTTTTAATCACACTGAAACTGGGCTCTTCATCTTTCAGACTCTGTTTTAGATGTGGCTAGAAGTTGTTTGATCTGATCCGTTTAAGCACACGGACTCTGAATATTTCCATTATCTTAAAGGCCTTCACTCTGATGATTAGAGTTTAGAAAACAGAACTGGTACAATGAAACTGCTAGGTAGTTGTTTGGTTTTACTACAAGAAATAATAAAAAAAAAAAAAAACTAAAAAAAACAAACTCATTGAGGTTACGTTGACGTTTTTTTATTTTTCCTTGTACAAGTGGTTTTGCTTGTTCCAATAAGGGGCAGTAACATTTTAATTCAGTGCTTTATTAACCTGATGAACATGTGATATTTGGGGCTTTTTCAAAAGAAATATACCTTCTTGGTTTGTCATTACGTGATGCATGTGGACATTTTCTGAAAATCTGACGATTTTCTTATATACTTCATTTAACTTCCTGACTTTTTGAACTTTTTCCACCTTTCTCTGAGACAAGGGCCTGATTTAGGCTGCAGTGGGACTCCTTTGCAAATGTATATGTTAGTTATTGATTATTACTAAATGCAGCAGTTTTCAGGGCAAGTAATGGTGAAAAAGTTTGCTGTGTAAACTGGAGACAGCTTTAAAATCCTGGCGTAGCCCTCATTGTCCTAAAGTGAAAAGATTTTTGGTATAATTTATCAAGAAGTTCTTAGTTTAACCATTGATAACACTGTTTTTATTGTTTATTGTTTTTTACCCTTTTTTTCTTCAAATGAACAGTCTTCCTTTTAAGTGCAATGTTGTTTTCATTTCAATTAACGTATCTTAGTATTCATACTGACATCTTGGTTTCCACCATTGTTCTAAGGTAGGAACTATTTAAAAAGAAAAAGAAAAAAACCTATTAAAGATGAGAAACTGCCGATATTTTTCAGTCTTGTATCAGAAGTTAAAGGTGTTTGTGGCATCAGTACCACGGGTTTACGTAGCATAAAAGTACACCAGCTTCACCAGCCTTTAATGTAGTTGATGTTTATATAAAGTATGGTTAGTAAACGGCGAAATGCTGTTGATATAACAGTCATGTCTTTCCCTTCAAAGTCAGAGCTACTTTGGAGACATGATTCACTCATCTGTTATGAATTTCATACAAACTGTAGACAATGTACTGTAATTGTGGAAAAGTAGAGTAGGCATTCTGACTGGAGTCTCAGTTAATGCACATGTAATTCTTACATATTACACTGATACAAAGCAGCCCAAAAAGGCAAGTTAAACATGATTTAGTCTTTCTCTTCTTCTATTTTGCTCTTCCATCTTGTGTATCAGCACATCAGAGGTCACATCATTTGTGCCATCAATGAATTTGAAGTGCGTCTATGAAGACACTCATTTGTATTTGTGCAGGTAGAATAGATGTGGGGGTTGTGTCATGAGCAATGTGCCTCATAAAGATATTAGTGAAATTTTAATTCCAGTGTGTTCCAGTGGTTTCTCTGCTTATGTGGGCCTGAAAATCCGCATTAAACTCAGGTGGGTGCGATGGAGTAAACAAGTAACCACAATGATGCTGACGCTCAAATTTAGCAAAATGTTTAATCTTTCGTAGAAAACTAAATTTATATTGTTCCAAGAAATTATCATGGAGGAATTTGGACAGATGGTGTAAAGCATATATGAAGCTGGTAATGCTCTGTATTATTGAATACCTGTAGATGTCATCATAGTGAGGAAAAGGAAGATAAAATAACTAAACATGTTGGATAAATTAAGTTTCTTGGTCCAAAAGGTAACACTAAACCCCTCTCATGATAACACACTTCCATGAAAATATTTTCTCCATGGATCCATCAGTCACCAACAAACTGTTTTTACAGAAACGTTATTGCAATGCAGCTTCATCCCTTTATTAGATCCATGGGGGATAAGTAGATATTAAAACGTATTAGGTTTTTTTTTAATGATTACAAAAAAAAAAAAACAGTGAAGCCCAATTGTGTATCAATATTCTGTCAGGTATGAATTAAGAAATTAGGGCAGGCTCTTAAATATGGAAGTAGTAGAGATTGTAATTAACATTAGAAGAATTCGAAGTTGAAGAATTCAGATTCAGACGACTTTATTGATCCATTTGGGAGGTTCCCTCTGGGAAATTGACATCTCCATCTTATAAGATGGAGATATTGTCGTTATTATGGAGATATAGAGATATAGCCTATATATTTGATATAGATAGATCTTACATCTCCATCTTATATGTCATATACAAACAAAACACCCCAAAAACCAACCACCCATATAAAGATAAAAAATAAAAAGTGCAGTACCATAAATAGAATTATATGAATAGAAAAGAAATGTGAAATATTGCAGTTATAGCACAGTCCAGTTTGTTGTTGGTCAGACTGACTGTCCCTCTGTTCTTCAGTTCTTGAACAATGTTTCCCGTCAAGATGCCGAATTTTATTTCATTATTTTTTTAACGTATTTTCCCGTTTTCAGTAGCAAATCAAAAGTATCGTCATGTTATGAAATGTCGGTCATGTGAATGAGGAAGGTAGATTAACGAGTAAACCGGTGTTCTGCCGATCCTTGCTCCCCGTCGAGAAATGCTACTTTGTGGTTCTGCGCATGCGCGCAGTCGATTTTCAAATTTGATTGCCACGCCCATCATTTCCTGCACGATGTAAAATTGATAATATGGGATGTTGAGTATTTGATCCTTCAAAATACACTACCCGTGACATGAATTGCATTACACTTTGTGAACATTATACGATAAAGAGCAAAAAAACAACAATTCTATCGCTTTATTTGATATTCATTCAGTCATTCGCCTTTATTTAGCCAGGCAGGTCATTAAGAACACATTCTTACGGCCTGGCAAGAGACAAGGACCACATGGGGGGGCGGAAGGAAGTGGGCTAGGGACTAAAACAGTAAAATTGTAGCTCTACAAAAGTAGAAAACCATTAGGTAGTCAGAAAAAAACCCAAAATATAATAAAAGACGCTTCACATCCTGGACACTCACTGTTTGAACTGCTGCCATCTGGGAAAAGATACAGACTCATGAAAACAAGGACAAACAGACTCAAACACAGCTTTTATCCAACAGCAATAACCATTCTTAACAAAAACAGGTTAATGTAATGTGCAATAACCAAAAATGATTGTATGTTGATGAAAGTTCTTGTAATGTCCGTATGTTGATTTATGTGTGGAGGGGTGAATGTGTCTAGATATATATATTTATTTTATTTGTTTTTATTTCATTTTATTGATTTATTTTTCAGTTATCTTATTTTTTATATGATGCGCTGACTGGAGAGCACTTTTAAATTTCGTTGTACACAGTGATAATGACAATAAAGATAGGCAAGGCAAGGCAAGGCAAATGTATTTATATAGCACAATTCAACACAATCTATCCGCAAGCAAGCTTTATAGATGAGGCCCCAGGTCAATTTCTTTACATTTTTAAATGATTTTATAAAAGTTGAAAAAACTGAACCGGATCTGTGATGGACAGAAGATCCTGGGACCCTGAATGGAGCTGAATTGGATATAGAAAATGAATAAAGCGATACTTTCTTGTTACACTGTATTTATATTATCAATGGCCTCCTACCTTTTACCAAACCTTATCTATCTATCTATCATGGCATATATAGTAGGTATTATAATTGTGAGATGCATATTTAGATATTGCAATTTCCTCCTATTTATTATGAGAGGTTCTGCTACTTGCAACTGTACATGTATGATTGTTTTTTTTTCTAAAGCTACTCTGTTTGGTTTCATCCATTATGGTATCTGATTGTGGTATCTTTCTACTCGTATTTCCTTCCTATCTATCTATCTATCTATCTATCTATCTATCTATCTATCTATCTATCTATCTATCTATCTATCTACATATCTATCTATCTATCTATCTATCTATCTATCTATCTATCTATCTATCTATCTATCTATCTATCTATCTATCTATCTATCTATCTATCTATCTATCTATCTATCTATCTTTTCACTTCTTTATTTCAAATTTTCAACAGAACATTATAAAACAAACAAAACATACAAAGAAACATTTGATGCCAGGGGAACAGTCACAGACAGAAATTATAGATCAGTTCAAAAATATTTTATACCTAGTACATAACTCAGAGGTTCGGATGGCTTTTCTATTTTTAGAATACTGGATTGTTGCAATGTATTGTTTGAATTCATTTTTAAAGGCCGGGAAAGATGGTATGTGATTAGAGAATTTAGATTTGTGAATATGAAATTTTGCAAGTAACAGAATTAAATTGATGATGTAGTATTTCTTTGCTTTGCTAGAGGTGTAAGAAAAGAATCCAAACAATACATTTTCATATGAGAGGGAGAAATCAGAGTCAATATGATGTGAAATTAGTGAGCAGATATCTTGCCAAAAAATATACGAGATGGGACAAGACCAAAATAAATGATATAAGTCTTCTGCAGACAGTTTACAAAATGAGCAGACCACATCAATGTCCTTTTTGTATCTTTGTAAAAATACCTTGCAAGGATTATCTATCTATCATTTCAACAAAGCAGCAGAACTCGACAGAACACCGGAAGAGGCGTTAACCTCCTGTCACGTGGTGCGTGTCGTCACAACCAAATTCCGCATAAAAGCGGCTGCGTTCTTCCTCAATCCGCCATTTTGAGACGAACGCCACATTTTTTTCCTCCCTCTTCTCCTCAAACGACGACCGCCATTGTTTGAAAAGATGAACGACCAGCTTTGCAAGCTTTTCGTCGGCGGCCTGAACGTGGACACCGACGATGACGGCCTGCGCAAGCACTTCGAGCAGTACGGCTCCCTGACCGACTGCGTGGTGGTCGTGAACAAGCAGCTGCAGCGCTCCCGCTGCTTCGGCTTTGTCACCTACTCCACGCCGGAGGAGGCCGACGCCGCCATGGCCGCCAGGCCGCACACCGTCGACGGCAACGCGGTCGAGGTGAAGCGCGCCGTGGCCCGGGAAGACGCCAATAAACCCGAAGCTTTGGCTAAGGTTAAAAAGATCTTCGTTGGCGGTTTGAAAGATGATATCGAAGAAGAACACCTCACTGATTACTTCTCCCAGTACGGCCAGGTGGAGAAATCCGAGGTCATTTCCGAGAAGGAGACGGGGAAGAAACGTGGTTTCGGCTTCGTCTACTTCACCGACCACGACGCCGCGGATAAAGCCGTGGTGGTGAAATTCCACACGGTGAACGGACACAAGGTGGAGGTGAAAAAGGCGCTGACCCGGCAGGAGATGCAGGCGGCCAGCAGGAACCAGATGGCGCCCAGAGGGAGGCCGAGCCGCGGCGGCATGAGGGGCGGGCAGAACGGCTACGGCGGCCGGGATTACGGCGGCGGCAACTACGGCAGCTACGGCAACGGAGGAGGCGGTGGCGGCGGCGGAGGATACGGGGGTTACGGGGGCGGCTATGGAGGCGGCCCCTACGGAGGGGGTGGCGGATACCAGGACCAGAGCGGCGGATATGGAGGAGGAGGAAACGGATACAATGATTTCGGCAGCGGCTACGGCCAGCACTCGTCTGGTTACGGCCCCATGAAGGGGGGGCCGTTCGGCGGGCAGCGCAGCGCGGCTCCCTACAGCCGGGGAGGCGGCGGCGGAGGCGGGTACCCCCGGGGGGGGTACGGGGGTGGCGGATACTGAGATCCCTGGAGGGAATCCTGCCCCCACGTGGAGGGAAATCACCTCTCTTTTTCCCCGTCCCATCCCCCCCCTAGCGGGGGGGGATGGGACGGGGAAAAGAGGAGGTAATTTCTGATGGGAAATCAACCCTAATGGGACGCCCTGCCGTGGCAGATGCAGATACGGACAAAGAGACCTCAAAATCATCCTCAAAAGCCCCCCAAAAACAGGTAGGAAGGTCTCTTCCCTGAACACCTGAGAGTTAAACCAGCGGCAATTCAACCTAGGACACACAAAAAAAGAAAAAAAACAAACTTATCCCTTTTCCCTTTATTTTTATTTGAGAATTTCGATGTAGGATTGTTTTTTTTTTTTTTTTTTTTGCTGGTAATTTCTTTATTCGATATTTGCAATTTAAGCAGAATTCGTTTTTTTTTTGTTGGAGTAAAATCTAGTGTTGCAATTTTTCAATGTGTGAAGATCAGCAAGTATGTTATTTGGTTTCATTAGATATGTCATACTGAGCAACTTGTATTGATACTGCAGGATCTGTACTTTAACTCAAAAAGCTCCCCAAAACAGGTAGCAAGGTTCTCTTCCTGAGAATAAACCAGCGGCAATTCACCGGTTTCAACCTAGGACACACAAAAAAAGAAGAAAAAAAAAACAAACTTATCCCTTTTCCATTTATTTTTATTTGAGAATTTCGATGTAGGATTGTTTTTTTATTTGTAATTTCTTTAATATTTGCAATTTAAGCAGTTGAATTCGATTTTTTTTTTTGTGTTTTCTGGAGTAAAATCTAGTGTTGCAATTTTTCAATGTGTGAAGATCAGCAAGTATGTTATTTGGTTTCATTAGATATGTCATACTGAGCAACTTGTATTGATACTGCAGGATCTAGTTTCCTTGTTTCCTTGATTCCCTCCCCCCCTCGAACTGTACTTTAACTCAAAAGCTCCCCCAAAACAGGTAGGAAGGTCTCTCTTCCTGAGAATAAACCAGCGGCAATTCACCGGTTCAACCTAGGACATTAAAGAGAAAAAAACCAAACTTTTTCCCCTAGATGAACTATTTTTTATTTTGACAGAATTTCGATGTAGGATTGTCTTTTTTTTGTTGGGTAATTTCTTATTATTTTTAATATTTGCATTTTAAGCAGCTGAATTCGAATTTTTTGTTTTTTCTGGAGTAAAATCTAGTGTGCATTTTTCAATGTGTGAAGATCAGCAAGTATATGTTATTTGGTTTCATTAGATATGTCATACTGATCAACTTTGTATCATAAACTTTTGGTCATTCAGCAGCAGAGGCAGAAAACGTGATACTGCAGGATCTAGTTTCCTTGTTTCCTTCCCCTAAACTGTACTTTAACTCCTCCACTTATAGTAATAGTTTCGGTCTTAATAATGTTCATTTTCCATTACTTGTAGCAATATGTATATTGTATACTTTGTCTGGAGAACAAAACATTGTTGGAACACTTTGGTATGCATATGTATGTTCATTTTAAATAAAACGTTATACAACTTAGCTTATACTTACTTACTTATTTAACCAGGCTTCCTCAAGTTTATCCACAGGTTTATATGACATCATCTTGATCTTTAGTTGTGGAATCATTCCCACAGTTTATTACTCAGGTGGGTGAAATCGTAACAAATGGTTGAAGTCTACCCACAGCCAACGCATGTGGGCTTTGTAGGGTGTGACCTTGTTTTTTAAATTTGTTGGTTTTTAGGTATTTCTAATATGATTCTCATTATTTCTTTCCTATATTCCTACATATGTCGACCTGAGGGCTCTCATATTTATCTTTGATTATTCCTATATTTAGGTGTTCTTACCAGTAACCTATCCCAGCCAATATAGCCGTAGCAGTTTGTTTGTAGGCTACATCAGGACCCTGTTGATTACCTGGGGTCGATTGTGATAGGAGTCTGAAATATCTTAGGATATCCACATCCAGCCAACTAGGTATGTAAATCAACCTGTCTTCACTCTGTGTTGTTGAAATGAGTTTTGAAATGGTACATCCGTGTACCATTACTTAATATTAATTTGTACTCTGCTCAATGCGCCTTTATTTATTTTCATATAGCTAATCTTATATCACAAGAGAAAAAAGTGGGGGGGATGGGTGTTTGATTTGGTGTTTAATGAAATTGAAGCGGGTGGAAGGAGACACCATAACTGTTCTGTAATTCACATTTATGGAACAAGTAGATTGGTGTCTCCCAACATGAAAGTGCACTCTTTTGCAGTTTCTCATTCTTGTTTTTTCTCCGTTTCCTCCAGGCTGTTGTGGTAACCTGGACATGAGGCCATCACCATGAAAGTGGAGGTGTTTCTCCATGCTGACGGGAGAACAAGATTGGTTTTTGCCTTTTCCTCCCTCAGGTGAAGTCACTTTCGACAAGGGATTCTTCTGCTGTAATCAGAAGCTGTTTTAAAAAAAATAACATGTTTTTAATTTCAGATTTGAGGGGAATTTTTATAAACGGGTACTGCAGGTCCATCATATTCCTTTCTTAGTGATGGTCACTACCTGTGGTGGAGCAATGTGTGTTTAGGTGTTTTGTTTCACAGGACAGCTGGAAGTTTAAGTCCTGTTGCACTTGGCACTTTTTTTTTAATGAAATGCAGGTATCACCAGCAATTTTTTACTTTTATAGAACCATGTGAAAAATGTAGATGTGCAAGAATTACATTAAAGATCTTTGCTAAAAGAGGCGGCAGTAGCTCAGGTGGTAGAGCGGGTCGTCCAATGATCGGAAGGTCGGCGGTTCGAATCCCGCTCTGTCCCAGTTTGCTGTCGTAGTGTCCTTGGGCAAGACACCTTACCCACCTTGCCCCGTGTGAATGTGTTTGAATGTGTATGAATGTTGGTGGTGGTCGGAGGGGCCGTTAGGCGCGATATGGCAGCCACGCTTCCGTCAGTCTGCCCCAGGGCAGCTGTGGCTACAATGTAGCTTACCACCACTGGAGAGAATGTGTATGAATGAATAATGATTTCTGTAAAGCGCTCTGGGTGCCTAGAAGGGCGCTATATAAATCCAAGTCATTATTATTATTAAAAAGATCTAACCAGTGATTAGCCCCTTGATGGCTTATGTATGAAATACAAACTTTTTTAGTGTCTTGTATATTGAAATTAAAAAAAACAAAAAACAAAGTCCCTGTTCTGGTTTCTTAACTTTTTTTGAGTCTATGAATTCATTGGATAATAAGTATTTTGTTTTCTGGGGTGGTGCAGAGTTCTCAAAGGTATGCATCAAATATAATCAGCCATCAAGGGGTTAAGATGAGTTTGATAATGGCTTATCACATCAACTACATTATTAAGGAGGTTTTAAAATTCACATTTTCAGGGTTTTGGGTTTCGTCACTTTACACTTTAGGCACCAAAAAACCTTGAGTGAAATGGATCGCCCCTTCACCACAGTGACTTTTTTGTAAATAGGCATTTTGTGACTAAGATGCAACTCAGAGCTGACTCCTCAGAGTCTAGTTACTCTAGAATTTTTATTTAATTTAATATTTTAACTGATTTAATTTGAGCTACAAGGCACGGGTAAATCATCAACTCTTATCTGCCTCATAGCTCAACCAATAAACAAAATGCTGCTCATCAAAAAGATTCTGGCAGTATTGTGCTGCAAAGTGAGTTGAGTGGGATTTTTTTTTTTTTTTTCTCCCTTATGCCATGAACTATAATGGAGTCACTATTGCCTTTTCATGTATTTATGGATCTTTGATCATCCAGTGTTACCCTTTTGTTACAACAATAAATATATATTTTTCTATACCAACAGCCTTGTTACTTTTTCTTTGAACATTGTGGATAATTTGGTTCCCTTTTCTGGACAAATCTAGAACTGGTGGATGTGCCCATTTCTTGTAACCACATGTAAGAAATTTGAAATGCATAGCTCACTATGGGGTAACTCATTGCTACTGGTGTATGGTTTAAAGATTGTCCCTATCATGAAGGTTTCTGCTCACATTTTGGCAGATTGAACTGTAGTTTTAGTCACAACAAATATACTCAATTGTGCCTTCAAATATTGGCAATTGAATATTTTAAATAGTACATTTAGTTAAATTTTTTAAATAAAAGCTGTTTAGTATTGAGGAATGATATTGGTGAGCATACCAAGTGCTACATTTGGCACAAACTTGTGTAATCTACTTTAAACTGATTATAATCATTTATTGCAGCTGGTTAAGACTTAAAACATGTGGCACGTGCTTTCTGATCAAAGACTAATCTTCACTTAAAAAACTAGGATATTTATTTTTTGGGGGGAGGGGGGTAAAATAGTTTTTTTTTTTGTGATATTAAATGGGGTAGTATTGGTGTTGGGGCATTTAATTCAAATTAAAAATGCAATATCTATGCAATATGTCTGTACCTGACAGATCCTACCTGCTTTTTTTCACACTACTTTTATTTTCAATGTATATACTGTATGTTTCGTAATTATGTTTTACTTTTTTACCCCTCCCCTGCATGTGCGTTAAGTGTGCTGCTGCTGAACAAAGTGAGTTTCCCCATTGAGGGAGAAATAAAGGATAATCTAATCTAAATCAAACAGTCATTCACAGGGTCGGCTCCAGAGAACCATCAAACAGATTATTTATTTCGGCAGGTTTATTGAAAATAGTGGATATAGTTGAACTTTAAAAATGTTTAAAGCAAAAAAAGATCATTACCAGAACAGTTACAAAATTTGTTCAGATTGGAGGATGAGGATAACAGACTTAAATTTGATTTCAAACATACTTACAGGCTAAACATAAAACAAATGTGTATTTCTGTTACAGGTGTAAAATTATGGCATAGACAAAGCAAGGAACTGAAAAGTTGCACAAGTTTGTGTCAGCTTAAGAAAATGTTTAAAAAAGAAAAGATAAGTGCCTACAAAAAAGGAGAAAGAGAAAAAAAATAGATAGAAGAGTGGTATTTTTGTTTGTTTTCTTGTTTATATATGTATAGATAGATTGGTGTTCAGCAAATCAATGTAATTGTATTAACAGAGAGGGGCAGGTATAAGTTTTCTTCTTCCTGCTCCTTTTCTTTCATGGTGATAATGTGTACTTCTTGGAATTTTGTACAACATTGTTAAGAAGATATACCATGAATGGAATAAATGAAATGAAATGAAAAACCAAAAAGCTCAATTTGAGATTGGGATGTTTTGTTTTTCATTTGATTTATTTGGTGCAGGGGCGTCAATTGGGTATGGCAAGGTATGGCAGCCGCCACACCTTTGCTTCAAGGGTTAAATGTAAATGTTTGTTTTTTTAAATACATTTATGGAATAACTACAAATGCAAATCAGAACAACATGATCGATTTCACTAGTTATTATACACTGCAAAAACTCAAAATCTTAACAAGAATATTTGTCTTATTTCTAGTTAAAATGTCTCATTTTTAGTCTAATTTTTTTTTTAAATCTCATTACATTTAAGACAAGACTCAAAAACAACAAGTTTCACCTGTTTCAAGTAGATGTTCACTTAAAATAAGTAGAAAAATCTGCCAATGGAACAAGATGGTTTTGTTTGTAATGAGAAGACAAATCTTGTTCCACTGGCAGATTTTTCTACTTATTTCAAGTGAAAATTTACTTGAAACATGGTCAAATAACAAGTTATTTTTCTGGCGATGACTCTTGTTTTAAGTGTAATGAGATTTTTTGACTAAAAATGAGACATTTTAACTAGAAATAAGACAAATATTCCTGGTAAGATTTTGAGTTTTTGCAGTGAGTGAGACTGCATTTGAAAAAGTTCCAGTTTTCTTGACCACACCGATAAGCTACATAGCAGACTTCTGTGATGAGTATTTGCTGGACGTGTTGATTGATACTCTAGTTAAATTCTGTGACTCGTAACCTTGCCATACCTTAGCTTCCACTGAATTGACGCCACTGATTTAGTGGTTGTATTATGGCGATTATATAAGGGGGGGGTTTAAACACGGGACCAAATGAGTGACTTTAGTTTCTCCTCTGGATAGTCTTTTTTCCGACGCACTTGAAAGCAGCAGCAGAAAAACGCATCACTCGCGTCATTTGTGGGCAGCCACTCGGATTCAATTCGACCAATCAGAGCGCGCCACGTATTACGAAACCGGGCGCGTTTTAAAGGGCCACGCCCCGACGTCGTTCATTGAAGAAGGAGAGAGGGAAGGTCTCAACTTCGCGTCCTTTCTCTCTGGAAGAATCTCAGTCATGACTGTGAAGCTCTGCAAGCTTTTTGTCGGCGGGCTGAACGTGGAGACCTCGGACGATGGCCTCCGCAAGTACTTCGAGCAGTACGGCTCCCTGACCGACTGCGTGGTGGTGATGAACCAGCAGCTCGGCCGGTCGCGCTGCTTCGGCTTCATCACCTACTCCACGCCGGAGGAGGCCGACGCGGCAATGGCGGCCAAGCCACATGTCGTCGAGGGCAACAACGTGGAGCTGAAGCGCGCCATCCCGCGGGAGGACGCCAACAACCCGGACATCCTGGCCAACGTGAAGAAGATCTTCGTCGGCGGCGTGAAGGACCACGTCGAGGCGGAGAACCTGACCGAGTATTTCTCCCAATTCGGCACAGTGGAGAAGGCCGAGATCATCTCCGACAAGCAGACCGGCCGCAAACGCGGCTTCGGCTTCGTCTTCTTCGAGGACACCGACTCCGCCACCAAGGCCGCCCTGACTAAATACCACACCATAAACGGCAACAAAGTGGAGGTGAAGAAGGCGCTTACTAAGCAGGAGATGTCCGCTGGCGGCGGCGGCGGTGGTGGTGGAGGAAGAGGCGGCAGAGGACGCGGAGGGAGAGGCATGCAGAGCTACGGTGGCGGGAGAGGCGGCGGCGGTTACGCGGGAAACTACGACAATTACGCGGGAAGCTACGACGGCTACGCGGGAAACTACGGCTACGGATACAACGGGGGATACGAAGACTACGACGGCCAGATGGGGGGCGGATATGGCGGAAATAGTGACTTTGGGGACGAGTATGGACAGCAGCAGTCAAGCTACGGCGCCATGAAGGGAGGGAACTACTCGTACAGGAGCGGAGCTCCGTACAGGGGCGGGGGTGGAGGGGGGTACGGCCGGGGAGGGGGCGGCTACAGCGGGGGGTACTAGTGCTGCTGCAGGGGGGTAATAATAACGGTATTCATGTGGGGAAAAATTGGAAACACGAACTTTGAATTTACATACAGGCCCTAGGGGGGGTGTTGAACGCTGATGAATGAATGAAACTGACTTGTATGTGCCGGGCTCCTCCTCCTCGTTTCCACAATTTTTGGACTACTGAAGCCTAAATTATGGTTCCGCGTTAAATCGACGCAGCATCGATTTAACGCGGAACCATAAATCAGGCTTTATACGAATTGTGAATTTATTGAATTGTATTTTTTTGTTATGTTGGAAGATACTTGTTTTTTTGAAAAACCATTTGTACCAAGCGTAAATCTGTCACGTCCGCTGCTTCGCAACTCTTTAAAAAGAAATAATTCAAGTCTTGTTTTGTCTTGCAAACCCAGTCAGGTGTCTGTTTTTTGCATCATGAACTCAGGGTTTTAAATGAAGTTGGTGGCAGCAAGTGTCGGTCAGCGCGGACTCTGGTTGCTTGAGTTTCTTGATCTTAAAGCATTTTCATAAAGTACCACGGTTCCCCCCACAAACACTTCACCGTCCTTTAATTTTCTTTTTTGTCTAGATTAAAACCCGTCTTAAGTGATGTACGTTCAACCCTGTGTTTTATTCTGCTTTTATTAAAGTTTTTAATGTTTCTCACATCTAATCTCAGTCTTGATTCAGATTGGTGCCTTCTGCTATTAAGTCCTCAGAGTCGCCACCAGGTGGTGCTGTTTCCTGACTAGTTATTCAATCGGCCATTTTATATTAGACACGTGAGAAGCGGTTTCATGGTGCTTTGTTTAAAAATAAGTGGTTTCAAACGCACATTTCTGGGACACTAACATTAGTTTTTTTTTTTTTTTTTTTGAGAGCTCATCCAATTTTTATCCCTCCCCCTAATATATTAAAGTGTATTAAAATCATGGCTATGTAACGTTTTCAGTTGGCCTCATTTAAAAAAACTGGTCAGGCTGCTTCTGTTCTTTAATCATTACGTAGATCTGGGGAGAAAGAAATGGGACTAAAACAACTTTTTTCTTTTTGGAGAAAATTTGTCTTGTGCCACATTTTTCCGTTATGTCCAGTATTTGTCAAAATATTCCACTAGATGAGTCTTTTGTAAGCCAACTTTCTTGTCATTACCAGAAAACGAATCTGAGCAGCAGCACTGATATTCAATCTGGGTTTTATTTAAATTAAAATTTAAAATTCTGAAAAAATACGACTTGCTATGCACTTTTTTTTTTTCTTCCAAATTGTGCAACTTTAGAGCCAGTTGACTTTTGTGGTTCAATAAATCAGAAATCTTTACAGCCACACTGCAATTTCAGCAAGGGGTTTTGATCTTGTCAGGACAAAGATCCCTCACCCTGTAGTTCTGAGAACCGGAAGCCTGGAAAAAGTCTTTGCATATGTTCCAGTTCAAGAATAGGCATGTGTTCTCCACTATATCTTCATCCTGTCTGAGGTACAGGGCAAGATTAGCATGCACATGCATACATTTAGTCTTTTCAAGAACGGGAAAGCCTTTCTTTAGATTAAATACAGTTAATGCATACTAGTTTAGTTATACATACAGGCTGCACAGTATGAAAAGTGGTTTAAAAAAAAACTACAGAAGACAAGGTTGATGACACAATGTGATGAAATAGTATCATTCTATGTACCTTTCTTTTTTTTCCCAACTGTGCATACAGGACTGTCTCAGAATTAGAATTTATTTTCTGTAATGCAAAAATGTCATACATTCTGGATTCATTACAAATCAACTGAAATATTGCAAGCCTTTTATTTTAATATTGCTGATCATGGCTTACAGCTTAAGAAAACTCAAATATCCTATCTCAAAAAATTAGAATATTCTGAGAATCTTAATCTTAAAATGTAATCCATAATCAGCAATATTAAAATAATAAAAGGCTTGCAATATTTCAGTTGATTTGTAATGAATCCAGAATGTATGACATTTTTGTTTTTTTAATTGCATTGCAGAAAATAAGGACTATCACAATATTCAAATTTTCTGAGACAGTCCTGTGTATATATATTAATGGTTAGTACTGTCATTTGGTAATAATGAATGATATAGTTTTCTTAAAAAGCAGGAATGTGTGTGTGTCCTCCAGTCCTCTTTGACAGTCTGATCTGACATTTTACCAACATATGAATTCCTAATTCTGACAAAGACAACTAAAATCACTGATGTGAAACATGTCGAGACAGTGATGGATGCAGTGTTTGTGTGATACGTCTTAATGAATTGTGTTGCAGTAAAAAGGACCAGAGAGAGGGAGAGAGAGTGTGTGTGTGTGTGTGTGTGTGTGTGTGTGTGTGTGTGTGTGTGTGTGTGTGTGTGTGTGTGTGTGTGTGTGTGTGTGTGTGTGTGTGTGTGTGTGTGTGATGCATGCAGGCCTGTAATATCTATGTATTTTTGAAAGTCTGTGTTACATGCATACATCTATGAAGATACATCCAAATATAAAGATGTAACATCCTCCATATTCATCTACATGTACCCATAAACTTGTACATGCACATGGAGAGGTACACATACCTTTAAATACACTCATAATATTAGTGACAGTAAAGACATCTACAGCATCAACAACAATAAGGCCAAACATATTAACAATCTTAGTATCATAATTGCTTTTATAATAATTAGTAGTAGTCCTACAAACAATAACAAATCAATTCAATGTTATTTATGTAGTATCTATTACATCACAAGTTGTCTAGGTTTTTCCTAGAGACCCAGAACATGACCCCAGAGCAATTATTACATAAACATAACATAAACACTGGCAGGTAAAAACTCCCCTAGTGGGAGAAAAACGTTAAGCCAAACAGTGGCAAGGAAAACTCCCCTTTAGGAGAGAAGAAACCTGGACCAGGACCTGGATCATAAAGGGGGTAGAAACCTGGACCAGGACCTGGATCAATCATAAGGGGGGGGCTGGATCCTGCTGAAGACCAGCTGGGCAGAGCAGGAAAAGAGAGATCAGACTGCAGGGCAGCGTGCAGCTCCTGAGGGTCTGGCCTGCACACATATAGAAGAGAAAAGGAGGAGCAGGCCAGCACAACAAACTACAAGAACAATGGAGATCAATTAATTTGATGAAATACTTTTAATTATTAATTACTTATGAAAATGCTTTAAGATCAAAATACTCAAGCAACCGAGTCCGCGCTGCCAGACACTTGCCACCAACTTAATTTAAAACCCTGAGGACACCGTAGCAGAACCCCAACTGTTCTGAAGAAAACTCATGAACAAACTGGAATCTGTCAGATAGATTTGATTTCAACCAACCTAGAGCTGCTTTAATCCCAACAACATGCTCTAACCTGCAGAGGTGGGTAGTAACGAGTTACATTTACTCCGTTACATTTACCTGAGTAAGTTTTGGGAAATTCTGTACTTTTAGGAGTAGTTTTGAATCACCATACTTTTTACTTTTACTTGAGTAGATTTGTGAAGAAGAAACTGTTACTCTTACTCCGCTACATTAGGCTACGTTGAGCTGTTACTTTTCTTTTATCCCTTTTATCCGCATACGCGTCAATCTCATGACATCACTGAGTGATTCTTTGGGGAAAATGTTTGTTTTTGCATGTTTTGTCACATACACACAGACTCAAAAACACACACAGAGTTTCTATGAGTTCATGGGCTTGTTTTAGTTCTGCCTGGTTAAAAAAGAAAAGTACAAAGGCTTGGAATTTTGTGCTACTTGTGCTTAATTTATTTTTTTATTATAATATATTTTATTTATTTTATTATTTATTAAAGTACTTTAATTTACTTTAAGATTATTTTAATTTAAGCTATTTTTTATTTTTTATTAATTTTAATATTTTTTTTCATTTTTATTTAATTTGCCTGAAGATGATTATTTTGTACTTTTGTCTGTTTGAATGGTTGTGTTAAAAAAATTAATCAGACGTTACTCAACAGTTACTTCTACTTGAGTCATATTATTCTGAAGTAACAGTACTTTTACTTGAGTACAATTTTTGGCTACTCTACCCACCTCTGCTAACCTGTGCAGTAAAACGCTGTGATCTGCAGTGTCAAAAGCAGCACTGAGGTCCAGTAGAACCAGTATGGAAACTAATCCCTTATCTGAGGCCATAAGAAGGTCATTCGTGACTGGAACCAGTGCTGTCTCTGTGCTATGATGCATTCTGAACCCTGACTGAAAGACTTCAAACAGATCATTTCTATACAAATGGTCACATAACTGGTTTGCAACTACTTTTTCCAGAATTTTGGATACAAATGGAAGTTTGGAAATTGGTCTATAATTAGCTTAAATATCTGGGTCAAGAGAGGGTTTTTTTAAGTAAAGGTTTAATTACTGCAACTTTAAAAACCTGTGGTCCATATCCTAAGTTTAGGGATAAGTTGATATGGTCCAGTATTGTTGTACCAATAACACAAAAACATTTTTGAATAGTCGAGCTGGGATGGGGTCTAACAGACACATGGATTATTTAGCTCTATTGACGTCTGAGGTCAGTTTAGGGAGGTCTATAGGAACTAAACAGTCTACAGTCAAGTCAGAGCTTAACCCTCCTATATCTGTAATTACATTCAGGCCGCCTGGATTTATTTTGATTTTATGGCTGTAGAATTGTCAAATGTGCAAAGAATCAGTGCTCCTGTCCATTTTTTTTTCCCAAGTTAGCTTCAACTTTCAATATCTGGAAGTTATTCAATATTACTGTGTGTTCTGACTGTGTAATAACTGTTTAAGGAAGTTGCTAAATCTGAGGAAACACCCACAGCTGCTGCCGGGTGGGCCTGGTTGATTTCCTCCCTAATTCTGATGATTTTGCTACTAAAGAAGCTCATAAAGTTTTCACTACTGAGATCTGCAGGAATTCACAGAGTTATGACTCTTTGTCCGCTTGGCTACAGCGCTGAACAGGAAACGTGGGTTATTTTTATTATCCTCTATCAAAGATGAACAATAAGCTGTTCTAGCTTTGCAAAGGGCTTTTAAAAAATATACTATTGGACTATTTTTCCATGCACGATAAGAATCTACAGGCTTACAAGCGTATCACTTCCTTTACATTTTACGCACTTTTTGTCTCAGCAGGTAGATATGTGAATTATACCAGGGAGTTAAGCTTTATGGTTAGAGACCCTGTTTCTCAAAGGAGCAACTGCATCTAAAGCTGAGTGCAGCAAATCTGCAGTGTTACTGATGAGGAAATCACAACCACAAGGGTAGTTATTATCATCATCCTCGCCAACACCACCACCATCCTCCCTGGCTGCCCCAGAATGTACAAAAATATAAATTATCAGATATATTTTTCAAGAAACATTAACTGTGTGTGAAAATGAAAGCCAAAACTGTCCATAATTACATGTTTCTTGGCAGAACTCTACAGCTACCATCTCTCATATTCAGACCCTCTGGTGTAGTTAAAGGGTTCTAGGATGAGCTCATGGGCTTAGACTTGTAGTCAAGACCACCTAAACCGAGACCAAGACACTACAAGACCAGAGAGTTTCAAGACCAAGACTAGTTCAGCTCAAGACCGACACCGAGACCAAAAAAAAAACCCTAGTTATTTCCTGATCCTGCGTGATTGTAGAACATCATCCTGGTTCAGCTAGTTGCCATATGTATTCGACTGCAGCACAATAACACAGAGAAGTGGATGATGATGTTGAACTCACTATAAATGTTTTCATCCATCAGCTGAGATCAGATATGTGTGGCGACTGCACTACCGCTATTTCTACACTATTGGAGGATTGACTCCAGTGCTTTTAAGGATTGACACGACTACTAACTAGTCCCAAAGTCCTCTAACAGAATAACCAGCCTCCATCACCCCCCTCCACCTCAGAAAAGTCATCAATAGTAAATGTTACTGATTTAAATTAGACTGAATTAGGAGATGAAATGTAAATTTTAGATATTAAAGATACACACAATTATTGACTTGAACTTGCATTATTTATAATTATAGTAGCCAAATTACACTGTATATCAGCATACCTAAAATAGACCTAATGCTTAATCAATCATGATATGCAAATATTATTCAAAGGCCAATGATGCCATATATTTATTCAAACAATGTCATTATAAACACAAAACTGTAATTAAATACAGACACACATGCAGATGCACCAAAACATTAAATCAAATGCAAAATACAAATACTTTACAAAAGTGTACATTAACAAGAGGAAGAACTGGTGATCACCAGATTCTGTCACCTTGGTGAGAGCAATGGCATCTCAATTATCTGAGTCCGAGACCTGGCGAGACCAGGACAAGACCAACACCACAAAAAAGTGGTCTTGAGACCCGAGAACTACAAGTCTAGGCTTCTCCAATCATGTGTTGCAGCAAAATAAAAGTCATTAAATACGTTACAGGATGAAAAGTGACTCAAAGTTTCTTCAGTCGGCAAGTTGGAGAACGTGGCAATCTTATTATTACCTCTACGGTCCACATACTAACACTTGTTTCCCCACTTCCCTCTATTTTTTTTCTTTTTGCACCATGCAGAATTTTCAGCTGCATAATCAACTGCAATAGTAACAGACACAGGACGACCGAGTTTAATGCCATCTTCCAGAAGAGTCCAGAGACCATCAAGATGAAGATCCAGATGTAATAAATTATGTGATGCCGTTTGTTAATGTGATGCAGAGAATCGGACGCGTTTCAGCTTACAGCCGTCCTCATCGCTGAGGACGGCTGTAAGCTGAAACGCGTCCGATTCTCTGCTGCTGTGCAGTGATTTAACCATGCATTAAAAGTTTTGTACTTACAGTGAGTGCTGTTGGATTTTGATTTTTTGACATGTTTTTTGGACTGGCACCCGGAGACACACCTTTGGTCTTTTGGAGTGAGCACGCCAAGTCTGCCGATTACAAGATCCTAGAGACAACTTCTGTTGTTATAGACGCTATAGAAATAAAATTGAATTGAATGGAAGCCACTCTCACATCAGTGTGTAATAGCTATGTCGGGGCAACCTCCAGTTTGCCTTATTTGAAGCTAATGTGGAATTGCAGTTTGCTAAATGACCACTAGAAGCTCTTAAAAATTATTTTAAACCACAAATTCATATTTGACCTACATTGCAGTGTATGATGCTTAGCATATTTGTTAAAGGTATAGTCTGTGATCGTATTCAAAAACATTTATTGTTATACTGGGTGAAATGGTCCTTCAATCCTGAGAGTAGCCAGTGAATAATGTGTTCAGAAAAAGGAAAGGAAAAAATCCGACCTCTCTGACAGCTTTAATCCTGTAAAAACTCCGACCAATCTATTTTTTGCGCACCAAATGGCACGGATTGGTCGGAGGACCAGAGGATTGGCAGGGGGGAAAGAACCAAACAGATGCCTTCATTTTAAGTCCCGCCCACGCCCCCCTCCGTCCCATGCGCGCACTCTGCTTCCAGCCCCCGTGTCCACTTCCCACGGGTCCTCCTCGGCTCAGAGTGTCCCAGTGTAACCCCCCCCTGCTCCTCCAGACCGACGGCTCACCCTGCTAAAAAGGCTAAAAAAAGAAAGCCAAAGTGCGATTCTGCGGCACAGTTTGTCCGCTACTTATATAATATTAATATTATAATATTCGTATATAATAATATTATATAATGTCATCTTGTTTGAGCCAGGATAAACGGGAAAGAGCGGAGCGGCGCTGCTACTGCTGCTGTGACAGGAGTTGTTACCATGGTAACAACTCCCCCTCCCAACGGCAGGAAGTGCCGTGTGGCTCTGAGTAGTATGACCGAATTAATGCATACTACTGATATTTACTCGAAAGTGTGCCGAACTTAAGTATACTTTTTAGTATATACTGTTTAGTATGGCATTTCGGACGCACCGATACTGTTTTTGCTACTCATTAGGGTGGAAGTATGGAATTTCGGACGCAGCCCTGGCTTTAATGAAGTTTTCATAGCTACAAAGACCACCCTTTTAAGACCGCCCATAGGGCCTGATTTACTAAAGGTTTGCGTGCGTAAAAACGTGTGCAAACTTGACATCACCCGCAAACCAATGTGCAAGCTGATCTACTAACAGCGTGCAAAGAGGACTGCGCCTCTAAAATGAGCAAAATAGCATACGCTGTTCATTTAGTACTTTTGCCCTGATGAATAATCAATATGGGGCGTACCCGCCAGAAAGCGCTAAATACTGGGAGGGGAAAATGCAAATAGGTTCATTTACCACATGCAATGAGATTTACCAAGCCTGAAAGTTATTGCGGGGATTGTGATTGCGTCTGTATTTAATTCGTTCGAAAGGAAGGTGCTAATCTGCCCAGCATTACGCACCGATGGCTGCTGTTATTGTGGCAAGGAGGCGACATCGCCAAAATCAAAGAATACGCAGAGAGAGAGTCTTTATTCTGCTGCATGCTATTTTAAAAATGGTTGCACAAGTTTTATTAAAGGCCACTTTTTCTTTAGTTCTTCGCCTTATATCTTGTCACCTTCTTTTAACCTCATCTGCCGTTCTTTTTATCTTACCAACTGCATTTATTCTATCGCAGATTTTCTCCCATATTGCGTTTCTTTTGGTAATGTTTAAATTTCTTTGCTGTAGTTCATGAATGTGTTTATTTGCCTCTTCCACTAATATCTCTAACTCCAACTCGTCGAATTTAATTTTGCGCTTGCGACTATCCTGCTTCTCCTGCTTTCCATCCAGACTCTCCTTGGCGCAAACCGTAAGACACGCAACACCTCATTTAAATACTGCGGTTTGCACCTGTTATCAATTGCGCAAGCATTCTTAGTCGATCACCTGCAAAACACACAACAACAGCACGTGCAAACTTTTTCAGTGCACACGCAATTTAGTACTCTTTATTTAGGATCTTAGTAAATCAGGCCCATAGTTGTGTCAGATTGTTTTCTGCAGCAGAGTGCAGCATCTCTCTGGTCTGGTTTTCTGCAGCAGAGTGCAGCATCTCTCTGGTCTGGTTTTCTGCAGCAGAGTGCAGCATCTCTCTGGTCCGGTTTAACTCGTAGCCACGAGTTAATATCTTGTGGCCACGAGATAATCAATGCGTGGCCACGAGATATTTAATGCGTGGCCACGAGTTATTAATGCGTGGCCATGCATTATTTTATTTTTTTCAAATGTCACATGTTATTACTACACTCGCCATGACAATACTCTTGCTCTTTAATATAAATAGACTATAATTACCGTTATTAATGATGAATAACCATCCCACCAAGGAAGTTGCATCCACGAAGTCCAGACAGTAGGTTATAATGCCATCCACGAGTAAAATAATGCGTGGGCACGATATACATAATGCGTGGCCACGCATTATTTTACTTTTTTCAAATGTCACCTTTTTTCAAATCTCTCTGGTCTGGTTTTCTGCAGCAGAGTGCAGCATCTCTCTGGTCCTGTTTCCTGCAGCAGAGTGCAGCATCTCTCTCTGATCTGGTCCTGTTTTCTGCAGCAGAGTGCAGCATCTCTCTCTGATCTGGTCCTGTTTTCTGCAGCAGAGTGCAGCATCTCTCTCTGATCTGGTCCTGTTTTCTGCAGCAGAGTGCAGCATCTCTCTCTGATCTGGTCCTGTTTTCTGCAGCAGAGTGCAGCATCTCTCTGGTCCTGTTTTCTGCAGCAGAGTGCAGCATCTCTCTCTGGTCCTGTTTTCTGCAGCAGAGTGCAGTATCTCTCTGGTCTGGGTTTCTGCAGCAGAGTGCAGCATCTCTCTCTGGTCCAGTTTTCTGCAGCAGAGTGCAGCATCTCTCTGGTCCTGTTTTCTGCAGCAGAGTGCAGCATCCCTCTCCCAGATCCAGGCTCCCTGAGCTGCAGCCTCATGCCTGCTGAGCTGAGCGACTCCGGGATGGACGAAGTCTCGTTGGGGTGAGTTTTCCCAGCTCTGGGGATCATTCTCCACGGCTGTGATCCACTCTGCTTCTCCATCTGCTGGATTTAAACATTTGATCCCGCACGAACCTCAACCACATAAATCCCAAGAGCTCTTTTTGGAGCATAGAAAAAAATAAACACTAGAGTTAGCCGCGTTAGCTTCGGGAAAATTTAGCTCAGGTGATGCAGGTTTTGGTGCTAACCAAAGTTAACGTGCTGATGTGCGACAAATGTCAGCTGGGCGATGTAAATAAGACGGTGAAGGGATCCTGAGACAGGTGGGCTTTTGTCCCGGGAGCTTGTGAAGCAGCAATAGCCTTCAAAGCTGCAGTTAGCAGGGAAGTTGAATGATTAAGGAGGCTGAGAGCTCGCCATTATCTCAAAACACACTGGAAACAAACTGGAAACACTGCGAATATGTGTCAGCAAACTTGATTAAACCAGCTCTTCTGTCTATAGTTATTAATACAGCCGCCGTGAGTTAAAGGAAAGGTGCTTTTGTTTTGAATGAACGCCCTTCTTGTGGGGGAAAGTAAGTCTAAGACTAAATACCAAGATTAAACTGTAAAACAAGACACTAACAAAACCACATGTTATCTGCCCTGTTCTCAGGTAGGTCAGTCAGGACTTTACCAGCCTGCCAGTGGTTCACATTTTTTAGTTAGTTAGTTAGTTTGTTAATATTTATTTCGGTTAATCACAAACAAAAATCAACAAACAAGATAACACAGGTTTTTCCCTGGTCAACATTGTGATTATTTGACCGAAAAGGTCTGGGCTTGAAGCATAAAGCTTATCTTGCCCACCTTTTAACTGAATATAGTATACAAAAAAACAAATGAAGTATCATAAGTCTACACAAAATAATAATAATAATAACAATAATGATGATGATGATGATAATAATAATAGCAATAATATGATAATAATAATAAAGATAGCTCTGAAAACAGAAAGTGAAAAGATGCTAAGGAAACCGGCAAAACCAATTTAAGTTGTCATTTTATCTCATGCATGTGTGCATTCTTCTTTGTAGGTCAGTCAGGACTGTCTGCCAGTGTTTCACATTCCTGAGTTTTTTGGTTAGTTAGTTAATATTTATTTCTGTCAATCACAAGCATAAAAATCAACAAACAAGATAACAAAAATCCACAGGTTTTTCCCTGGTCAACATTGTGATTATTTTGACCGAAAAGGTCTGAGCTTGAAGCATAAAGCTTATCTTGCCCACCTTTTAACAGAATAGAATATACAAAAAGAACAAATTAAGTATTATGAGGTTACACAAAATAATAATAATAATAATAATAATAATAATAATAATACTTTTCTTTTATGCTTTTCTTTTAGAAGTTCTGTAAAATGAAGTAATGGTAAAAACAGAACATTAGAAGGGGTAGGACTAGAAAAGTTTTTTGAAACTTCATCCTACACCCTTTCAAACAGGAAATATTTATCTACATATAGATTTCTCTTTAATTTGCTTTGTTTTGCTTGTGTTTTTTTTTTCGGTATATACATTTTATGTATTCTGATTATTTTTTTGTTTTTGTTTCAACCTGTTTGAATAAATAATTAAACGAAACAAATAATAATAATAATAATAATAATAATGATAGCTCTGAAAACAGAAAGTGAAAAGATGCTAAATAAACCGACAAAACCAATTTGCAATTTCATCCCATGCATGTGTACATTCTTCTTTGTTTGCTAATTCTGCTTCTATATATGTGTCCATTACCTTTGCTTTGAATAATATCTTGTATGCTTTCATTGAGTTTGCTAGTTTAAGGTCGTTGTCTAATGAGTTCCACAGTTTTACTCCTAAAACGGATATACATCTGCCCTTTGTATTTGTTCTTACTGCTGTTGTCTCAAACATTGCTGTTCCCCTGAGGTCATGTTTGCCCTCTCTTGGCTTGAACAGTTCCTGCATGCAGCCCGGAAGTAAATTATTATAAGCCTTATATATTATTACAGTCAGTGTAGTACAGAGTACTCCAGTTACCTCTGGTCCTACTCTCATCTTCCCTTTACACATCTTTGCAAACTACTTCTTGATGCTGCTTTGATTTGGGATTTCTAGTCTGTCACTAATTACTAAGATTTGCGTTTGGGTGAGTGTGTTCCCTACCTTCACATCAGCTCATTCAGTAGGCCTGTTTGATGGTTTAGTCATATGCAGTAATAGTTTTGCATGTCGTCGTCAGACAGGCCATATATGATGGAAATGATGATAGTGAACATGTGGTGTTACATTGGCATTTCATTCTGATTGGAGCATCAGTGTAGTGGCGTTTGTGGACTCATGTCTATCTGTGGTGTTACTCTTAGTTGCTTGTCTTACATTTATTTGTAGTATGAGTGTTGACTACGGTATGTACTTCAGCAATACGTTCATCTAAATCTATGGTCTTTATAACCATAGTAAATTTCCCTTTTTTTTTTTTACCATAAATTGTGGGAGGAGGGGGGACCTTCAAGTGTGGTCACCCTTCCCCCAAGCTGTTGCTCTGATGAACTCTCATCACTCATAGAGTCTCAGAGTAATCAATCACTGTGCAATAATAGTAATAATTAAATCTGCAAGCAGCGATGAACGGGCCCTCGCACCCTTGTGCACGTTCAGGCGTGCTGCCGTGGAAGCGCTTGTATGACTTGCATGTAGATTCTTCAGACCTGGACATTTAGCGGATGACACCACCCACGAGTCTATATCAAACCATTCAAAAGTTATGGCAGAAAGTAGGAACGATCGGATATCGACCAATCAGATGAAGGGGGGGGACGCGCTTTTTGGCGTCTTATCGTCGCCACGGTAACTCTTTTGACTGAAAAAAGTAATGTGCGTCGTCGCCGGATGGAGACGCACATTTTGATGTATAACACACCTGGGTGCACGTTACGGTTCGGGCTGTATTAACTGCCGAAGAAATGGCATAAATTGCGCCAAAATGACACGATTAATTCAAAATGGCCGACTTCCTGTTCGGTTCCAGCCATGGCGCCAAGAGACTTTTCTTTAAGTTGTGACATGATACAGGTGTGTACTGATTTTCGTGCATGTACGTCAAACCATATTGTGGGGCTTGAGGCACAAAGTTTTCTAGGGGGCGCTGTTGAGCCATTAGGCCACGCCCATTAATGCAAACCATTAAATATCAAATCTATTGCCAGGCCTGGTGTGCGTGCAAAATTTGGTGACTTTTGGGGCACGTTTAGGGGGGCAAAAAGGCCCTCATTTTGTTGGAAGAAGGAAAAAAACAAAAACGAGAAAAAAAAAAACGAGAAAAACTCCTACAGATACAATAGGGCCTTCGCACTGTAAGTGCTCGGGCCCTAATAACCACAATCATATGTTGTAACAATGCACTTTTCAATAACCATGTCTTCCTCGTGAGCGAAACAACCAGAGTCAAATTCCCTGTCTTGTTTGACCTGACTTGGCCAAATAAACCTGATTCTGAAATACGGTAGTTGGGATGTACTTTAACTTTTCAATGCCTAATGTATCATACTTGATACATCTGCACCAACCCCTAGATAAAAAACTAAACAAAAAACATAATCAATGAAAACTAAATGAAATTACCACACATAACCACAGGCATTAACACATGTTATCTGCCCTGTTCTCAGGTAGGTCAGTCAGGACTGTACCAGTCTGGCAGTGTTTCACATTCCTGAGGACTCCAGTTACCTCTCATCTTCCCTTTCCACATCTTTGCAAACTACTTCTTGATGCTGCTTTGCTTTGGGATTTCTAGTCTTTCAGTCCTGTCTTCAATGGTTAGTTAACCCCACCTCTGGTTTTTAGTCATCACTTGCTTTTGGATTTGTCCAGAACGCTGTGGCCAGAGTCCTTACAAACACCAGGAAACTGGACCACATTACACCAGTCATGAAATCGCTACACTGGCTTCCAGTGAGTCAAAGGATAGAGTTTAAAATCTTACTGCTGGTCTACAAAGACCTGAATGGTCTTGGACCAAAATACATGCTTGATCTGTTAGTTCCTATGAAGCTCCCAGACCCCTGAGGTTCATCTGGATCTGGTTTGTTATGATTCCCAAGAACCAGAACCAAACAAGGTGAGGCAGCGTTCAGTAGGGCTGGGGATCGATTCAAATGTCAAGAATCGATTCGATTCCGATTCTTAAGATTCAGAATCGATTATCAGGATTTGATTCAATCCGGTTCGATTCGATCCGATAATGAATAATTTCACAATAATTATTGTGGCATTACCAAGAAATAAATAGCTCAAATAGGCCTTTCAATATCAATTTAAAGTGCAAAAAAGAAAGAAATTGCAACAGCTCATGCAGTAAACAAATCATTTTAGCTTGTCTAACTTATTCCGTCACCACAACACACATATTGCCATGAAGCACCTGGCATTTTGAAAATGTAATGATGAAAAAATCGATCTTTAGACATAAGAATCGAATTTTAGGAATTAATATGAGAATCGATTTAGAATTGGAAAATCGATTATTTTTTTTCAACACAGGCCTTGTGTTCAGTTATTCTGCTCCTCACCGGTAGAACAAACTTCCTGTAGACTTTGAATTACCTTTACATAAACTTGCCTTTTCCTGCCTTGTAAAATGGCTACACCTGCTTTTCACACCTTGCTCTTTTACACTGGATTGTCTTGGTGTCACAACCCGTTTTTGCTCTAGCACATCTTTACAGTTTTTCAAGTCAGACTTTTCCATTCAGGTAGGAAAAAAACTGTTTTCAGACACTACTTGAGTCCCTCAGGGATATCTGGCATGCAGGGGGGTTTACTTCCAGGATGGTTCCTCCTTTTCTGTAATCCTACCTGAGGCATTCACTTAAATGTTTCTTTACAGACAAGAAAAGTGGTTCTGACAATCACCTGTCAGGCCTCTTTCCTTCTCTTTCCACTCAGGATGTTGCACTTGGGGTGAAACCTGTCACATGTTGTGAAGAGCTTTCTTGTTGCAACATCAGTGGCATCCATCCAGAGCGAACATACTGTAGGCAAAATACAGCCCAAGATGTGGATGTTTTCCCCAGGACATGTCAGTCCTGCCCTCCATAAAATAAATTGATGCAACACAAAAATGTATTGAACTTTCTGGTAGTTGAAAACAAAGCCTGCTCTAGTAGGGAGATGAAATTCACGGTATTTTGTTGCAAGAGAACACTAAGATATTTTTCAACCAGGCTTGTTTACTATGACAAAAACCTGTCATTGATTTTCACATTAATATACATGTAGGAAATATTTACTGAAAAGTATCTTACAAGATTGTTAAATCAAGCAAGCGTTGATCTGACGAACTTTAAAAAAAAATTAAATGGATGATAAAATCAGCTGGTAAATTGGGTTTCAATTAAACTATTCCAACATGTATGGAGCCAAATCAAGGCCAAAAGTTTTGCTAATTTGAAAATAAAATTTGAACCTGAAAATTCTTTTTTACAGTTTCAATTTTATTTTTTTCAGTTTCAAATCTTTTTATTTCAGTTTCAAATCTTTTTTTCAGTTTCAAATTTTTTTTTCATAAACATGTAGCTTTTTATCTATTTTAACTGCAGGAATAAGCCCCTGTGGGATAATGTTGACCACCAACGTCCTATACCTGCCAGATGGAGATGATTTTTTTTTTTCATTTACTATGTCCTTATAATATTGATTTTACCCTTCAAGTGTAATTGCACAAGTGTTACATTTATTTTGATACCAAATATATTGAAGTACATGTAATTTTTGAGCACGGATCTTTAAAGTAGCCCTAGTTAAGAAGGAGTTAATGGTGTTTCTGTTGTGACGCCATTCACAAATCACTGTTTAGTTACTTGGGTTTTCTGTAGCAGAAATATTTCCAAACAACTGAAGCTGTTTTTCTTTTTGCAACTAAATGTAATTGTTTTGCTTTCCTCCTATTTCCACTTGCACACAGAACCTTTTATGTCACCCACAATTATCTAACTGTATTGTACAATGCTGCATTTATGCTACGTCATCCAGCTGTGATGAGAGAACAAAACACAATGTCTCTGCTGAAACAAGATATTATACGAAACAGCTGTAGATCCAAATCCTAAATGTTGTGAACTCACCAAACCGTACAATTTAAACTACCCGTGATTTAAAAAGTGATGTCACAATAACTCCATTGTACATCTCTTATAGTCTTAAGTATTGATTGAAGTAGGAACAAATGAGTTAATTGAGCAGTCTACACTTATTCTATTTTCTGTTAAAAGGTTGAGAGCTTCTAGCTGGTGTGGAGGATAGTCGGGGTATTTTTCTGTGTTCCCCAAAAATAAACGGTTCATATGTTGTGTGGAGCGGCTGCTGCTTAGTTGCCCCGTATAACGTTTGAGTTTGTAAGAGGCAGCAAATCTTCAATTCTAACCGAACAATGAAGTTCCTGTAATGTGCTGACGCCTCATATCTGATTTGCAAAAATGTGCAGAAGGCCTCTGTTGAAATTATGCTCATTAAAAAACAGTCTTTCAGTGTTATTTTTGTTAAAATGGTCAACTTAAATAAAAAATAAAAAATGCTCGATCTAAATTTTTGTCAGATACAAACCAAATATACAGGATTTAGAGACTTTTTAAGAGACACAGTAGTTTAATCAGGATAGTGGGTTAGATTAATAAACAATGGTTTTAAAGGTGGACAGTATGGACTGATTTAGACTTCATGCATGATGTTTTATCATTATCTAGTCTGAATATTGATCTTGTACTTGTGATTATATATTCATTCCTCAAATACAACATAGTTGTAGTCTTTTATGTAACATGGCAGGATGCAAAATAAATGGTTGTCTGCTTTGAATGAATGCAAACAATCATGTATTTTTTGTGGAGACCTTTGTGCAGCAGCACCGACGTGAGTTCCAAAGCAGATTACGTGGAAGAAAGATTAGTAAAATAGGATGGAGCAGTGTTGTCACACATGCATTCAAAAATAACCACCACTGGCTCTGGGCGAAGCAGACCCACAGAGAAACTGAATACAATGTGGATGAACAATGCTGTGAGCAAAGAAGATGTTTTGCCTCCCATGTCTTTTATTCAAATGTAGTTTTGAGCCTCTTTTGCTGTGTTTTGTCATTGTCCCATCATTCTTTAAAAAGTCTTAGGTGACTAACTGGTTGGTCCCCATCTATTTCCATTGATCCAGACACTGCCTCTCATGTCTCACCAGTCTGGTGGCCGCGCCGGCTTCACCGCGTCCAACCTGCACCACGGATTCAGAGGAGGACACGGCGAACGAGGGGATGCACACCTTCAACCAGACGCACATGAGGAAAGCTTTCCAGCTCATGAACGACCTCAGAAGGTTTATTGCTGACTGTAATTTGAGTTTACAGGAGGATTCAAATCTGTATACGCATGGTTGCTTTATGTTTTATAAGACTTTAAAGACACCTCTCTATGCAAATTCTCTTTTGCATGTGTCAGAAACATTTAAAGGGGACCTATTATGGCATCTAATCCCTATTTTAAACAGGCTTTGAATTTCTTAAAAACAAGCTTTTGATTGTTTTTGCTAAATAAATTAGAAATTCAGCCTCTAAACCATGTCTTTATCTTCCCATTCTCTAACCTCATTATCTATGCGGGATTCTGAGTGGGCGGGGCTATGATAATGAGGCTATGTGCTGATTGGCTGCCTGAATGACGCGATACACCGCAATGGCGGAAGCTCTGGCTGGCGGAGTTACACTGTGTCATAACTGCATGCGATGCGAGCGAGCATCAGCGACAAAATCAATTCCATTGCTTTATTTTCTATTGGACTGTCCAAACTGTCGGCAGCGACACAACGCAGCGTGACGCGCCGTTTTGAGCTGAACATTTGTCGGACGCCCTGCTTCTATTTTCTTCCTGTCGCTCGCGTTGAAAGCCGGTTGAAAGCGCTGTAGGAAATACAGAAATATCTCCGCTGTTTCTCATCATCAGTTGCTGCATCGGCAGGACTAAGAGCTCTCCCGACGGCTCTGGTTGAACAGCCCGACAAACCATCTCCGATCGCGCTGTTTTCTTTACCGGGATCACAAGAAAAGCAGAACAGTGATCTCCTCTCCATCCTGTTTATTTATCTTGTATCTCCTGTTGCTGTTTATTTCTCTTTACTCCACCAACTCGAAATATTAATCACTTTTCTAAGTGAACAGCGCTAACACAGCTCAAACAGCAGGTTTTAATCTGATTGGTTTAGAGTAAATCGTCCCCCACGTGGGGTGCGCTCTTATGATTGGCTGGAACAAAGAAAGACATCTGATTGGTTGCAGATCCTTCCGTGTTAAAAAAAACGTATTTGTGGATCGAGTCACGTCAGGGGAGTCTAGAAAGTCACATGCAAATCCAGCGCAGCTCACAGACAAAAAAACTTTTGTAAATCAGGTTATATTTGTGTGTGCATCAAAAATAAATGTGTATATCTTGGCCTACGCACGTGTGAATTGTTCTGTGCATGTGTGAAACAGTGTTTGTATATGCAAATCGGTCTGTGCATTTGTAAAACTTGTCCTGTACATTTGTCAATTATGAAACTGTTCTAGCTCCATACTCATCCGGGCGGCTGTACAGACGCTGCAGAATTTGGTTGCTTTCCTCCTCCTCTGAGTTGGCAGGCTGAGGGGAGACCACTTTATATATGTTAAAGCAAGAAAAAACCTGTTTTTCATAATAGGTCCCCTTTAAGTAAATGAAGGGCATGAAAGAGATGAAAGACTGTTTGTTGGGGAATCTCTCCAGTTTGTAGTATTTTCAGTTCCACACAAGGAATCTTGTAAATAAACACATGTATGTCTCTCTCACTCTCCGTCCTTTAGTAAAAGGGTGCTGTGTGACGTCCAGCTGGTGGCGGGGAGCGTGGAAGTGCCAGCTCACCGGGTGGTCTTGGCCTCCTGCAGCCCCTACTTCTGTGCCATGTTCACAGGTACCAACACAGGCTTTCCTGCTTGTACCTGAGGTGTGTGTGAATTTATTTCTGCTCAGTTGAACGTCTCCATCTTTGTCTGTCTGTGTGCAGGTGACATGAGCGAGAGCAAAGCCCATCAGGTGGAGATCAGAGAAGTAGATGGTCAGACTCTGAGAAAACTGGTCGATTACATTTACACAGCTGAGATAGAGGTCACAGAAGACAACGTCCAGGTAAGACTGTTTTTTTTTCTTTTATGGTTGATTTGGACATATTTTCCTGCTTGCTTTTACTTTACAATGACAATCAGTAACAGATTTATTATGAGTCTTTTAAGCTTTTTCTTGGGGTGAGGAAATAAACATGTTGCTGGCTGGGGAAGAACGTTTCAAAACATTTTGTTCTGTCAGTTTTTCACACATTCCTCCATATTTACAGTTTTGGACAGATATAAGTCAAAGCTCCTTCTCCAGCAAAAATAACACGGCATTCGTCTGAAATTCCTGGTTGTTGAGAAGGAAATTTGAAACAACTGGCTCGACCTTTGTCTTTTGTGTGAGCCTTTTGTTTGTGTTCAACAGTTAAACATGCCAGAGTAACAAAATAACAAGCTGGTTTTCAAATGCTTTCACATTTGTACGAGTAAATCAGCTGAAACACAAAATAACACAGCGTTTCTGTGTGCTTGGGGAAAAACCCACTTTGGATAAATTATTAGTCTCACAGCACAGATTTGTTAAATGTTTGCGGTAATTTACGTCATGGACTGAACCCGTAAAGGCAAAAGTTATAATAACAATAAGATTTAAAATTCTGTGACTGTCTACGGTGCCTTAAAAACTGGTTTTCTGCTCAGATGAATACTACAAAACATCTAATATTTACAAAACTAAGCAAGCAGAAAAGTAAAGTAAGCACAACAGTGGGAAGGTAGTTGCTAAAAAACAGATTTTTGTTGACTTTCACTATATTTAAAGACTTAATTTTCCTTGTTTTAGCCTGGAAATGTTTCATGGTGGTTCACGAACCTGTTGGATCTTAAGAGCCTGATCACTGGACTTCCAAGACTTAGTCCTAAATTCAGAGTGGGGCCCAGTTATCATGCTTCTGGAGCAGATGTTTACTACGGAGGGTGTAAGAGCAGGCTGTGGATGCGAGCAGTGCTCGGCTCTGAACACGCAGGCCTCGTATATCTGGGTGGCATTAACTCTGGAGCTGCACGGCTCTGCTACGGCTCAGCCTGATCCAGCTGCAGGCACCAAACTTCCTCTGATTATTAGGACAGGAAGTGTGCATGGAGAGACAGGAAATCCTCCCACTGTTTGCAGTGTGCCTGCTTGATTGCCTCCCCCGTGTTTTTTGTGAGCATTTTGACAAGTGACTAATAGTCAGTGGAAGACTGCCTTTACTTTGCCCCATCTAACCTGAACCTTCTCTGTTTTAAAACTGGGAAATGTTTATCCTGCCGTCGGTCCTTGTGTGTGCATGTGCTGCTCTACAAGAGTTTCAGCAGGTGTGATGAAACATAGGATTCACGAGTGTGCAGTTAGAGAGGTGTAGAGTCTGAAATATCGCTACAGATCAGGTTATCTAGGTTAAGGAAACTATCAAAGGAAAGCATTGTCTGTTAGCCTTATGTTGTTAAGAGTCACGAGCAAATGATTTTAAAAATATGAGAGGGGGTAGGGGGTGGTATGACATGGCAAAACATCTTAGAAGTTGCAGCGTTTTGTTAAAGATGTCCTAAAGGGTCAAGATATGACTCAGGTTAAATCAAAGAGGGAGTTTTTGACATTTGGATAAAATCAGATGTTCACCAGAAGTAGAAAGTGGATATTTTCCACTTCTTCCATCTGCTGCTGTCCTCTACTATATTGAAAAATATAAACTTTCACTGTTTGGTTGAAACTGTTAAATGACTTGTAGTATACAGGACTGTCTCAGAAAATTAGAATATTGTGATAAAGTTCTTTATTTTCTGTAATGCAATTAAAAAAACAAAAATGTCATACATTCTGGATTCATTACAAATCAACTGAAATATTGCAAGCCTTTTATTATTTTAATATTGCTGATTATGGCTTATAGTTTAAGATTAAAATTCCCAGAATATTCAAATTTTTTTAGATAGTATATTTGAGTTTTCTTAAGCTGTAAACCATGATCAGCAATATTAAAATAATAAAGGGCTTGCAATATTTCAGTTCATTTGTAATGAATCCTGAATGTATGACATTTTTGCATTACAGAAAATAAAGGACTTTATCACAATATTCTAATTTTCTGAGACAGTCCTGTATGTGACCCCCTTTGAAAATATCCAATGTCCATTTGAGTGTTTGACAAGTTTCTCCATCATTTGTATTGGCATGTCTGGGTGAAGCTGTAAGGAACGAGAGCGACTGTTGTCTGAATGTCACTTTAACCAAATGGTGAAGCCATCCATCCATGCAGTCATATTGTGTCTTTATGACTAAAAATGTATTTGGTTTTATCCAGCTGTTCAAAGGTGTACAGACAATGATGATGGAAGATGATTAGTCAGGTAAAGTAATAACAGTCAGATGATTATGCAATAACTGTGTGACATAATCATCTTGATGAGATGACCCAGTCACACAAATTAAAACATTGAAGTGGTTATTAGTAATGTTTGCTGGTGCAGTGATACTTGGCAGAGTTTGATTAAAACATCACCTGAGTACCTGAACGGTTCCATTTTGGTTGGTTGAGCATTTTAATGGAAAAAGATGGTGCCAGCAAAGCTGATGTAGTTTTCATGTTGAAGTTGTCGGCAGAGTGGCTGTGTGGATAAAATAGTGAAATTACTTCCTGCTGTCAGATTATTCCTAAATCTTTTGGGGTTAAAAGCTGTGTTTAATGTTGATTTTTAAATGGCCTTTGACACATTTTCATTTCTAAGGATGCTGATGTCATTTCCTTCAGTTTGCAATTATTATATTTTATTTCTTTTAGGTTCTGCTGCCAGCAGCTAGTCTCCTCCAGCTGATGGATGTTCGCCAGGTCTGCTGTGAATTTCTGCAATCTCAGCTTCACCCCACCAACTGTCTGGGCATCAGAGCCTTCGCTGACCTGCACACGTGCACACAGCTGCTCAACCAGTCCCATGCATATGCTGGTAAACTTTGTTCTGTTCACGCCAAAAACTTTGAGTCACGTGTGCTAGGGTTGTCCCGATCAGGATTTTTTAGCTCCCGATCCGATCCCGATCACTTGAGTTTGAGTATCTGCCGATCCCGATTTTTCCCGATCCGATCACTTTTTTTGGCTCCCGATACATTCCGATACTTTTTCCCGATCAGATACATTTTGGCAATGAATTAAAAAAAGAAAAAAAGAAAAGAGGACTAAAGCCATTAGGCCATGCCCATTAATGCAAACCATGAAATATCAAATGTATCACCTGTATGTATCACCTATGGCTTGCGTGCAAAATTTGGTGACTTTTGGAGAACTATCAAATATGGACCAATCAGATGAAGCGCTTTTTGGCATCTAGCGTCGCCACGGTAACGCTTTTGAAAGAGAAAAGTAATGCACGTCGTCGCAGGATGGAGAAGCAAATTTTGATGTATAACACACCTGGGTGCACGTTACGGTTCAGGCCGTATTAACTGCCGAAGGAGTGGCATAAATTGCGCCACGATTAATTCAAAATGGCCGACTTCCTGTTCGGTTTCGGCCATGGCGCCAAGAGACTTTTCTTTAAGTTGCGACTTGATACAGGTGTGTACCGATTTTAGTGCATGTACGTCAAACCATATTGTGGGGCTTGAGGCACAAAGTTTTTTCTGTCTGGACCAATCAGATTAAGGGTGGGCGCGCTTTTTGGCATCTAGCGTCGCCACGGTAATGCTTTTGAAAGAGAAAAGTAATGCGCGTTGTCGCAGGATGGAGAAGCAAATTTTGATGTATAACACACCTGGGTGCACGTTACGGTTCAGGCCGTATTAACTGCCGAAGGAATGGCATAAATTGCGCAAACATTACACGATTAATTCAAAATGGCCGACTTCCTGTTCGGTTTCGGCCATGGCGCCAGGAGACTTTTCTTTAAGTTGCGACATGATACAGGTGTGTACCAATTTTTGTGCATGTACGTCAAACCGTATTGTGGGGCTTGAGGCACAAAGTTTTCTAGGGGGCGCTGTTGAGCCATTTTGTCACGCCCATCAATGCAAACTATTAAATATCAAATTTTTCACCAGCCCTGGCTTGCGTGCAAAATTTGGTGACTTTTGGGGCACGTTTAGGGGGGCAAAAAGGCCCTCCTTTCGTCAGAAGGATAAAGAAAGAAGAATTCCTACAGATACAATAGAGCCTTCGCACTGTAAGTGCTTGGGCCCTAATACATTTAACTGAACATATATAAAATTTCACAATTCAAACATGTAAACCATGTTAGTTTCGCTAACGGCGGCTGGAAGTGACGTTAAATGCAACGATATATATAAAACGATTTAATATATATTAAAAACATTAATGGTATGTCCCGATACTTTTTTGGCCAATACCGATGTTTTGAAAATGCCGTGATCTGGACAACACTAACGTGTGCCTTTGCTGTGTTTGCATGATAATTACTTATGTAACAATTAGTTGTATCTGCTTTAAAAGGTGCTGCGTTGCTTGATGTATTTGTACATGCCGAAGCTGGTTAGCAGAAACATGTAGTTTGAACCTAATCACATTGTGCACGTTTGTGTTTCTCAGAGCAGCACTTCACTGAGGTGGTGCAGGGTGAGGAGTTTCTGGGCCTTTCTCTGCAGCAGGTCTGCACCCTCATCTCCAGCGATAAACTCACCGTCTCCACAGAGGAAAAGGTCAGCATGAACAGCACCCTGAACACATACTAAAATACTTTTACATAGGGCTGGGTATCGATTTAAATGGCAAGATTCGATTCCGATTCTTAAGATTCAGAATCGATTATCACGCTTTAATTCGAGCGGATTCGATTCCGATATCGATTTGGGTTAGTGTTATTAAAACTGTTTTTTCAGCTGTTGCATGAATTATATGACTGTAGTTATGCAACATATTAATACTAGTATTATATTGAGATTCAACATTCAAGTATTGGTAGCTAATGATGCTGTAAGGACCAATCAGCTCCCAGAATGCTGATATAACTGCTTTCAATTTGCTAATTGGGTCAGAATTATCAAACAGATCCAGGGCAGCAATCAGAGGCCGTATGAAATCGTTTTCACTTTTTCCCATTTATGAGAATTTGGTTTTTAGCATTTTATGCAAATGTAACCTGAAGACGGTATATAAAGCAAAGAAATATAGACAATTCATGCAATTATAACAAAAAACCTTTCATACCTTTAAACATATTTAATGGCAAAAACATGGCACTAGTTATGCTCGTGTCCAACAAAACATTCCTTTTTTGGGCATAAACAAAAAAATACCAAAAGTTGTAAGGTAATGATGAAAAAAAATTTAAAAAATCGATCTTTGGACATATGAATCGATTTTTAGGAATTAATGAGAATCGATTTAGAATTGGAAAATCGATCTTTTCTCTGCTTGTAAGTGAAAAGATATGTAACAAATACTATAAGGGATTTTCCACGAACACAGGCTGGCAGAAACTGGGTTGACAGGAAGAATAGGAGACACTATATTTAGATGGAACTCTCTGGGTTTCCTACCTGCTCTAAAAATACTTGACTGCGAATGATTAGTTGAAGCTGGCAGCTGTTGTTTTCCAGTGGAGGGCATGTCTTTCTGCAGTAAGTCAGTCAGCACGAAGGGTGTGATGAAGCAGCTATGTGTCACCCCCAGCAGTAAAGATGACGGCTGCTGCTCTGACAGAAACAGAGGGGGCCGTCACTGGCCAAGTGGCAAACACTGAAGACGCAACCAGCTGCCACTAGATTAGAAGAAGAAGAAGAAGAAGATTTTTTATTTTGAACATGCATGTTAAAAGAAAAAGAATACAAAAAAGTAAAAAAATAAAGTACAAATATATATATGTATATGTTTGTAGACAGAAGGCAAGACAACACTTGGGTAGACCTCACGGATCCACCAACATGTTTGAAACGGAGTAGGAATGAAGTAAACACTTATCGAGTCCTACCCCTGAATCTGACATACATTCTTACAAATAACAAGAGTTTCAATAAACGTACTTATAAAACACACATAACCAAACACCCCTACTTTAATAACTATTCAATATAGTGATATAATACTCAATTATATGTATAAATATAGTCAAAAACAAAAAAAATCAAAGAAAACAAAACAAACGCCCAGCATTTAGTTGTGCTACTATGTATCTATATATACTGGTTCTTATATTTACCTCCAATTATATACATAAAATTACTATAAATCTATATATCAACATATCTACATATAACTATAAATCAATATATATTAATAGAGATATAGCTATATAAATACTGTACGTATAATATAACTCAATATATCTATATACATACCTACATATAACATATCTATATCCATAATATAAATCTATATATCTACATATATTAATAAATGTACATATCTACTTATCAGCGATTGCTGACTTAATGTTTATGAAAAGTGAGAGCACTTTCACTTTGAGCCTCCATGCGTCATTAAGATACTGCTACCTTTGTATATACACAGACTCCATGAAAATAATATCTTTACCTGAGTGGCATGAAAACATCCATAATAAAATTTACGGAAGTCATATCGTTTTAGAGATAAATTAATCAGTTTCTCACTATTGATGGTGTGGAATGATGAATTTCAACAATCAAAGGCAGAAGTTCAGTGGTTGAAAAGACTGAACTCTTAATGAAAAAAAAAACTGTGAGCTAGATCGCTGATTTGACCATCCTGCAAAATGTGTGCAACAAATGCATGCCTTTTAGAAATAAACTTGACATGAATCTGTTTGTGAGGCCTGGCTAGACCTAAAGGGTTTCTAGTTTTACTGACAAAGCAAAGTCATTTGAATCCTGAAAGAGGAGAAGTCTGAACATTGATTTATCCTCTTAACCAGGAGGCCCCCTAGTGTCTCCTTCTCTTCACTGGTGACATTTATTTGATCTGTCTGTCTGTCTTGCTTGTTTTCTTTCTGTCTTGCTTGTTTTCTTTCTGTCTTGCTTGTTTTCTTTCTTTCTTTCTTTCTTTCTTTCTTTCTTTCTTTCTTTCTTTCTTTCTTTCTTTCTTTCTTTCTTTCTTTCTTTCTTTCTTTCTTTCTTTCTTTCTTTCTTTCTTTCTTTCTTTCTTTCTTGTTTTTCTTTCTTTCTTTCTTTCTTGTTGTCTTTCTTGTTGTCTTTCTTGTTGTCTTTCTTTCTTGTTGTCTGTCTTGTTGTCTTTCTTTCTTTCTTTCTTGTTGTCTTTCTTTCTTTCTTTCTTTCTTTCTTTCTTTTTCTTTCTTGTTGTCTTTCTTTCTTTCTTTCTTTCTTGTTGTCTTTCTTTCTTTCTTTCTTTCTTTCTTTCTTTCTTTCTTTCTTTCTTTCTTTCTTTCTTTCTTTCTTTCTTTCTTTCTTTCTTTCTTTCTTTCTTTCTTTCTTTCTTTCTTTCTTTCTTTCTTTCTTTCTTTCTTTCTTTCTTTCTTTCTTTCTTTCTTTCTTTCTTTCTTGTTGTCACTTCTGTCTGACTCCTCCTCCTCCCTCTCTCAGGTGTTTGAGTCGATGATATCTTGGATCAAATACGACAAACCGGCTCGTCTGGAGTTCATGCCCAAACTAATGGAGCATGTCAGACTTCCTCTGCTGTCGCGGGATTACTTGGTACAGGTAATGTGAATTTTCTCATCTTTTATTTTTCAGTCCTCTGAGTGCTGCATTGTTTGAAAACTATAAACTGTTTACATAAATATAAGAAATGTTGTGTTTTAGTCTGGTTTTATTTTCGTCTCCCATCATTCAAAACATCAGAAATCCTTTGAATCACAGTTAATGAAGACAATGAGGTCTAAATAATAATTATTTTTTAAATCCTCAGAGGGGACCTATATCAGGAATGCACCAAGGCTTTTTAAGTCTCGATGCTGATGTTTGGGTATCTCTTAATCCCTGATGAATTAAAGAGCTGTATATATCGCCATGTAGAAGACTAAAGGCAACAGACTTTAGTTTTTTTCAAACTAAACAATCCTATGAAAAAATAACAAGAAATACATGTAATCAACTATTTGTTGCAAAAACTAAATATTCTGTGACCGCATCAATATTCGTACACCAGCATTCAAATTACATGTGAAATGAAATCAGCCTTAAAGAAATGAAATAAAGTGTAACAGATGAAACTGAACATGCCTGAAAAGTAAATGCATGTATTCGTCATAAATCAGCAACAACTTTAAAGGGAACAAACTGGTGCGATAACAGAGCCATAAATGTTGTCAATAGTGGTGGAGATATCTGATCTATCAGATCGGTGCATCCCCGTCTTATAACCTGGGGCCGGATTCACCAATATGTTCTTAAGAACGATCTTAAGAAATGTCTTAAGATCTAAAATTAAAAAGTTCATAAGAAAGTTCTTAAATGCATTCCTCAATATTTTCTTAAGAACTGTAATTTCTTACGAATTTCTTATTTTTTCTACTTAAGAACTTCTTAAAATATGTCATTGCATTGCAGGCGCCAACAAACAACATTATTATGGTGGATGAGATTAATGTGCGAAAAAAATACTATTGGGGAAAATTAATAATAATTAACTACCACGCTAACTAACATGCTAACAAACAGTTAACAGGCTCTTTGTGAAATTAATTACAAAGTATATCCTCAAACTATGACCTACTAGTTTAAACTTGTCTAAAATGGGTTGAAAAAGGTGATATTAGAGGCTTACCTTTTCACAGAAGAAATCTTAAGACGGGTCAAGGTTGTCTTAAAGTTAAGAAAAAAGTCAAGAACAAATTTGAGAAATTTTATTTCAAGAATACCATTTATTATTAAGTTTTTTGTTAAGAAGAAAGTTGAGAAAATACTTAGAACTTTTTTGGAGAATATGACTTCTTCTCTTTTTTCTTCTTAAGACTGAACTTAAGAAAAAAATGACATTTAAGAAGATTTTTCTTCTTAAGAATGTTTTGTGAATCCGGCCCCTGGTTACTAAGATAAATGAAATTTCAATGTATTATGTCGCTCTTTATCTTTGCTTCTTTGTGGCCCCTGTTTGTTTACAGATTGCTGAGAAAGAAGCTTTGATAAAGAACAACAACACCTGCAAGGACTTTCTCATAGAGGCAATGAAGTATCACCTGCTTCCTGCTGACCAGCGGCACCTCATCAAGACGGACCGGACTCGGCCCCGAACTCCCGTCAGTATCCCTAAGGTAAATGAACGCAGCTCTCAGCCTGACAGAACCTGTTGTCCTCAACACGAGAGCCACATGTGTTCAACTCTGCTCTTCACGGTCCTACAGGTGATGATCGTGGTGGGCGGCCAGGCCCCTAAAGCCATCCGCAGCGTGGAGTGTTACGACTTCCAGGAAGATCGTTGGTACCAAGTAGCTGATCTGCCATCTCGACGCTGCAGGGCAGGTTAGTGTTTATGTAGTACATGTAGCAACAGGGGTAACGCCCAGAACTAGAAGTGTATGCAGGTCGACTCCATGTCAAGTCTGCATTCTGATTGGCTAAACAGTCTCCCTGCTTCTTCACTTCCTGTATTAATAGAGTGAATGCACATGACGTCACAGATGCAACTTCACAGCAGGTTTCACCCACTGAGTGGCAGAAAGACTAACCCTGCGTTCACACTGCATCACGGGCGTCATAGGCGTCTGGCTGCCATTCATTGTCTATGAAAAGGCGCGTCGAGAAGCGGCGGGGGCGGCGCATCAATTTGAATTTGAAAAATCGGAACTTTATGCAAATGAGCAGCAGCGACGCCGAGGCAGCGTCCAATCACAGACCGGGATTGCCGAAGCGAGAACCCTCAATGCAGATTGTACTTTCATGTAGACACAAACGTACACTCATTCACATGCGTACAGGAGTGCACAGTACTGTGCACTAACAAACTTATTTTATCAGTATTTAATATATTTCATCCAGCAAAATGACATTTTGCTGGTTTGACTGCCGTTTTTACCTGAACTGCTCATGTGAAAAACGTATCTGATGGGTGAGGAGCTGGATGGTCCCAACGATTTTATTTGCTGCATTGATCCAACAAAAAATAATTAAAACCCGTGCTTATTAATCACAAAACACAGTTTAATCATCATGACCAAATCCGCTCCGACCCGGTGTGTCAGTATCAGCGCAGACAGACTGCAGCTTCGCCTGAATTATGGTTCCGCGTTAAATCGACGGCGTAGGGTCGCGGTGCAGTGTGCGTCGCCGCGTACCCTACGCCGTCGGTTCTGCGTTGGTGTGACGCGGAACCATAAATCAGCCACCGGGAGCAAGGGCTCGCTGGGTTGATGTTGATCCGCGGACCTAACCTGTTAAGGAGCATCAAACTCAATCTTATCTACGCGGAAATAACGCTTAAATATAAAGAAGGCGTCCCAAAGTGTGATCTATGGTGAAATAGGAAACTGAAGATGTGTACGCTATATGTGTAGGCTGTTCCCACTGTTCCCTCCAGTTCTGCAGCGTAGCTTTAGCCCCGCCCACTGCAGGCATCAACAGTGCATGCCGCTTTCAGTGTGAACGCTCCAAACAGCGAGATGCTGGCGTCGGGAGATTTTTGACGCTTTCAGTGTGAACGCAGGGTGAGTGGCAGCGTAGACTTTCAGTTTTTTTTTTTTTTTTTTTTTAAAATATATTTTTATCCCGGTTTTTTTCCCATTTTTACCACCCCGTGCTCCTACCTACTGACAGTCCTGGGCATTGCCATCCTCTACCAACCCCGGGAGGGCCCTACACTGAGCTCAGGTCTCCTCCTTAACCTGAGGAGTGAGCAGGCCGCATCTTTTCACCAGGCAGGGTGGGGTTTCTCCGGCCGAACGTAGCGCGTGGAAGGATCACGTTATTCCGGCCGGATCCTCCCCACCCCATCTGGCGCCCCGGTTGGCCAGAGGGGGCATGTATAGCCCAGGACTGTGTGCATGTTTTTGTGAGGGTAGCTCACACTAGCTACCCAGGGGAACACGGGGAGAACATACAAACTCCACACAGAAAGATCCTTTCGCCAACCCCACCCATGGTGTGGGCACTGAAGTCATGGGGGAACTAACACGCACTTCAGCACCCACAGCGTCCCCCGGCGGGAATCGAACCCAGGACCTTCTTGCTGTGAGACCGCTGCACTACCAGCTGCGCCACCGTGCCCCCTTAGACTTTCAGTTTGAGCAACTGGAAAACATCTAAAATGGGAAAGAGCTGTTGTGGGATCGACTGTACTCATAGATTTAGCAAGAAATAGGAGTTATCGTTTTACAGACTGCCGAAAAATAAGGTTAAGAGAGACAAATGGATCGCTGAAATTCACAGAAACAACTGGATTCCAGACACCGAAACGTGGATTTGCAGTTCCCATTTTGTATCAGGTTTGGTGTCCTCATCACTTTAATTTCACCAACAAATCCTGCCTTGAAGTAGGACCAAGCGACAAGACTTTTGTATGCCTTCAAGCTTTGCTTCGTGTATTTCCCCAGCGTAGAAATTAAGTACATTTAAATATCAGGAAACTGGATTCGTGGCCAAATATTAATGTCCATGGACCACTGGTTCTTGGGGTAACTGTACGGGTCACTGTCAAGTCCAACTGCCTTTTAATTTAAGCCTTTAATCGGCTGTTATCCCGTCTTCTCCACTAGTTGCAGCCATTTTTGCCACTCAGTGCAAGTAAGGGGGCTGGTCCAGTGGGAAAGTGACGTCACTGCAGACCTTCAATAACGTTGGTTGCTTAGCAACAATGCTGAGAACGGCCAATGAACTTCAGCGAGCAGCTCAAGAACGGGACCCTTTGATGAATCGTTCCTTTCAGTTCTCATAATCGATGGTGGCATGTCGGTTTATAAGAATCTTTTTTGCCCAGAAGAAAAAAGAGCGACAACAACGACCCATAACTATGTTCTTCTCTCAAAAAAACACACCTGCACCGCGGGCTTTAGGAGAAAAAGACGCTACAGAGCGAGTCAGGATGCAGCGGCTCAGAAAAGCAGTGAATCACAATCTGTTCTAGTGTACTTATTGTATTTTTTTTTTTATAATAGTTTTTCATTTCCTCCCGTTCACATCCAGTTACTCGGGTCGCAGCGGGGCGGATCTCCGTAATTTGAAGCCTTGTATAATAATTGTAAAAAAAAAAGGTTGCTACTTCACGGATCTCACCCATCACCAGAGGTGTCAAAAGTATTCACATTCTTTCCTCAGGTAGAAGTATAGATACTAGAGTTTAAAAATACTCCTGTAGAAGTTGAAGTATCAACTCAAGTTTTTTACTCAAGTAAAAGTATAAAAGTACTGGTTTCAAAACTACTTAAAGTATAAAAGTAAAAGTAATGTAAGGGGGAAAAAAACCATTAAGGACAAAAGCCATTGATGTGAATGCATCTTAGTATAATGTAAATATATTAAAGAACCATATATGTGTACTATTGAGCATTAACATGTGTTTCAGAGAGTAGAAGATATGATGACTAGTTGCCTATAAGTATTGTAATGGTGCAAAAAGTCAAACTTCAGAGGCATGTTATCATTTATCCTAACCTTTATTGGAATGTACATCCAAGTTTAGTTGCAGGAATCTGAGGGAACGGATGTAAGAACAAAACTGGACAAGAACATCTGAAACAACCACAACCAAATTCACTCTATCCGGATGGAGCAATTTAACTGGATAGTTTTTTTTTAAAGGCCGAAATGAAATAGAGTAACAAGGCTGTTTTTAAAATGTAAGGAGTAAAAAGTACAGATAATTGCGTGAAAATGTAAGGAGTAAAAGGAAAAATTTGTGTGAAAAATAATTACTCCAGTGAAGTATAGATAACCAAAATTTCTACTTTAGTAAGGTAACAAAGTATTTGTACTTCGTTACTTGACACCTCTTCCCATTACGGGTTCTTTTTGAAACAAAACCTCCGCGAAAAACCAGGGATTACTGTACTCAGATTGTGCCTCTCTTCTCGTCAGGTGTGGTTTCCATGGCAGGACGAGTGTTTGCAGTCGGGGGGTTCAACAGCTCCCTGCGAGAGCGGACGGTGGACGTGTACGACGGAGCCAGGGACCAGTGGACGTCCGTGGCCAGCATGCAGGAGAGACGCAGCACGCTGGGAGCCGCTGTGTTGGGGGATATATTGTACGCTGTTGGAGGATTTAATGGAAGCATAGGTAAACACACCTTCACAGCTCAGCCATATCAGTTTAAGAAGTTTGTCGCTGTTAAAATCTTACAAGACCTTAATCGGGTTATGACATTTTTATTTTCTCTACTTTATATGTTTTTTTTCTTTTTTTACTTAGCCTTTTCAAGCCAAATAATTTGTGCCTCTCCGTTGTAAAAAGTTGAGCGTGTGAACTGACTGCGGAGCTGAACACAAAGCTGTATTGAGAGAGTTCAAAGAGAAAGTTCTGCACAGACGAAGCAAATTAGTTCTTTGGCAGAAATAAAATTACCTCAAACACAATTTCACTGTGTCCTGCTTGTTGAAGCGAGAGGCCGAGTGTGATGACGGCAGGGGCCGTACTTGCTAAGATGGATGTAAACTGAGCTGACTGAGATTTAAAGATAGAATCAGAATCATGTTTATTTGGCCAGGTCAGACAAGACATGGAACTTGACTCGGTTATTTTCGCTCACTGTACAGTAATTAGTTAATAGTAAATAGGTATTAGACAAATGATAGCTATTATTAACATATATACAATTTTTGTTAAAGTGAAAGGTGCAGCAGTATGAGGTAGACATGATTATTGGAAGGTGCATTGTCACAGCATATGATTGTGTTGTTATAATTATTATTATTGCACGTGGTTGATTATTCTGAGACTCTATGAGAAATAAAATGCTTGGAGGATGCAGCCAGTTAAAAATGTAACATGTCAGTTTTTCTCATCCATGTTCCCTTCTTTGTTCTTCTGTCTCAGGTTTGTCGACTGTCGAGATGTACAACTATAAAACTAACGAGTGGCTGTACGTTGCACCGATGAACACGCGGCGCAGCAGCGTGGGCGTTGGGGTGGTGGATGGTAAGAGCTCAGGGTGGGACTGGAGCCTACAGTTTTAAATGAAAATCCAAAAATATCAGTATTTATTTATTTTTTTAAATGAGCGTGTTTGTTTCCAGGTAAGCTGTATGCAGTGGGGGGTTACGACGGAGCGTCACGGCAGTGTCTTAGTACTGTGGAAGAGTATGATCCAGTCGCTGATCAATGGTGCTACGTAGCTGACATGAGCACACGGAGGAGTGGAGCAGGTACACACACACACACACACACACACACACACACACACTTTCACTCAGTATGTTCTGTCTATGACATAAATTATCCTGCAAATTTTTCTCCAGGAGAGATGTATTGTTTTTTTTTTTTTTTGGCAAGCATTGTTTTTAACCATTTAAAGTGACTCCATGCTTCATGTTTTTGCTGTTTTTTCTCTGTTATATTTGAATAATTTAAGAAAGTATATAAGACTTTCAATACAAATATAACACAATTGTTTCTGTTGATTATAGAGAACCCTTACACTATGCCATGTAACATTGTCTGATTATTTGCTGGTGCAGCGCCCTGTAGCTCCCCCTAGCGGATAACTTGAGCCACTGCACCTCAGTGTACTGGAAATACTGTATGAATTTGGTTCATTACCCTGCTTATCTCAGCAACATAGATTTATTTTGTGAGGCTTTTTTTCAGTGCTTTAGCACTAAACTAAAGTTTTTTGTTTTTTTTGTCTTAAGAACCAGATCAGAAACATTTTTTCTATTAATATTTTTGCACATTACCACATTGTGTTAATATTTCTTTTTTCCTTTCTTTTTTCTTTTTTTGCCAAAATAAATGACATTTTCTATTTAAACTCAAGGCATTATTACAGTTGTTCTTCTCTGACTTTGGTCGATTTTTTTTTTAATAGACAATTTGAGGAAATCACACCATGGAGAAATAGATGGATTTATGGAAAATATAAATATTTCCTCTTCAAAAGACAACTGTTTTTTTTCCCTCTCTGTGGTTTTGTTCGTGAAGGTGTGGGTGTGCTGGGTGGTCTTCTGTACGCGGCCGGAGGTCATGACGGTCCTCTGGTCAGGAAGAGCGTGGAGGTTTACGACCCGCAGACCAACACGTGGAGACTCGTCTGTGACATGAACATGTGTCGACGAAATGCAGGTCAGACAGTTGCCACAAACACTGAGTATCAACCAGCTCTTACAGAGCAATGTCATACTATGAATTATAATTACTTCTATTAGTACATACATGCATAGTTGCACAACTAAATGCTGGGCGTTTGTTTTGTTTTCTTTTGTTTGCCTTGATTTGTTTGATTTTGACTGTTTATATATATATATATATATGTATATATATATATATATATATATATATAATTGAGTATTGTATCACTGTATTGAACAGTTATTAAAGTAGGTATGGGTGTTTTATAAGTAAGTTTATAGAAACTCGTCTTATTATATGTAAGAATGTATGTAAAGTGTTTACTTCATTCCTACTCCTTTTCGAGCATGTTGGTGGATCCGTAAGGTCTGCCCAAGTGCTGTGTATGTATGTGTGTGTATATATATGTGTGTATATATATATATATATATATATACATATGTATATTAGGGTTGTCCCGATCAGGATTTTTTTTAGCTCCCGATCTGATCCCGATCACTTGAGTTTGCGTATTTGCCGATCCCGATTTTTTCCCAATCCGATCACTTTTTTTGGCTCCCGATACATTTCTGATACTTTTTCCCGATCAGATACATTTTGGCAATGGAAAAAAAAAAAAAAAGTTTCTTTTCTTGTCCATTGGAGAACAACATGGACATATATTTCAACAAAGCTTATCAGCTCTGGTGCCACAAAATGTAAAAACGTTCAAAAGAGGCAGTTGAATGACATCCAGTCAAACTCACAAACACAAGAAAATTACAACATGAACATTTATTTTTTTTAAATTTTTTTTTACTTTTTTGTACTCTATTTTTTTTTTATCATGCATGTTCAAAATAAAACTTTCAAATCAAATTATGCAAAAGTTTAATTTTGTTTCATGTGGAGAATATTTGTCTTAATCACCAAAATGCACCGTTTGAATCTTCCAGGTGTCTGTGCCATTAACGGGCTGCTGTACGTGATCGGGGGAGACGATGGGTCCTGCAACCTTTCCTCCGTAGAGTTTTATAACCCGGCCACAGACAAGTGGAGCCTCATTCCCACCAACATGAGCAACGGCCGCAGCTACGCAGGTGAGTCTCAGCTAAATTGGTGAACTAATTTGACCTCTTTATGCCTCCGTGTTGATCATGTTTCCGCTCCTGCAGGGGTGGCAGTGATTGACAAGCCGTTATGACCCAGGCCATCACACAGCATCCCTTCTGTGTCAACACCCTGCTCCAGAGCCGACGTCTGAAGCAAAGTCGTGGAGAAATAATGCCTGAAATAAGCACTGTTCAAAAAAACAAAAAACAAAAAAAGACATGCTCTCAGCCTTCAGCTAACACAGACGCAGATTAATCTTGACTTTTGGTCTGCTGTGTTACCAACAACCTGATTTCATGCTGTCTCCAGACCCTTTCCACAGCACTGTGACTTTAAGGACATCGTTGCACTGCAGAAGAAGAGACTGCCACAGGACAGTGGGTTTATACGAACTTTGAGTAGAAGGTTTTCAAATGCCAAGCACATAGCAAGCAGCCGCATCAGCTGCCACCATGTGGACTCAGTTGTGAATGTCAGGAAAGAGTTTTTGTCAAGAAAGGACTGACATTAATGGACCAAATGGAGTTTTTCTGAACTGAATCGAATCTGGACAGCTGAATACTTAAAAAAAAATAAAATAAAAACACCAGCTGACAAGAACGTTGATCTACTGACCACACAAAACTCGCTGTCTCAGGAATACTGGCTGCCAACAACAATCAGGATGTTGATGCAATAATCCACGTGTTGCAACGCAGGCCTGAGACTGGATGTTGCAGGAACAATATTCAAAATCCTGGAAACCTGAGTCTGTATTTCAGTTTTTGTTTTTTTTAATTTGTTCATATAACACTCTGTTTTCCTGAAATTAGTTGCTTAACTTTATCCTGAACACAAAGAATTAAGCATTTTGATTGCCTGCTTACTGTCTGCAGCTGCTGGACCAAACAAAGACCAGAGCTCCTGTTTGGGATGAGATTCGCCTCTATTGCCAGCAGTATTAATTCTCAACCCAAACGCCTGCGCCTCAAGGGCTGCAGGATAATGTAAAGAATGTAGAAAATGTCTTATATGCAAACCAAGTTATCTATTTAATATTTTTGAGATTGTTTTCAAAGACGTCTGGAAGCACGGCTCCGGCTGCGGACCAGCTGCTGGGGCTTTGATTCTGATATGGAAACACTACTGATGCTCTGATCTCTTTTGCACTGACCTACAGACCAGCAGGACTTGCTGACGAACCAGTGAAGCTCTAACCGTCTTTCCGACTGACCAACACGCTGCATCTCTGACCTGCTGTCAGAAAGACGGCTGCTCGTCTGTCTCCCTCACTGAACTCATTCGCGGGAGCTTTTACACTCGCTCTTAAAGGCCAATACTTTCATCAGAAATTGTAAAAAATGTGACCAAAATATGCCAGTTATGATGTTAGAAAGATGCTGGAGGTGTTTTTGTTTTTCTTTTAAACTAAGTAAGAAATTGATATGTTTAAATATTCCTTCTCGTTGTCTGTGTCAAAATTCAGCTGTAAGATTATCATGTCAAAGATGCAGATTTAAGATTTCTATTTATTCAACTAATTACATACCGTTTATTCACGTAAAGTGAAAATCTCCTTTTTTTTTTTTTTTTTCTTCCTCAGCCTAATTATGTCACAGTTGTGAGCTTTTCACATCTATTTAGATGAGGGGGACTGTGGGTAACTTAATGGTGCCATGACCTTGAAGAAAAACACTATTGAAACTATTTTATAGTTGTTTTTTTTGTTTGTTTAATAGTAACCTTTTAATTACACATTAAAAATAATGGGGTTTCTCAATTTTTGTGGTCATTAGAAAACTTATTTAGCAAGAAACTTGAAGATCTTTACATTTTGCGTACTTCATTCCTCCAAATTTATGGATTAATGGTTTGTTTTTCCAATTAATCCATATTGGTTTCAGTTCTCATGATTTAAGACTTGGACTTTAAGCAAAATGCTCCTCACATTCTGGTTTTGAGGAGGCTCTTCAGATGGGACATGGTCACGAGTTGTTTGGAGAATTTACAGAAGGTAATACTTGGTAATGCTTCATTAAGAAATATTATAAAGTTTATAGGCCAGAGTCACTTAAGATTTTATTAAAATTCTTTAACAGTCAGTTGAGGTTGATTTATGTCACCATTTTATAAATTAATTTGCTTCATAAATATGTTTTCACTGTTTTAACATGTTGAAATATTAAGTTACTGACGCATCACTACTATCAACTAGATTGTTCTTATATCAAAGTGGTCGAGCATTTGAACTTTGATGTCAATGTTTCTATGTTTGGGACCAGTAGTTCTGGAAATAAAAAATCACTGCAGCCTAATCGGTTACAACTGCAGTTTAAGTTTGATGTTAATCGGCCAAAACATGAACACTACGTATGAATAGCAGCTTCTGCTGCTAATTGGACTTTGAGATGAGACTTTTGAAACTGATTTATTGGATGTTTTCTGAATAATCACAGTGTGCCGTTTTATATATTTTTATATAATTCCTGGATATTGTGAATTCAACAGTGAGGCATCTTCTCTGCTGAGAATTGCACAATAGCGTTGAGCCGCTGTTGTCACCGCGCGTGTTTTTCCACCGAGTGAGACATCACGCTGCTCCTCCCAGCTCTGCTGAGCTGCACATGCGCAGTAGAGTACAGCGCCAGGTAAACATGGCAGCGGCCGACGCAACAGCAGGCGACTGGTAGCAAAGATCATTAAAAAGTGTATTTTTCAATCAAGTGTCCATCTTTCTTGTCTTTTATTTTTAATTAGCACATCATTTAAATGACCTGATGTCAAAGTTGGCGGCTAAATAAGTGCCATTTAATAATTATGGGATTATTAATCGGTTCAGTCTAATGGAACGCGGCATTATGCCGCGTTCCATTTACCTCGGAAATCGGAACTGGGAACTGGGAATGGCAGCCATCTTGGAATGGTAACTCGGGGGTGGTGAAGCTTCTCCCACTTTACCAGTAGGAAATCCCACTTCGAGGGGCGTTTCAGTTGAAAATTCCTACTGGGAAAGTGATAAGTGAAAATTCACTTTTAAACTTGATTCATGAAAGAAAAAAACCGACAGAGGAGGAGAATCAGGAGTAGTACTGATTTACAGTTTAATGTTAACAGATACTCTGTGTATAAAGTTTAGGCTATGTAGAAGCAGGTATTTACCCTCCATAAATGCTAATAATTAAATTAATAATTCCTTGGTTCATAGAAGAAGAAAAAAGCCCAAATAACCGACGAACATGAAGCCAACAGGTGGAGCCTAATTAGTCCAATTAACAGCTGTCCGGCACTGAAAGCAGCTGTTGATGTAATACACGTGATTAAGAAAGGAGAAGTTTCTTAAAAGATTTATTAAAACCTTCATAGAGGTAAGTTTTTATAAATGTATTTTTTATATTTCACATATTTGTTGTTAATTTAAGTTGGACCCCCAAAATGAAGCTGCATATTGTTGTTCGTTCATATTAACTAACGTGACTCGAGTCATTTTACATAAAATTAGAATATTGTGATAAAGTCCTTTTATTTTCTGCAATGCAAAAATGTCATACATTCTGGATTCATTACAAATCAACTGAAATATTAAAAACCTTTTATTATTTTAATATTGCTGATCATGGTTTACAGTTTAAGAAAACTCAAATATCCTATCTCAAAAAATTCTGGGAATCTTAAGCTGTAAACCATAATCAGCAATATTAAAATAGTAAAAGGCTTGCAGTATATCAGTTGATTTGTAATGAATCTGAGACAGTCCTGTAGACTGGTATGAGCTTAAACGCAAATTTACTTACAGAAGTTTGTTAGTTTGTCAAAGCAGCTAAAAGTAAAGTGTATTTAATTTTATTACTCGGACTTTGATCAGGTCTTCAAATGTAGGTTTTATTAAGGACCTAGCCTTTTAACTGTTGGTAAAACCTGGGAAATGCTTTAATTTGTCCGTACGTGAACTTTAATTTTGCTCACACTTTTTTAATTTGATGTGAAAACGGGCTTTATTAAACAAAATAAAGGGGAAAAGTACGCCGATGCTGGTGGTGCGTTCAAGTTAAGCCGGACAAAAGAATGCCAAGCAACTTGGGCTATGGGTACGGGATTTTCTTAGGGGACATCTTGACTCCATCAGGATGTTTCAATCTTGGTATGATACAGGATTTATATCTCTTATGTTTTTCTGGTCTTGAAAGATCAATTTTCCAGTTTCTGAAACATGAGGAACGGGGTGGTTTAAATACACCAAGCTGTTCCCACGTTTCCTGAAGGTACCATGATAAAGTTCCTTGAGCCTCCTTTACGCATGCGCGCGTTTGTATGTGTATATATATATATATATATATATATATATATATATATATATATATATATATATATATATATATATATATACATATAAAAATGTTCATTCCTAAAATTTATTTATTTATTTTATTTTACTTAATAAAAAAATTGGGAAATCACTCACTCATGAGTGATGAGTGAGTGAGTGAGTGATTTCTTTTTAAATTTGATTTAAAATGTTTCTGCTTAATCGCGTGATTTAATAAAATAATAAACTTATTATATATTAAACATATAATAAACGTATTCAGTTTAGTCACGATACGGCAAATGTGGCTTTACAAATCTTTAAAACATTGAAGCAGCTTAAAAAGTAGTTTTACCGCTGTTGTCCACAAGGGGGCAGCAATTATTAAAAATTCTGAAATACTTGTGATTTTTAGGGAGTGACCATTTACGTGAAACTTTTTCATGTTTAATGTATGTTTGTGCTGAATTAATCCGTTTTCATACAAGAATATCTGATCATTTCTGCAAAATTATAATTAAAGCCAGGCAGTGTTTGACAGTGGTGCAGTATAAAGTTAAGTCTTTACTCCTCCAAGTTTATTGGCCTCAATTTAAACAATTAATTAAGTTTTGGTTAAACTGTGCTGTCAAATTCAGAAATATTAAAAAACATCCTCCCTCTGATTTGTTAAAAATAAGAGTGACCAAGAAAGTTATCTCAAACTATTGTTTTTGATTTTTTTTTTAAAGTATCAGAAGGATGGAGCTTGCAAGATTTGTGTGTAAATGTTTGTATTTTTCCATCCTTTTTTTTTTGTTAATGAAGAAACAGAGCATTAACAAAGTAAGAAAACATTTATAGATACATATGATATAGTGACATGATTAAACAGATCGACTGTGAGGAACTTGAAGCAAAATCCAGGGTCAGAGATGTCCTAATACGTTTGTTTGTCAGCAGACTATTAACAACATTCTGGCTTTTTTTCTTCTTCCATTTTTAATGCAACAATCTTAAAACTGATTTGGTTTTTCTTTACTGTCACTGATCAAAAAAACTGATCGACTTTACATTTCCAGAAGGATCCGACTCTCCGACATCTGTGATGACGACTTGTGCTTCAAGTTCCTGTCGTGTGGAACAAACGAGCGTGACGGATGTTAGTGAGCCGAACTGAAGGATCAGGAGACGCCAAAACACCTGACAGCATGTGACTTTCACCGCTCCGCTGCTGGACACCAATTAAAACAAACAAACAAAACATTGTTTTTATACTTTAGAGCCTTGACGCACCTTTAAAAAGTAAATCCTTCTTTGTTCCACTTCTTAAGTGAAGGTAAAAGTTATATTTCTTTAATATTTCGGCTTTCAGCAGAGGTTTTAAAACAAACACTGAGAGTGATGTGAAGGGAAAAATAAAAGAATACACAACATTATAACTCACATCACACTATCGACGATCCAATACGTTACCAATGACCTGAAACTTGGTAAAACATCAAATGCAAACTTTTATTATTGCTGCTTCTTCATGGCACAGATAATGAAAACAATACATCGTGTTTTTCATACTGTTATGTTCTCCGTTGCCATGCAAGCTCACTACAGTACTGCTTCTAGTTTAGCTTATTTTACACAGAGCGACAAAATGTTTGCGAGAACAGAGCAGGTTGAGACTAACGTCTACAGCTGGTTTTGCAGGTAGTGAGTAGAAAGAGTTGTTAGTATCACACCATAATGTTTGTGATAGCATCAGCAATATTTATAATAATAAAAAAAAATCTCTGGGCATCACAAATGTAATAAACCAAAGGGGAGGGGAGGGGGGGCAAACATAATGTTTGAAATAATTTAAACATTTCTAACATTCATTCTTTTTGGGGTTTTGTTTTTTCTTTTATATACAGTATATATTTATATAGAAGTAGTGCTTATTTTTCTAGAAATACAAATGGGGAGAGAAACAAGGGCTGCATTCGGTGAATGCTGTGCAAATAACATCTTTTTACATCAAACCTCAATCTTCAATGTCCCAACAAACACACGCCCCCCACCCCCTTTAGTCCCCAAATCTTTTCATTACAAACAAACACAAGTTCAACTTTTTTTGTCTTTTTTCATTCATAGCTTACATTTGAAATCATCACATCAGCCGTCCACCGACGGATCAGAGACTGCGAGGCGACTTTGAAGCCGCTTCGTCTCGTCTTCCTCCACTAAAACGCCAGCGAGCAGCCGGTGGAGGGTCGGCTCGGTTCGGTTCGATGCGCCGGCCGAAGCCACGGATCAGCAACTCGTGCAGATGTTTTATCATATTTGTTACAATCGCGCCCCATGAGGCCGTCGACTCTCCTCTCTGATATGAGATATAATGCGGCCACACAGTAGCGGAAATAAGGGAGACGAGCTCATCCGTATGCACCGAACCTTCGCCTTCAGACTTCCTCCACGGTACCTGTTCTCATTTGACCTGCCTGCAGGAAATCAAACGTCACTGACTGCAACACTGACCTGCTGCTGCCTCGCAGCGTAATGTCCCTGTTTCAGTACTGTGTATTTGGCGTGTTTAAAACTAGTGCTTGCAGTGTTGGCACCTCGCAGATCTGATCAATGGCCTCTGCTTTCTGCACAGATGGCAGCCAACATGTTTCTGGTTTCAGAAATTATGAAGCACATTGAATGGAAAACGAGGAGGAAAATAAAAAAAAAAAAAGTCCCTTGTTGCACAGTTTTCCACAGTCCCTTGCTCTGATTTCTGAGAAATGAAAAACTATGCGTTCCATGAGCATCTGGTCTGTTCTGCCTTTAAGTGTCATCAAAATCACCAGTATGTGACTTAAACTCTACGTTTAACTCAACTTTAAAGCTGTTCTTTTTCCTCGCTGCTCACTGGAAAAACAAAGACCTAAACGATTATTTTGACAAGGAAAAATACAGGTAACGCCATGTACGCACAAAGAAAATGATAAAGTCTTTCGTTCAGAAAAATGTTAGGTTGCAGAAAACATAGTTTTTTAAAAACAAGACTTTCTTTAAACGTTGAGGTAAAGCAGGTGAGTCTGTTAAATGACTGAAAGAACCACATAATAAAGACAGAGTCTGAAACAAAAGCAGGACGTGAAACGTCCCGAGTAAAGAGTCAAACGTCTGAAATGCCAGTCCATGAACCGTCCGTTAAAATTCCTTCAACACAAAGGGGGACAAATGTTCCTCAAATGGTAAAATGTCTTTTTTTTTCCTTCCCTCTGAGAAAACGAGGGAATCAACATGTGACACAAGTGCAAAGTCTTGATGATAAAGAGGATGACGAAGACGGTGGTGATGAACTGCTGCTGTTCCAGACGTTATCGGCCGGATGGCGGTGATGCGGTTCTGCTGTCGCGTAATGGAACATATCAGCTTCTTTAACTACCACTGATGAGATAACTGGGAGATATTTATGCAATCTTTAGTTTGCAGTAAATGGTTAGGATATTTATCGTTGTGGAAGATTTGTACCAGACGTTTGGGATATCATTTTCATGGTTAAAAGACACCGCTAACGTGTTTACGAAGTGAACCTCGTCTCCTGGACGTGACGTGACGGCAGCGAACGGAGGGAAGATGGCGAGACTCGACGTGTTCGTTGCTGCTGACTGAAGCGTTTCTGCCGCCTGGAAGTGGCGGCGCTGCAGACATGACGGCTGATGGTGTGTGCGATGATAGCGGTTTATCTGAGCGGTTCAGATGGATTTGGAGGAATCCTGTTTGCTGATGAGCACTTCCAGGAGGCGCAGCTTGGCCTTGATCCTCTTGTACTCCCGGTATTCCTCCAGCATCGGTACCCGGTCTTCCTTCTGGACGTTCCTGCAGGAGACGGGAAAACACGAGTTACACAGGTTTTCCAAACGTTGGAGTTGCTCAATGATTGTTGTTTCTTTTGGCTCTCGCTGGTGTGGGCTAGATATTCCTTCCTTTGCTCGTATTTGTTTCAGATTTTAGACTTTTTATGGATTTTTGATTTCAGCTGCAGGTGGTAGGCATGCATGTATTTGACTCTCCGGCCTGTGGATCATAGGGCTGGGGATCCATTCAAATGTCAAGAATCGATTAGATTCCGATTCTTAAGATTCAGAATCAATTATCAGGATTTGATTCGAACCGATATTGATTTGGATTAGTGTTATTAAAAATGTTTTTTGAGCTGTTGCCTGAATTATATGACTGTAAAATAATAATTTCACAATAATTATTGTGAAATAACTAAGTAGGCCTTTCAATATCCATTTGAAGTGATAAAAAAAAAGAAATTGCAAGAGCTCATGCAGTAAACTAATCATTTTTAGCTGGCCATGAAGCACCCGGCATTTTTCAGGAGTGTCATGAGAAACCGTGTGTCCGATAGCAGAAGAAACCAAACAAGCTATAATAAATATAGATAATATGAACTTATTGAACAAATATAACATTTTGAAATGTAAGCTGAGCATGTTAATTGTTTGATAGTTTCACACCACGCGCATGTGTTTGAGTTCACCGGGCGAAAATTTAATGATGAAAAAAAAAAGAAAATCGATCTTTAGACATAAGAATCGATTTTTAGGAATTAATATGAGAATCGATTTAGAATCGGAAAATCGATTTTTTTCAACATAAGCCTGGTGGATCAGTTTCAAATATTGCACGGAAGGACGATACCGCGATAGTTTACAGTTTGTGACCAAATGTCATGATGATGGATGAACCTTGATTTCTGCAGCTCCAGCTCAGCTGCTGCTGATCAGCTCAGCACGATCAATTACCGGCACAGACTGGGATTAAGGTGCTGGATTTGGTTCCCACAATGTGAACCAGGCCAGGGGGAAGGTTCAAGTCATCTCATATGTAACTGCAAGTTGTGAAATACCAAACGCTGTTTTAACTTTAAACATGTATTCTGCTGGTTTTTACGTCACTTAATTAGTTGGAGTCTGTTTTAAAAAGCTGGTACTTTTCTGGACATTTCAGCAGTTTATCAGGTGATTTGGTCTAAAGTTCACGTAACACATATATTTAAGCTGAATATCGATATATGTTTATAAATTTGTATTATATATAGAAACTGGATAAAATGATACACTTAAACTTGGTGCCATACAAGTGGTGTAACAAGCATATAAACAGCATTTATTAACGTAGCTGAACTTGTAACCCCGGACGTAAATTGGCCCATATGAAAGCAGCAACAAGTGCATATCAATATCACAATTTATGTCATTTACATGTTACAATTTATGTTCACACCGGTGTAACGCTCAGCCCTAATCAATACCTTCTACTTCAGTTTGCTGTGCAGTTTTCATAGTGTTCCCTTTATATCTGACAGCTATTGGTCTTCTAACATTTCAAGTTTTGCTCTACTGGGTTCACCTTTTAAGAAAAACATGGGATAAGAAATTATTTAAATTGTACTTCATGCGTTTTATATTCAAATAAACATATTTATTTGTCTTGAAGCGTCAGTGAAAACCTCCTAATGAATGTGTTGAAGTGCCCCGATGTGTCATGAGGGGAGAAATAATTTCCCTCAGTTAAAATTCTCCTACCTTCCATTATGTTGATAGAAATCTTCCTCAAACTCTCGAATGGTCTTCCTCAGCTTCTTCTTCTCCGCTCTCGCCTTCCACAGCTGTTCCAGCAGCTCTGGCCTGGAGGATGATGGGAAATGCCTATTTGAGACTCAGCCTTATTTTAAGAATTTTATTTAACTGTATTTGTATTGCATTTTTGAATAATGCACGTGGCCTAATTGGTTTGCTGATGTGCTTGGGCGTTTTCTTTTGAATTTCATTCATGAAACAGACTTCACCAATAAAAATGTGGATTTCAAATCTTCTCTTCTCATTGTATTCAATTGATTAGTCATGACAGCATTTTTGCAATGTCCTAGAATTCTAATTCTTTATTTGGGGACCTTTAGCAGATATGAGATTAAAATGCGATTAATTAGATTAATTAATTATAAATCCTGTAATTAATTAGATACATTTTTGTAATCGCCTGACAGCACTAGTCCTAATAGTAAAAACCTAAGATGTACAGGACTGTCTCAGAAAATTTGAATATTGTGATTTTCTGTAATGCAATTACAAAAACAAAAATGTCATACATTCTGGATTCATTACAAATCAACTGAAATATTGCAAGCCTTTTATTATTTTAATATTGCTGATCATGGCTTACAGCTTAAGAAAACTCAAATATCCTATCTCAAAAAAATAGAATATTCTGGGAATCTTAATCTTAAACTGTAAGCCATAATCAGCAATATTAAAATAATAAAAGGCTTGCAATATTTCAGTTGATTTGTAATGAATCTAGAATGTATGACATTTTAGTTTTTTTTAAATTGCATTACAGAAAATAAATAACTTCATCACAATATTCTAATTTTCTGAGACAGTCCTGTAGAAGAGGCTGACACAGTGAAAGCAAAAAGATTCAAGTATTTCTTGGTGTGTGTTGGTTCACTTCCTCACAGACGACGGAGGTCAGTGTTTTCCACAGCGTGAGGCATGTCATGTGAGCGTGAAAGTGCTGGTGTTCTTACATGGAAGAGGCGTTGGAGCTGGACAGCCGCAGATCCAGCGCCAGCCGCCCCGAACCCTCCTCCATCTTGTCCGTCATTGGACAGTTGCTCTGCCCGTCGTGCTGGTTCTGGCTCCGCTCAGACCCGTCCATTGAGGTATTGAAGGCCAGGATGACCTCGGAGCTCTGCATCTCGCCGCCGCTGCTTTCTGCCTCCTCCTCCTCCTCCTCGTCATCCTCCTCCCTCTCCTCTTCCTCTCCACCTTTCTGCTCCTCCTCCTCCTCCTCTTTGATTTCCTCCCAGAAGTGAGCAGTTTCCCCCTCAATGATTGGCTGGAGGGTTTGGCTCCGCCTCTTACTGGAGGGGGAGACCTGGCCAGAGGAAAGGCAGAAACGAAGTGACTACGTTAACAAGCATCAATAACCCCTTTCTAACCGGAATATTAGAATACCCGATTTTTGCACGGCCATGTAAACACCAATAACCCCTTTGAATAACCCGAATTTGCTCATATTCCGGTTTTTAAAAACCCCAATATGATCCCTGGGTTACTCCTTTTCTAACCTGAATATACGGTCATGTATGTATAGTCTAACGGGATATCACCATTAAAAGGAACAGGAATTTGTTTTCTGCGCATGTTCTTTTCGCAAGGAATCTTGGTCTTTTGAGTCAAGTTCAAGTTCAAGTTAACTTTATTAATACCGTAGGTAGATTTGTTTTGCAAATGAGTCCAGGAATTTCTTATAAACACGGCGAAACGCAAGACCAGGAGGAGACTAATCACTCCATAAATGTAATGAAAGATATGAACATTTCTGCATTTGTAGACGGTAGAAAGTACCGGGATAGCCAGATTTACAAAAAGGTGAGAGAAAAGTTGCGCAAAGCAGGATTTGTACGAACGCCAGACCAGATCAAGCTCCGCCGGAAGACGCTGAAAAAGGCGAACTACAGGGCTGAGAAACAAAACGGTACCAGCGGGTCCGATTATCCACCGTGCTGCTGTTATTGTTGTTGATTTGGATTTGGATACAGGAAGAAGAAGCGGAAATGACGGTAAGTGCATAATGACGTTCTCCGTGCGTCGCTGGTTTGATCCAGATTTCCCAAATGATTAATCACCATGTATACAGGGATAACCCTGTTTGCTCACGCATGGAAACAGATTTTTCCCAATGTTTCAGTAACCGGAATATTGACCGTAACCAGAATTTGACTGCATGTAAACGCAGTCATTGAATAAACCGCTATTCGCTTATTCTGGACATGTCTTGTGATTTCCACATGATGCGAGCTCGTGTGTTCAGCTCCGTCGTACTTAACCGGACATTTATACAGTTTAAGCAGGTTATCTTGGTTGTGATCTTACTGTTGTGGGCGTGATGCTGACTCTGGTGAGCATCTGTTTGACCAGTCTGTAGCGGTCGTAGAGAGGCTTCACCACCAGACGCTCCTCTCTGGTCACCTGAAAGAAAAAATGATTGGAGAGAAGGACGGCGTTTAAAAGTGTCCGTCCAGGCGGGTTCGCCCAGCAAATGAAAGGCCAGCGGAGGTGAGCGTGCTGGGAACTCACTGGTCGACCGTGCAGGCCTTCGTAATGGAGCAGGTTCTTCTGCAGCACCATTTTCTCACAGGACAACTGTTCTTTGGTCATCTTCTACAGGGACACATGGGCATTTTCAACGTTACATTGATGCCAAGTCAAAGCAGTGTCTTCTACTATGAGCAGCAGCGAGTGATTTAAGGAATATGAACATTTATTAATATATGTAGATATATATTATTATGGATATAGATATGTTAGATGTAGGTATGTATTGAGTTGTATTATACATACAGTATTTGTGTATCTATATCTCTATTAATATATACTGATTTATGTATGTAGATATGTCGATATATAGATTTATAGTAATTTTTTATGTATATAATTGGAGGTAAATATATGAACCAGTGTATATATAGCATATCTACTCTTATATAGTTATTCAACTATATTGTTATACCATTGCTGTCTATTGTTCTCTATATTGTAGTATTATAGTAAAGTAATGATAATGTAATACTATGCATTATAATTACTTCTATTAGTACATACATACATAGTAGCACAACTTAATGCTGGGCATTTGTTTTGTTTCCTTTAGTTTGCCTTGATTTGCTTTGATTTTTACTACATTTGTATTCTGTTTTTTCACTTTTTTGTACGTATTTTATCATGCATGTTCGAAATAAAATCTTCAAATCAAATCAAGGATATGAGGAAAAATATTGAGCTCTTTCTGTTTCCTCTACCATGACTAGTGGTAAACCTTTGTGTCTGGAAAACTTTAAGAACCCCAAATTTGTGCTTTTCGTAGTTTCAAACACATTTCTAGTGTTGGGTAGGAACCTTTACGAGGGCCATCTTCAGCCAACATGTACAGTACTTATTTTTATTTTCTAATGAAGCACCAAAAATCTCAGATTATTGTTGTAATATATAAAAGTATTTGCCAAAGTCAAAATACCTTCTTCTGGTATCTGAAAAATGCTGTATAAAAACATCCTACTGAGGAATTGTTCAGTGCTGTTCAGTGTTGCAGATGAGGTGGATCTTCTTTCTTCTTATAAATTTCACTAAGAAATATGTCATGCTGCAGTAAATAAATGCAGGCCCTCCTATCGTCTCCCCGCTGGCAGATGTTTGCCCCTCACCTTGATGTCGTCCGGCCAGCCGTCCTCCTGCCTCTTCCCTTTGACCCGATGCTCGATGAGCTCCAGTGTTTCCTCCCGGGTGGGTCTGGGACCCCGGACCTCTGAGTCGCTCAGGCCGTGGTCCAGCGTGGAGCCGAAGCTCTTGGGCAGCGTGTTGCTACGGGGGCGGGTTTGTGGGCCGAGGTCGCTCTCCGCACAGTGTTTGGCATCTGGGGAAGGACGTACATACAGTGATGAGAGGTGAAGAATGTGAAACGTTTAAAATGATGGTAAAAATGAGAAGAGAGACATCTTTCACTGGACAATCAGAGCATGCAGCAGTTTTTCAAAGACAGATGTCATATTGAGGTGAGCTAATCACATATGAGAGAATAATGAGCAACGACAGAACTAAAGAGAAATGCAACACCACACTGAGCAGAAACCTCTTAGCAGTTTCAGAAAAGGAGAAATCACTGAAAAACAGACCCTGGAATAATCTGATGTTTGCAGGTTAAAGCACAAAACTGCTCACTAAAGACTAAACAGTTTGGTCCAGAGGCCCCTGGACAATCACAGACTTTCCATGATTTATCTTTATACAACTCAGAGATTACTTTCAAATAAAACAAGAAAAAATAGGACATTTACCATCTAAAAACCATTTTAAGAAAACTACTTCCCTTTTCAGGGGCTCAAAGTCCCTTGGATAATAAACTTAAAGAGGTAAATTGGCCAGGAGAAAATAAATAAATAAAGCAGATAAAAAGGGCTGAGTTGGTGTTTGACAGCAGTTTCAGACCCCAGCTTGAAGGCGAGGAGATTTCAGCGTGAGTGAACAACAAAGCTATAAAAATAAGGCAAAAACCTTAGCTGAGGTCAAATCAATAGTCTGGAGTTTACTTAAAACAGAGCGCTCAACAACATCAAAAGCTGCAGACTGACACAGAAGACAACTTGCTGAATGAAAAACCTTCAACATCAAACGATCCTCTGGGAAAGGTGGAGATATGACCACAATCTGCTAAATCTACAATTCATGACAGACATGAACGTAAATAGTGCGTTTGCAACAAAGTGCAAACCACATTCAAGAGTAGCAGAGCCAGATTAGACGGATGAAATCAGAACTTGATGCATCGACTTTCTGAACGTGGAAATGTTCAAGGCAGTCACTGACTACGAAGGATTTTCTTTAATACGTTTTAAAAGTATTACTATTTGAGCCCCGAAAATGAAAATAAAAATTGCTGAAAATGGCTGATTTGTAAGTGGTAAATGTCTTATTTTTGTAAAACTTCTGAAATGAAAGCTGAAACTCTCCACTTTGATCTGATCTTGTTTTATTTTAAATCCATCCCGGTTCTGTATTAATGCAAAATAATAAAAAAAAAAAAAAAAACTTGGTCATTGTCCAAATGGTTTAGGACCTGAATGTAGTTTTTAAAAGGTTTGCATCTCATAAAGGATTTGCTAAAAAAGAAGAATGCAGATTTACAAAACCATCGCAGTCATAGTTACAGTTTGACAAGTTGACGTGAAGCGGGGTGAATATTTCTGCGAGATGATGTCAAAATAGGGCTGTGCGATTAATCGATTTTAAATCTAAATCGGATTTATTAATCAAGACGATGTTAAAAAAAGGAAAAATTTTTTAAAAAGATTTTCCTTTTTTGCAGCTGGCTGCATTACAGACAGAGCTCGTCTAGTCATCTTTGTTTGGTCAAGAAAATTGTAAATGTTGTCACTTTACTACTCAAGGAGGATTTACAGTATCTTTCAATTGCACTTCATTCCCAAAAGGGAAATTTGTTTGCTATTTTTCTTTAAAAATAAAGATAAAATATTTGAAACAATTTATTCCATTGTCTTTTGTAGTTTTACCAAAGGAATCGAAATCGAAAATCGGGTTTTCAGAGAAAAAAAAAATCGGTATTTTATTTTTGTCCAAAATCGCCCAGCCCTATGTCAAAATAAAACCTTTGACAACAGAGTCCCTGACAAAGATAAACACCTCAATATGTTGACATTAAAATCCAGTTCCCCCCTCACATCACATCTCTCCATAACACTTCATGCCAACATGCTATTTCAACAATAATTTCACCAAAACAAGATGCTCCCTCTCACAAGGCCACCCCACTGTAACAGTGTTTGTGATGTCTACTTACGGGGGGGGGAGGGGGTAGTACTTACTGAGGTGCAACGGTCTAGAGCTGTGGCCTGAGCAGGGGTGGAGCGGGGGGGTGAGAGTGTGATGAGGGGGTGAGCAGATAGAGGAGGAGGAGGAGGAGGAAGGGGAGGAGGGAGCATGGTGGCGTCTTTGTGAATGGAGCAAAGCCTGGTGCCTCAGCGCGCTTCTGGGTAAAAGGTGGTGCTGGCGTCCTGGTGGGGCCAATCAATCAATCAATCAGGTCGTTGGGCGATAGAGGGAGGAAGGAGGAAAGTGGAGATGGGGTGCTCATGTTATTGGTTTTTTTCAGTTTTGATTTGAAACAAGAAAGAAATGTTTCAGTCGCTGCGTCTTCCAAAAAGGAGAGCAGTCACCTCAGAGAGGTGGAGGACGAGCGTCCCGGGTTGATTCAGTACGGTGAAACCATGAATAAAAGGGTTTGTATGAAATGAATATGTCAGATTTCACACTTTATCCCCACTGTGCGGACTTTTTTAGTGGAAATGAATGACGGTTTTGTGTAAAAAAAAAAAAGGAAAAAAGAAGCCTTTCATTGAGATTCCTCCTGGTCTCGGCCGTATCCTGTCTTATGTGACTAAGTGTTTGAATTTGCTTCACCTTACTGAATTCACCCTGGAGATAATCGAAGTGGGTTCACAAGGACGCACCAGCACATTTGAGGGTGGGAGCCACGCATGTGAGAGCCACGCCAACCTTGAACATGTGCATGTCTGCTCAGATTCATGAGATCAGCAAACATGCAGTTTTGTTGTTAAGGCCAGAGTTGGGAGTGGGAGGTGAGTCAGACTGTCCCAGACAGGCTGGCACACACTCTCACCCCCAACACACACAGATGCACATTCACCGGAGAGATGGGGGGGGAGCTACCTTTAATCTGTCTGCGAATCTTGGTCAGGTCGGTCATCCATTTGAGGACTTTGGGGTTAGCTGCCTTGTCTCCATGAGAGGGCTGCGGAGGAACCAAGAAGACTCGTTATTTTACACAAACAATCGAATTATAGAGTTCACAACACTAAAAATACTCAGCTCCTGCTGTGAACCTAATGTCATAAGCCATTTATAAAGTTTGGTAACACTTTATAATAACTATCCGTTATAACTAGGTAATAGATCATTAGTAAACAGTTAAATAATAAGCTATTACTGACTTATAGGTCATTAATAAACTGATAGTTAATGAGTTATAAATGACTTGCTAAATAACAGTTAACAGTTTGTTAAGGACTTATAACTGTGCCTTATAGATAGTCAATAGATAACTTACAAGCTGTTAGTTAACGAGTTGTGAATGACTTGTTAACTGTATGCTAATGATTTATACCTATATCTTATAAATTAGTAATAGATCATGAGTAAATCACTTACTAATGACTTGTTAAGAATCAGTTAATAGTTTATATACGTTATTGGGACGTTATTCTAAAGTTGCAACTATTCCTCATTTATTAATTGTTAGTAAATTGTTAGTGAATGAGGAATAGTTGCAACTTTAGAATAACGTCCCAATAACACACATAACCTAATAACTAATACTTAACTAATATATTAACACACACTTTACAGATCAGTTGTTAATAGTTTGTTAACCATCTACTAATACCAGTGAAACTTTGTAGAACAGCAAGTGGATGGAACCATAATTTGATGAGTAACTAAAAAACATCCTGGACACACCTTTGTGTATTAACATGAGCCAAAAGGCAGCGCTCTGTTTCCCAGTCGATCTATATTATGGTTCTCACCTAACGTTGGACGATTTTTATTCATTCAAATGTATAATTTATGGCAATGTTTGAAAAATAAAGTTGTTTTTTCACTTTATAATATGGCACCGGCGCTGCTCCCGGGTACTTCTGTACTTCTGTAACGCCTCTATCTCGATCAAGACAAATCCAAAAACTTCCCAAAACAGGGATATTTTCTTCAGTTGCCTAGAAGTGGTTCCGGTTTGTGACATTTGACATAATTCAAACCACAATCCTTCTTAAATCAGAAGTTAGGGTTAAACTTTATTAATTCTAATATCTTAAATCATCTTTAGTTGACAATTTTTTTCCAGGAAGAGAAAAAAACAGGTGTGGTGTTAAAAACTAAATTCAAGGATTACGTCTCCTGTATTCTCCTTAAAGAGCTGGAGGAGGTGGGGGGGGCGTCTGGGCGTCCCTAGTGAGGCTGCTGCCCCCCAAGACCTGAACTAGTGTGAGTGATGGATTGGTTTAAAAGAAAGAAAGGGAGGCAGGAATATCCTACAGTCAGTTCAACTGTATGTTGTTACCTTGTAGTTCCTCTCCTTCTCAAACTGCTCTTCAAACTGCTTGATTTTCTTCTTCAGATGCTGAAGCTTCTTGGTGAGTTGGTGGGTCACCGAGTCTCCTCTCATCACCTCTCTGGAGCCCATCGATCCTCGCCTCGGCCTGCGCAAACACAAGCACCAAATCAGCTGCCCTGCCCTGCCCTGGGGAGATTCGGCTGCACATGAATGCAGTGTATTTCTTGTACCTGGGTGCTTTTGTAGGGGAGGAGGCGTCCGAGTCCTGCTGGAGGAAACGTTGGGTGCTGTGAGCTCCGAAGTCGAGAAAGCGGCGTGCCAGGATGTGAGGGTGGGTGCGTGAGGATGACGGGGAGTCGTCGTGGCCTCCCTCCCCCTCCTCCTCCTCGCCAGCGTCCCCCAGGGGCAGCAGGGGCAGAGGAACTATGCGACCAGCCAGAGGGGAAAGTTGCGCTTCTCCGTTCTCGTTGTCGTCCTGCCAGGATTTGTAGGCTGGAACGGGGTCTGCGGAGACGGGGGGAGAGAAATCACGACGGGAGTCAGAGCCGGCCGACGCAGGTCGTGAAAGGAGAGTCACGAAGCAGGTTTAATAACGAGTTAACTGCATGCGAGACCGATGTTTCAAGAGGCACCACTACGGTCATTTCCTCCTCCTGTGCCCTGCTGAGTTACGCTGAGCATGAGTTGACCGCCAGCGCTAGGCTAAAAAGATGAGACAAAGGTTTCTTTTTAATAGAAAAAAAGAGGAGGGGGCATTAAGAAAGGGTAATGAAAACAATGAGCCGAGGGTGAGGCAGACAGGTGGAGCAGACATTAGTTGTAGTCAGAGTCTGACCAATCTTCCCAGTGACCCTGGAGCAGGAACAAAAGGAACAATGAAGACTCCAGGTACCTTATTAAAACCTACGCAAGGAAGAGCCGCTTCACATGCAGGGATTAATTATGATAGTTACCACACACACGTTTTAAAATGTGAAAACATTTTAATAGAGCTTTCTGCCCACAGCAGCAAGCAACTGTCATGAAAAAACCCGGAGACGGGGTGAAAGGAGGGATGGGAAGAGCGGTGGAGGGGTGCGCAGATGTGAAACTACTTACCGTGGCCCTCCTTTTGCAGATGCATACATGAAAAGTCGATGGGAGGGAGGTGGAGATGGGAAGGGGGTGATGCTGTTTGGACGGGAGGAGGAGGGGGAGAAGAGAAAAAAGGGGGTGGGGGGAAGGGAGAGAGAGAGATAGCACAGAGGAGCCGTGAGGTCAGTCATTCATGTCACTCACCAGCATTCATCCAGTACCTTCCCTTCTACACAAATATGAACCTAAACACGGTCGCATTACAAACCCAGACCGAAAAGTACATGAAAAGAAACCAGCTCAAAGACCGAGAGGAAAAAAATACAATTAGTCATTTATTTATTGAGGAAAATTATTCAAAATAACAGATCTGTGAGAGTGTATGAGCCACTTTTGCAGTTGTTTTTTTTTTTTCAAAACTAACAAGATTGAAAGTCATCAGGCTCTGATTTATATGGCAGAGATGCATGAACGCTTAATCAGTTAGATCAAGTTAGAAAGTCATTTTTCTAATGTGTTTAACTCTGCCAGTCAACAGTTGAAAAGGTTTGTTTGATATGTCGCGGCATTAAAGGAATTAAAATACTGCAAGATGGCCTGCAGGAGTGCATGTCTCTCTAGGATAATACAGAAGTGTGTGTGTGACAAAATTATAACCCCATTATCTTATTATAACAAGTCTTATGATATTTGTTTATATACAGGACTGTCTCAGAAAATTAGAATATTGTGATAAAGTCCTTTATTTTCTGTAATGCAAAAATGTCATACATTCTGGATTCATTACAAATCAACTGAAATATTGCAAGCCTTTTATTATTTTAATATTGCTGATCATGGCTTACAGCTTAAGAAAACTAAAATATCCTATCTCAAAAAATTAGAATATTCTGGGAATCTTAATCTTAAACTGTAAACCATAATCAGCAATATTAAAATAATAAAAGGCTTGCAATATTTCAGTTGATTTGTAATGAATCCAGAATGTAGGACATTTAGTTTTTTTAATTGCATTACAGAAAATAAAGAACTTTATCATAATATTCTAATTTTCTAAGACAGTCCTGTATATGTATATATATATATATATATATATATATATATATATATATATATATATATATATATATATATATATATATATATCACATAAAGGGATGAAGGTGAAAAAAATTGCTCTTGACACACGGGACACATATTTATGCTGTGAAGAGATTGTGGGGTTACCTGACAAAAGGTGGTGCTTACCCTCCCACTGGTTGTCAGGGAAAAGCTGGAGGTGAGGGCTGTGGCCAGAGTTGGGTTGGCATGGCGACAGGTGGTTCCTGTTGGTCTCACTGGTGTTGGCATTCTGGTCACAGCAGAATAAATCTGAGTCCTGGAAGAAGAGAGAATATAAACCAGTTGGTAGAGGGAAGGAGGGAAGCTGATCAAATTAACTGAAGATAAACGTGGAAAAGTGGTGAAAAGATCCAGATGAAGGACAAAAATCAATAATCCTAAACTAAACAAATAGAGCAGAAAACGGAAAGCTGTTGCACATGAAAAAGCTTTCAATAAAATTAATTTATAAAAGAAAAGACATTTTTGTGCAACCATTTATTCTGCTGCAGTCCAGGTACTTACACAGTTTGTGGTGACAGTTTGCTCCATGCTCTCGAGAGGCTGATGGTCCTGCCTAAATGAAGAAAAACAAAACAAAACAACAGTTGAAAAGCAAGATACAGACATGGGTTGAATAAATATACTCTTCTGGGAAGTATTTTAGTTGTTTCTATGCAAATTCAGATTTGGAAAGTGTGTTTTCCCCTCCCTCCCTCCCATGTGATGACCAGTCACGGCAGGGCAACCAAACTAAGTCTTGTTGAAACTGACTGGAAACGGCTGAGGAAGAGTCACACCACTAAACTTCCCGCACTATGAATAAACAGCATTTCATCTTCCTTCCTTATTTTTAAACACTTGAACGCAGCATGATCTAATATGTGCTAGAAAAGCAACAATCAGACGTGTTTTTTGACATGAGTTCTGGCTGAGAGAGTATGTTCAAACTAATGAGTGAAATAACGTGATAGTAGGTGGGGAACGTCATCACTGCCTCTTGTTTTCTCGTGTTTAAGAAAAATACTCCTGTAACTGCGTGAAAATGAAAACTGGATGAAGGGAAGCGGTATGAGCTGATGGAGAAAGGAAGAGTTTGTGACTTAAACTGGTCACCTGGCAGTGTTGAAGTTGTTTGCAGCATCTCTGACAGCATCTGCATCCAAGTCCATTCCTGAGCTCTCCTCCAGGGCGGCAACAGCGTCCAGTGGATTCTGGGAGAGGGAAAAACAGTTATCTAAGATTAATTGTGTGATAAAGGCATAAAATAAGTGAAAGCTTTCAAGAACAGATGTCGACTTAACATGAAGTCAAAGACAGGTGCATCCCAGTTCAACAAGCGCTGCGGTGTTTCACTTCCTCCGACTAACACGGGACGCAGTTTGAGTAGGTTTTTTTAAACAGCTAAAGTCCGGCATAAAAAAGGTTCCCAACAGATCACATTGTATGAACTCTGTGTTTCCAAGGGGAGGAGTTTGACTGTGTGGTTGTGTGTCTTCTCTCTCTGCGAGTACAACATTAATAAAAGAAGCTGCAGGTCAGTACGAGATGCGAGTTGTCATGTGTCTCTTTTCGGTGAGTGAGTTCTCACGAAGAGCAGGGTGATGAGTCGATATTTATTTGCAACGCAGAGATAAATATTATGAGGAAGCAACCAACATCATCTTTCTGTTGATGGCAGGTTAAAACATTAATTTCCCACCCAGTTCTACATTTGTATGTATAAAAAACTTCGCGCTTACGTTGCACTGGCCTTATATGACGGAACTAAACGGTGTCATTTGTTGACTCAAGAATGATCTGTTTGTATCCAACAATTAAGTGTCTCTTCATTGCAGGTATATTGTTGACCGTCAGCCATGTTGACCCCCCACCGACCCATCTGGGTCCTAAAATGGTTGTTGGGACCGGAGCCACAGAGGCTCTAGGAGGGTAGTAACACGGAGAAGTTCTGCATTCCTCTGTGATCAGTCTGGCTAAAACTGTATGTGATGCGCACAGAGAAAATATGTACAGAGCATCTGTTCCTCTCAGAAAGACGAGATGTACAAGCGCCAAAGCCGAGACACACTTCACACTTGTTTTCAATACACAATGTCTCACTGTCATTTAAAATTGTGATCAAATGTATGTACCAAAGCTCCCACAATGGAGCTAGAAATGTGAGGAAAAGTAGCTTTTTATACTTGTGTGCAATGCTCTGACTCGACCTCAGAAAGGAGCCTTTATGTGAGTGTTTGTAAAACAAGACTGTTGCTCTCGCTCTCTCGTCTGGTAAAATTCCAGCTATTGTTGCAAACCGTGCAGAACAAGGATGGACTGTGCTGATCGTATCAAACATTCAGCCTTGGAATAAACCGACACACTGAGACAGGAAAGAGGTTCGCTCCGGGAAATATTTTGTCAGCCCACACAGAAACTGGCCTGTGAGTTTATTTGTGGGGGGAAATCTCCATTGTGCTCTGTGCGTCATCGTTGGATCTCACTTTAGTTTCAGGAGTCCCAGTTTTGTCTTCTGTCGCATGTATGATGGTAGTCAACGAGTGAGAAGCTGGTTTAATGACTGTGTGGACGTGTGCGTGTCCCGCACTGACCTGTGTGTCGGTCGGACTCTGTTGTATGTGCTGCTTGGTCTGTATGAGTGGGGTCTCCCCCTCCGTCGCGTAGGGACTCTCCTCAGGCTCAGTTTGTTGTTCTTCATCTCCATGGCAACGCTCGTCCCCTGGCTCAGCGGGACTCACCCTGCAATGTAAGAATGAACAATGAAAGTAGTTACATTTTGTACAGAAATTAAATAATCTCAAAAGGCAAAATGATGCTGTAACAGCCGCGCTGATCTGTGGAGTAACACCAAACTGGTTACTTAAACTTTGCTTTGTCTTAAGAACGGAGCAGCCGAACAGCTGTGTCCTTCAGCATGTAGTTCGCTTTTAGGTATCACTTCTTCTAACATGTTTATTTTTAACCTAAACCATTTTGTTTGGCCCTGTGCCTTCGTACACGATGTTCACTAAGGAAAAATTCTTAAAAGTCTTCAGATGCCGGTCTGGACCACGGTGTAATATATGTCTCTATCAGTATGTGCGAGCGCTAAGTGCAGAGGATATTTGGTTCAGCATGCATACTGATACATTTCTGCACAGGTGCACGTCTTCACGCATGTGTCTGGGTGCTCTCTCACCCCTGACTGTCATAGTTGCTGAGGTCTTGGTCGATGGTGGTTTTCAGCTCAAAGAAGTGCTGCTCCACTGCTGCCCTGATGGTTCTCTGGAAAATCCTGTAAGACACACAAAACACAGCAACGGATATATTTAACTAGGAGTTAAAGAAAACTAACTCTGGACTGACCTCAGTGGAGATCAAGACCTTAAATCATTGTTTCATACACCATTCAGTTAATGTCATGTTTTTTATTAAGCATATACAGGACTGTCTCAGAAAATTAGAATATTGTGATAAAGTTCTTTATTTTCTGTAATGCAATTAAAAAAACAAAAATGTCATACATTCTGGATTCATTACAAATCAACTGAAATATTGCAAGCCTTTTATTATTTTAATATTGCTGATTATGGCTTACAGTTTAAGATTAAGATTCCCAGAATATTCTAATTTTTTGAGATAGGATATTTGAGTTTTCTTAAGCTGTAAGCCATGATCAGCAATATTAAAATAATAAAAGGCTTGCAATATTTCAATCGATTTGTAATGAATCCAGAATGTGTGACATTTTGGCATTACAGAAAATAAAGGACTTTAACACAATATTCTAATTTTCTGAGACAGTCCTGTACACTAAGAATGCAACACAAGTCAATCTTTATTTGCAGCAGGAATTCTGTCTTTCCTGGAGGAAAAACTGCCAATAACAAGTAAATATCACACGTACAAACATCCACCTCCAGAAAACAACACATAAGACATGTTTACAGTCGTGTTCACACAGGGTGAGAAGAAGGGCTTCCTAGGTCTGTGGATTCCCAGGTTCTAACAATGACATACTTTTGAACACACCTTGTTAACCAGAGGAAGGTGATATCATTGATGATAGACAGACACGATGCTGCCATGGCAACCAAAGCTGACGCATTCCTAAAGTACCACCAGAAATGACACTATGTCACTCAACTAAAGTAATGCGAATGAAACTGCAAGTGTCATTTCGCCAACAAGCTACTAAGAAACAGAGCAGCTCTGGGGACTTTGCTGTGCAACAAGGTGTTTCAACGAGGTGTTGAAAAGCTACACAGCCTTAGAACCTCCTTCTTCTGCGTCTGTCTGTCTGTCAACGTGACTGAAGACGTCCAGACTTGTTCCTACTGTAACTGATAGGTGCATAATGGAAAGCTGTGCGTGTCTGAAAGGACGCTCATGTCATGCTGGGAAGAAGCGGGAGCCTGACAGTCATGTGATTGCTGAGTTCACATCCCTAAGGCTCCAAAAGCAACAAGCCATGCAAACTATTTTATTTTAGCTTCTTTTTAGCTTTGTCATCCAAACACAAGACCAGCTCTCCTCTCCTCCTATTTATCTTTTCTTCTTAAACTCACACCTTCTTTCCGCAATCCCATTATTTCAGCCTGGATGTCTCTGTTTTCCCCAAATATGTGTTTTTGCAAAAGACACTATTTGAAAATCAAAAAGAACATCGTTCCATTATGTCTTTTAAAAAATCTAAATAATACTGGGATATAAAAAGAGTACAGGTTTATATTGAAATGACAATCTATTTAAAGAAATAGTGATCGAGTTATTTTGAAAATAGCTTCATATTTATCTTGTACTACACACTGTTTGCAGGTTTTATAAAATTATACTGTTTTTGTTTGTTTTTTCAGCTAAACCAGTTCACCACAGCCTTATTTATACAAATCCTTTCTTTTATTTAGAGTATTTAATTGTGGCCTGCACATGTTCATTTGTGAAGACGTTGTGTATATAGATGTGCACGAACAGAAGGAATGAACTTACTCAGCAGAGTCGGCAGGCAGGATGGAGATGGAGGAGAGGTGGGAGCTGTGGAGGGAAAGAGAGAGGGAGGGAGGGAGAGGACGACATCGTTAAAACATCACGTACGCCGCGCCACCCCTCCCATCATAACATCAAATAACCTTGGACAGCATGAGTCAAAACAGGGAGGAAGAAAGACAATCAGCCCGTTAATCACTGATACACATGCGTGTTTGGGACGGTGAAAATCAAGAGCTCAGGAGGCTTTTAGAGCAGATGCATGAAACTCTGTTGGGTCAGTTTATGTTCTCACTTCCTACTAATTAAAGGACTTTGAGTCAAATGACAATCCTAAGAAATTCATAACATATATCAATACACACCCACAAACAAACACACACACACACACACACACACACACACACACTCAGAGATGTACAAAGTTCTCCACAGTGGCGCCACTCTGGGTGGGCAGATTGTTATTTAGGCTACGGAGGTTTGTAGATCCTGCTGATCAGATAGAAGGGTGTGTGTCAAGTTGCATTTGTTCTTGTACGTTCCTCAAGGAGCAAGAGCGTGTGTGTGTGTGTGTGTGTGTGTGTGTGTGTGTGTGTGTGTGTGTGTGTGTGTGTGTGTGTGTGTGTGTGTGTGTGTGTGTGTGTGTGTGTGTGCTGACATGTGTTCTGACACTTGATTTACAAAAGACACTCCCAGGCAGGATTCATTTATATAACACTCCTGAAAGACACAAAGTCATTCATGTCGTGCCCAAGTGCATGGATACGAGTCATTGTGTGTGTGGTGTGGTGTGTGTGTGTGTGTGTGTGTGTGTGTGTGTGTGTGTGTGTGTGTGTGTGTGTGTGTGTGTGTGCGTGTGCTGAAGGCGGTCAAACTCGGCTGAGAAAAACGACCGACATTATGCAACCATTTGGTGTGCATGTGTGTGAGGCTCCAGGACACATTCACACTCTTCCGGTGCAATAAGAAGTGCTCGGGTCGATCAATAACTAACTAAATTATTAATGGTGAATAGGAAACTATAATGGCCTTTTAACTCTTTATCACCTCATTTTCTTCTTGTTACTGTTTTACTTGTGCTGTATTTCTGACTATTCTTATAAGTAGCTTGTTTTAAGTCATTTTGTATATTTGTATGTTTATTCACCTGCTCCTCTTCTCTTGTTACCTGCAACATTTTTTTCTATCACTGCTTTGGTGTTTCCTGTACTTCCTATTTCTCTTTTTGATCGCATCTTTTTCCAAAAGCTGCCAAAATGCAGCAAAAAACAGTGGATACTGTTAACCGGGAGTTTGTGAAAAAAAGTGAGAGATGAAATATACAAATCAGGAAAAGAACAAATAGTTTATTTGCCCTAAATATTTGATGAAGCACTTCAATGGTTGGATGGAAAGGATATCAGATCTTGTGTCACGTGAATCTCTTTTCTTTTTTTTCTTTTTCTTTCTGGTATTCAACATGTGGAAGTGGCGTTTGCCACAGCTGGGAGGCTGATAACATCTGACAGAAGGCTCTGAAGCCGACTCACCCTGAGGGGCCGCGCTGTGCGAGAACACCTCTAACAATAGCTCCTTGAAAAGGCCCTTTAGGATGTTACATAATTGCCATGAGCCTTTAATAGCAGAGATATTACCTAAACTTACACCATCATGCCCCTGAGATCTTGAATGAAATCTTGTTGGAGGATGTTCCTGCCCTTTTCAAAGTCCCCGAGCTGCAAATGTAACGTCATCTGCACCTTTAACAAAGGATCCTTTTCAGAGCATTTCTTTCCTGGCTAGGACACTATGGAGGATAAATAAAAACCTAGCTATGTAGTAAAGGATAAGTAATAGCAACAGTCTCCCCACACTAGGCGTAGGTGTTATAATCTTCATTTATGCTCTTGCATCACACACTAATGACAAAAAGTTACTTACTACATATTTTACCTTTTGATTAAAAGCATAAACTCAAAATTCCTCCATTTCTCTTCCAACTTTAACTGGTAAAACTGGAACTTTAACTGGAACTTAACTGGAAATTAACTAGTTTTACTCAGTTGCAATTGGAAAAATTAGAAGATGCACAGGCCAAATGGCACACAAAGTACACCGGGAAACCTTTATATGGACTGCAACTGAACAACATTTGATGATGACTGGTATTTCCAATATAGATGTAAAAAACTACTAAGTCTGAGTGCTCCAAATGATTGAATTAGCCTGGACTATAGACATTTGTAACTTTTTTAAAACTTTTAAATAAGTGTTGACAAATTAAGGTTATCACTTTTTGGCTGTCCGCATTTGAATCATCTTTCTACAATTACCTTCAGATTTAACAATTAAAATTCATCAGTTATTATAAAGTTTAAAATGTTTAACTTTTGCATCTTTTTTTCTTTAAATCTCATAACTCAATTTACTTCTATGCTTGTAGAAAAAATTAAACATGAGTCATGTGTTTCAGTTTCAGTAGTAGAGATATTGTAAATCACTGTACATGCAGAAAATGTATAGCTCAATTATATTAGGTAATGAAATGAAGAACATGGTTAAAGCTTGGTGGATGAGGATACACTGCAGAAAAAAATAGTTTGCTCCTTCTTTCCATCTTGGCCAAGACCAGCTTTCTAATTCTGTCCTGTACTTTGATGTGTGGGCCAGCGAAGCAGGTCATGTTATGCTCGTGTGGTCTTAAGACCCAAACATATCGCAATCATTTATGCATTAATGACACATGTAGGGCAGGAGTATCACTTTCTTGCAGGCGTGACCTGCAGAGAGTATCATCGAATCAGCAGATAAAATAACAAAACATTTTGTTATTAGTGGTTTCTCCATAAAATAAGAGTGTAAAGGAACTTTGTTTTTTGGGCTGACATGGAGGAAAGACAGAACAGAGTGGTCTCGTACCTAACAACTGTTCTGATGACTCCACAGAAATGGTGTGTGTGTGTGTGTGTGTGTGTGTGTGTGTGTGTGTGTGTGTGTGTGTGTGTGTGTGTGTGTGTCTGTAGGGTAAACTTAGGTCAGTTGTGAGACCAGAGATGCTGTAGTCAGCAACCTGCTCTCGCTGGAAGACAACACAGACTGCAGCAGGCTACCCAGAATGCACAAGGAGATGCAGCAGACTGCTCTGACTCCAAGCCCCACTTCAGATTTAGATACATTTAGTCTCCTTAACCCTTTCCTTCCCTCACACAACCTCCTTTAGTTACCGTAAACACTCACTCACATCCAGACATCATCAGTGTCATCTTACGTCTCATAAACGGCTCTCCTCATTCCTCTGAAACTGTAAACTTTTACATCCCTGGAAGCCAGAGCCAAGGAACGGTTACAGAGGCCTGCGTTAGTCCACAGCTCCAACACAAAACAGCTCAACTATTAAAACAAGATGCTTTTATGTAAAGCTGCTCATCTGTTTGCTTCCATCAGTTGCTTTTTCAGGAGATAAGAAAAGTGGCCGATAAACTCGGCTTCACTTATTATCATTTATCTGACCGCGTGACATCAATCCGCTTTCGCCGAGTTGACAATAGATCTTACACCGTCGTCGTCGACATTCCCACCCATATTTTTGTCATCAAACTTTCTTGCAGAGTCATAAGGAACTATTGCAAGATTGCATACAGTAGTTACTAAGTACATGTGGTTGAGGGGACCAGCTCATATTTTAGTGCTTGGTCATATTTTTTGAGTCTCTGTCCTACCAACTAATAAACTCCAATATAATATAACCCCATCACTTTGTTGAGGGCAGTCTACGTCTGAAAAATGCCTTATTCAGTGAGACATTCAGATTATCAGGGTACTGCGACATCACAGACCCACATCGGAGCAGAATGATCCAGTCTCCTCATTTTTCATTTCTTATTTTGCTGCATCTGCTGCATCTCAGAAGTTGGCAGCACAAAACTACAATGCCATTTTCAAAAGCAGGAAACTGCGTAGGAGAGAGGTCTGCGTGGACTCGAGTGGTCATCTTTACTTCCTGAAACCAGCTGCTATGAACAGTGCTGTAATTACATGTTTGGAGAGCAAGCGGTTGTGCTATATTTTCAACAAGGCATGTCAGAGCTACTTCTTTGTAAAGCAAAAGTCATAATATATATCCTTTAAGGCCAGAAACTTTTAATTTTTAACCAAAAAAGTCAATATTGGTCATTAAAAATTTTCCAAAACGCAACTTTAAAATATTACATCTTTAAGATAACGACTGTTCTAATCCGATAACTGTTTCATGACAAATCAATTTGCAGATAAAATGTCAGAATGAAGTTGTTAAAAGGCCACGTTTGTAAAGCTAAAGAGGAGACATTCAGATGCTTCCTTTTCAAAGCATCAATTAAAAATATTCTCTCTCTGGTCTTTACCTTGCTGTCATACTTACAAAGATGAGTCATTTTGTGCTAAATAAAGACAATGCCACCCTCTGACGTTGATGATCAGAGATGAGCAGGTGAGTAAGTCAAGAGGTAAATGAATTTGACCTTCCAATCTCCCATTTCTCAAATTAAATCAATAGCCAGGAGCTTCTAAAAGCACTTCAGTCCTCAATGACAAACACATTTACAGAAAAAAAAAGTGACTCAGCAGCTGATTTCTTTCAATTATGAGTTCCTGCCTCAAAGGTGATGAAAAGGTTAATTTGATCAATAAAGCTTATATAAAAAAGGTAACACCTATTGAACAGGACAACTGCTATCGTCATCCCCGCTATGTGGCAAAATGCTGACGTGTTCTCAGACGGTCGCCCTGCTCCATGCTTCTCTCCTAAATACTTCCTCTCATCTGTCCTCATCTGTCCTCCTCGTCAGTAAACAGTCAGCACGCCTCATTTGCCTTCTTTCTTCCAGGTAAAATATCATTTTCAAATCTTCCACATGAATTCCAGTTTCCCCCTCATTCACACCCTCCTCAAGTGTTAATCAACACTTCCAGATTTACATCTATTAAACAAACCGCCACTAGTCACCGCATTCCCCCATCCTTCCGTCATGTTTGCTTTCACCTTCAAGCATTCATTCATTCAACCATAAAAGAAAATAAAAATCATTCATTTTCCTCAGACTTCAGGAGTTACATAACCCTGATGTTTACCTCTGCAGCAGAATGTCACAGGCTATTCTCATGTTTCCTTCTTTGTTTTCTCTCACTGTGACATGTGCTCTTTATGCCAGTAGGTCCAGACTGCTGGTATGTTGCTCTCCGACTCGTCTCGTGTATCTGTAGGCTCTTTCTTTTTCGGTGTTGTCTTTTTCCTGTCTCATGCAGTCAGATGGGTAATATGTAGCACAATGAAGTCCAGTCCATTTTATTTTTTGTGTTTTTTTTTTTTTTCTTTTTTAAGCCCAGCAGAGTCTTGAGCTTTACTTTTCCCAAACGCCGACACAATTTCTTTTCTTCTTCTGTTGCCTGATAACCTTTTGACACAATTCCTGCCGGAGCAGAGTCTCGCTGTGCAGCTCGCCGGGTCTCCAGCGGTCAGTTTTCCTTCTCGGCGGTTCTTCTTTCAGTTTCTGGGAGGTCTGCAAGTCTGCTTCACATCAGACGGTTTGATTATCCCAGTTGAGCACTCTGAGGTGTCAGCGTCAGCACCAGCAGGTCTAGCGGCAGAACAAGAATCTCGCCAGGGTGCATCCTATGGCGTCTCCTTCAGCTGTACGTGAATGTGTGTGTGTGTGTGTGCGTGCGTGAGGTCGTCTCACTCTGCACTCTGCCTCTAGAAGTGCTGCAGTAAAAATCCAGAGCTCTGCTCAAATATATGTGCCTCTGATGTAACTAAGCAACAACCTCAGCACGGCCAATAGGATGGGAGGGGCTGGCGTTGGAGGCCAATTGCAAAATGGGAAGGAGTCGAGTGGGCCAGTCCTGAGGCAGAAAGTGGGAGGGGGTGGGTCAGTTTTTTTTGTCCTGTCTGTGATGATTATAAACTCAGCAGTTATTGCAGCGGCCCAGTAGGTTGTGTAATGTCTTGTGCACAAAAGCAATCCACATTAGCACAGAAACACACAAACACACACCTCGATCTTTTATAACAGCCTGCTCGCGGATTTCGGAACGACAGACTGTCAAACATATTAATACATTAAGCAAATTACAGAACGGCGAAGGACAGAAGCAGCACCGTTAGGAGCTTATGACTGACGAGGGGGAGAGGGGAGAGAGACGCCTCAGCACATAATAACTCAAACAACGAGAGGGAGGAGAAGAAACGGGGAAAAAGCAAGACAGAAATGGAGTAGAAGAGGAAAGTCCAGCTTGTTATTGGACTATGAATGACTCCAATAAGTTTAAAAATACTTTCAATTTAACTCAAAATAGGTTAGTTACTTCCATGTGTTAGTCAGCCTTTTTAATCCAGGAAGAGATTTTGACAAAACTCATTTAAAATTAAAGTCAGAAACAGTATTATGAAAATGTTCCATGACCACATGGCTAAAGACGGACATGTAGTTTGGATCCATAATTTAAAAGTTGCTTTATCATGCACATGCAACAACAGTGAGACCAGACGAGCACCTCAAGGTCTTATAATATGCCTCTTTATATAACCCTCAACTGATTTCACATGTTCTTTTGGATAGGCATCCAAAAGAATCTACCTTTAGTCTCCAAAGCTCCTCAAAAGAGGTTTCAATCGTCAATATTTTCTGGTCGGCTGAGGATGACTGTGCTGTTAGGATGCCTTTGTTATAGAAATGAGTCAGCAAAAAAATGTCTGCCAGAGAAAAGTCCGATGTAGCTCAAGTTGTACGAGCACGCTGCGGTTTTCATTTTCATCGGTCAGAAAGTAGTCTGTAGCCAATGTAAGCTGAAAAAAAGCTAAGAATGCATACAGAAATGCACAGTGCCGTCTCAATCTACAAGGAATGGCTCCAGAAGACTTTGTCCTTAGACAAGTAAAAAATACCTTTGCACCACATTTGTCTGCAACCACATTGTGATTCATCCAAGATACAGTAAGGCTTTTTCTTAAACACAGCTATACCATACAAAGAAGAAAAGAAAATGACTAAAATCCCAAAATTAAGAATCTGAGACAATCCTAAATAAAGAGTTGAACAGCAATAACACATCAGAAAATTTACGACAGATAGGATAAAATTCAGTCAAATGAAAAGTAAGGGTTCATTGGTATTTACCAAAAAAATAACACCATGTACAAAACTACTAGTCAATTTTGGAGCTTTTGCCTGATAAAAAACAAAGAGCATGCAGAATACTGTAAGATAAAGGATCATTCAGTTAATATTATTACATATTACAGTTGACTATCCCAGATGGGGCTCTGATATTGCTGTGACTTTCCATTTCAAAAATAAATAAGGAACATATTTTCCAGACGAATTTGGAAATGTATTATTCACATCCAAAATATCTAAGAAAAAAAAAAAACAAAAAGAAAAGGAAAAGAAAAAATGTTGTTTGTGTTGCTGCTTGATTGCCAGCGAGCAGACGAGCAAAGAAAACACTGGGGCCTATTTCAGAAAACTGGTTTTGGTGCAAATTCTGAGTTTGAACGTTGAGCACGTTGAACCTGAAATGTGGGAAACTGCTTTTTCCTTCTCGCATAAACACGAGAAAAAGAGATAACCCAAGCCTGTTTCAGAAATTTGGGTAATTTATACTTAAAGTCTGTTACCACGGTAACTCTGTGAACACAACCTGGTCGAGAGCAGGTGACGTTCCACAAACCCTCTCTATTTCCTCGCCTTCATAAAGCTTCAGACAAGATCTTATTCATCCGTAAATTCTTAATGAGAGTTCGGTTTATAATCTACTGGATGCTGAATAGGCAAGTAGACCTATGAGAAAACTGGTCCTGGTGCATCGACTACTGTGAGTAAAGGACTCCCAGATCCTACAAAACTGACAGTTTCCAAAATACCAACCATTAAATGCAATTATGATTGATGCACAGACAGTGAGTCAGCATCTGGATTCATGAGATAATCTATCAGATCTCTTCTGAAAAGAGCCTATCACAATTGCTAAAATGTTATAAATCTGAAGGAAATGCAACAAAGAAGCCAAATACAATAGAATGCAAATCAAATACTACTTTTAATAATAATAAAGCACGGTAAAGTTTAAAGGTTGCTTGAAACATCCTAGTAATCCCTGATATTTCTGATGGAAGGCTCGAAAAAAATCAAAGTTTCACAGATTTGTTTATGAATCATAAACTTGCAGAGCACATCATTCTGGGCTCTGCTACATATCAACAAAAAAATGAAACCTCATCTTATCTCCCAACACTTTGACAACAGCAGTGTTGACACAGACAGCAAGCAGAATATATCATTCAATTGTGGTTTTTCCGGCGGTGATTTATGAATGCGTATGTTTTCTTAGAAAGATAGATAGAATAGCTGTATCAGTATGAACTTATGGCCCATGTTGACAAGTAGTGGTATTTAGTTAAAGGGAAAGTTCGTTTTTTTACAACCTGGACCTTATTTCTGGCATTTTTTTATGGTCGTATACTCACCCAGGCAAGTTTGGTGTCATTTGGAGTCCTTCGGAAGATATTAGGGTTTTTTTTGCGAGCCGCTTCTCCATATAACGGTAGTGAATGGGGGCACCGCGGGACACAGACGATGCAGCGTCTAAATAACACATGATTGCCGCGAAACTCTTCATTTCTTTTATGAATCACTAGATCTGCTTCCAGGACCTGTTGTCTACATCCGGGGCGCTGTGTATAACAAATAAATCAGTTTGTAAACAAGACCTCTGAACTCATGACGTCATCTCTGTGCGCGCACTCTGTCCTCCGTTCAGTGAGCTCTTCAGCCGTATACTCCGGCTCAAAACGGTAAGGACGTCCATCATATTCAAAGTCGTCGTCCACAACCTCAGAATTCGACAAATATTCAGACATGTTTCAAATAACTATCAGTAAACTAACAGTAGCAAACTCCAGCTGTACACGGAGCTGTGTCTGGGATGCGCGCACAGAGATGACGTCATGAGTTCAGAGGTCTTGTTTACAAACTGATTTATTTGTTACACACACAGCCCCGGATGTAGACAACAGGTCCTGGAAGCAGATGTAGTGATTCATAAAAGAAATGAAGAGTTTTGCGGCAATCATGTGTTATTTAGACGCTGCATCGTCTGTGTCCCGCGGTGCCCCCATCCGCTACTGTTATATGGAGAAGCGGCTCGCAAAAAACTCCTAATATCTTCCGAAGGACTCCAAAATGACACCAAACTTGCCTGGGTGAGTATACGACCATAAAAAATGCCAGAAATAAGGTCCAGGTAGGGCTGTGCGATTAATCGATTTTAAATCTAAATCGGATTTATTAATCATAATCGATGTTAAAAAAGGAAAATCGGAAAATCGATTTTCCTTTTTTGCAGCTGGCTGCATTACAGACAGAACTCGTCTAGTCATCTTTGTTTGGTCAAGAAAATTGTAAATGTTGTCACTTTACTAAACTCAAGGAGGATTTACAGTATCTTTCAATTGCACTTCATTCCCAATAGGGACATTTGTTTGCTATTTTTCTTTAAAAATAAAGATAAAATATTTGAAACAATTTATTCCATTGTCTTTTGTAGTTTTACCAAAAAAATCGAAATCGAAATCGAAAATCGGGTTTTCAGAGAAAAAAATCTGGATTTTATTTTTGTCCAAAATCGCCCAGCCCTAGGTCCAGGTTGTAAAAAACCGAACTTTCCCTTTAAGCTGGCGTATCATATTACACACTATACTGGAGCTCGAGCCTCAACATAATCAAGAGGAGAATAGCATCACATCAGGCATCTCTTGAGATGGTTAGATGGTAAAAATATTTAATCCATTCATTGATTGAATATCTTACTTTCACAAAATACTGTATATTTCTATGTGACGTTAACAGACAGTATGTGTTTTAAAGTCCAGAGTGATTTCAGAAGGTTCAGTGACGGCTGGCAGGGAAAATATAACTATATTGGGATGATGTTACTTAAACTATAGAAGAATATAAAAAGCTCAGTTTAGTTATTTAGGTCAAATAACATAAATTCACATGTTTTGTCTTAAGACATAACTGTTAAAAAGATGTTAAAAGACTGTAAGTGATGATGAACCAGTTTGTGGAGTTGAAACAAGTGGAACAAGATTGTTCTGGGCAGGTCAGAAATACCAGTTTCATAATGCAGGAGGTTGATCCCAGCTCTAACCACATAATCTCATAAAGAGTTTGAACTTGCCGACCATTTCATGTAGCCATGAATCCGACGCCCGGCAGGCTCACCGCTTTGCTTTATTCATGGAAACGCATGATCACCGGATGCCATTTGCAGAACTTGTGTAAAACTACTTGAGTTGGAGAAAATAATGAGATTAGAATAGAAATGAATAAATGTTATGAGTAGTGAAGTTGAAACACACCATGAGCTCAGAGAATCAGATTTATGCTTGCTGGGTTTACGTTACTGGTGTTGTACTGTGGTCGTTAGGGTGATGTACAGTATGTTTACGTACTCTCGAGTTATGATTGATTCATGAAGTGACGATATTGGACGGTAGAGGTTAGAGGGCTGTGCACCAAGAGAACCAAAGTGAGAGGAGTAACTGCTGTCTGTGACATGGAGCTGACTGATTTTGTCCACAGTGACAGAGAGTTAAGTTTCAACTGGTAGTTTAACAAAGTTTCACCAGAGACAGCTGGGATTAAGAGGTGCAACTGCACCTGATGTGTACAGTCTGGGATGTCATATCAAAGCAGTTTGGATCTGGTACAGCGGCTGATCTTAAAGGGGACCTATTGTGGCATCTAATGTCTATTTTAAACAGGCTTTGAATGTCTTAAAAACAAGCTTTTGATTGTTTTTGCTAAATAAATTAGAAATTCAGCCTCTGAGCCATGTCTTTATCATCCCATTCTCTAACCTCATTATCTATGCGGGATTCTGAGTGGGCGGGACTATGATAATGAGACACTGTGCTGATTGGCTGCCTGAATGACGCAATACACCGCTACGAAAAAATGGCGGAAGATCCAGCCGGCGGAGTTATTTACACCGTGTCCAAATAACTGCATGCGATGCGAGCGAGCGTCACCGACAAAATCAATTCCATTGCTTTATTTTCTATTGGACTGTCCTAACTGTCCGCAGCGCTGCGCGATGCGCCGTTTTGAGCTGAACATTTGTCGGACGCCCTGCTTCTATTCTCTTCCTGTCGATCGCGTTGAAAGCCGGTTGAAAGCGCTGTAGGAAACGGTCACGGATGAGGAACGGCTGATCCAGTTAGTTGAAATGAGAAGTTATCTCTATGATTACTTTATTCGTTATTAATATTTATAAGAAATGTATCCATATCCAAAACCCTGCAAGTTCTACACAGAAAACTATGTTAGAGTTCAGAAAATCCCAGCTATAGCACGAGATGCTGCCAGAGGTCATTTTTCACTGCCAAAAACCAAGACAAACTATAGTAAGAGAACGGTGATGTACGAATGTATGAATGAATGTATGAATGTATGAATTCTATGTATGAATGGAACTTACTTCCCAATCACTTAGAGTGAACTACTAGCATAAAAGAATTAAAATTATGGTATTAGTAAAGAAACATCTCTTAAATAAATACATATAAAACTTATTTAATTATTATTAAATGGCTATTGGTTTACTAAAAATGGCAATGGGTTCAAGTTACGATAAGTGATTATAACTTAAACGCATTGTCGATGACTATACATTGTTTGAATTGGTTGATGCTATTTAAAGAAGGTATGACTTTTTATTGTAAATGCATTACATCTAAATGTTTTGGAATGACTGTAACCTTAATGTGAGTGTCACAAGGAGCACTGGTCTTATTTGACAGAAATCTAGAATATATTTTGTAGTAGAATTTCCTTTTTTTTTATTACTTTTTTTCTTTTCTATTTTTCTTTTCTTTTTCTTCTACTACCTCTTTAGGTTTGCTTTTAATTTTTGTCTTGTATTGTATATTATGTGTCGGACCCCAGTAAGAATAGCTGCAGTTTTGCTGCAGCTAATGGGGATCCAAATAAAACTATAAACTATAAACCTCCTCATTTCACTACAAAAACCTCAATAAAGTGGCAGCCGGCTGGAGGGAGATGGACAGAGAGCGTCCGATGTCGCTTGCATGCAGTTACATGGTTTTATAGTTGTGGGCGTGGTTTGCATTTTGGTTACATAACGAAAATGCGCAGAATCTGAACGGCTCGTAGATCCACATCACACTGGACGGCTCATCCGGGCGGCTGTACAGACACTGCAGAATTTGGTTGCTTTCCTCCTTCTCTGAGTTGGCAGGCTGAGGGGAGACCACTTTATATATGTTAAAGCAAGAGAAAACCTGTTTTTCATAATAGGTCCCCTTTAAAATTGCAAAGCATCATACAGCAGAGAACACAAAACGCAACTTAGTTTCGGATAATTTTGGACACTTTTTTTTTTTTTTTATAGATTTTTTGTGGCTCTAGTGGCCCTTTATTCAAGTTGCAGACAGGAAGGGGGTAGAGAGAGAGAATGACATGCAGCAAAGGTGCACAGGCCGGGATTTGAACCTGCAACCGCTGCAGGAGGACTGTAGCCTCAGTATATGAGCTTGCTTAACCCACTGCACCACCGAGCAGCTCAATTTTGGACACTTTGTATATGTTTTTATATGTTTGCCTGAAAAATCAACACGAATGTAAGCCAAATATTGGCATTTAGTTATTTTTTATGTCACCCAAAAAAAAAAAAAAAAAGCGATATTCAACAATCTTATAAACATAAAAACGGTTAAAAAGGCTTACAGTGTTGATCTGGCAGGGTATTAGTCTTACTTTCTCTGGGTTTGGCAACGGAAGAAAACAAAATATGATCTACCCATGAACTAGGTCATACCACGAAAAGCACACAGCTGTTCCTGCTGTACTGACCTATATCCTTAACTCGTTTCCATGCATAAGGTCATGCAGACACATTTCATCTAATATGTACCTGTCTGCTTAAACAGCATTCTGCCAAAGTGATAACATGTAAGCAGACTAAAAAAAGAAAAGGGTCAACGTGTAAGTATCTATGGTGTAACCAGCAATACGAACAGATACTGTATTAAGGGGTCACATTTCGAAAGAAGTTCAATGAAAGAAAATTTGTTTTGAATGTATCTGAAATAAAGCAAAATACATCGGCACTATTTAAATGCTATTTGTGCATTATTTTCAGGAAGTACCGGTATATCAAAAAGATGCAGACGTGATAGGACTTTGTAAACTTGCTCGTCTATTCCTTGGAGTTTCTAGCAAGAGCAGATGAAACATGACCAATTAACCTAACATTCTGACTACTCATATCAAGCAGATTGCACTTACGTTTTTAAAAGTGCCTCTTCATAAGATTTTGCATGAACTAAGTTGAAACAAGAGGTGCTTCACTTAAAAACAACTCCCAAAACATTGGTGTGTACCAGTGCAGTAACTGTGAGCTGCTCCCCGTGAAAAACAGAGCCGAAGGTGACCCAGAAGACCCAAGTGCACGTGCTTGTCTTTATTTTGGGGGACGCACGTGTAAATTGTTGGCACAAAGAGCACAATCCTCCAGTGTGGTGTGTTGCGATGCCAGTCAGGGTCATAAATATTGTTATGGCGAAATAAAACGTGCGCTGCACAGTCTTGCATGAAGAGCCTTTAAACTCTATACAACAGGTGATTGGCAGTATTTTTTTAAAAATGTATTTATGTTAATATGCACCCAATTTTGCATTTCAGATCTAGTTGGAAAGGCAGCATTAGTTGTTTTAATATTTTAATATAGCCATTACTTAAGTGAAAATGACCGTTGCCAAGTGCACTCATCCATGTCATGCATATCATGTCATGGCTTTTGGACTCGATGATAATGGCCTGAATGATCCATTCTGTTTGTTTGGTCTGGAGCACATGGTGCACATTTCAACCGCAAAAAAAGATTTTGACTACTTCATCTTACCATAATACACTGTCTGGAGGACAAGAGATTAGAGGCTTAGGCTTACGGCCCTGCCCTTTACACACTGAAATTCCTCCAACTTCTTGAAGTGTTTAATGATATTACCTACTGTAGAATAAGAAATATGATTTTCTCTGGCAAAGAAAATGGAGATCATCTGTTTGTCTTTACTATTCAAAGACAATGCATGAATATAATTTTTGTACCAAATCACCATTACAACCACCTGCTGATACAACAGTACAGTATATTTCTTCCTTTCACCTACTTAGCATTGGAAAACCACTGAAAAACTTTTATGAATGTATATTAACAAATGAAATTAAGTTTTCTGATTAAAACAAGGAACATCTTAGGATCATGCAGTTTTCTTTTCTTTTTAAAATGAGCATTTTGCATGTGTTTCTGATCTGGTTTGTGCACCCATCAGTTCTGCAGGAATGACGACTGTACTGGTGAAAACAAGCAAACAAGAGTGGAAAAGAGGGAGGGGAAGGAAGGGGCTCTCTTCCAAGAATAAAACTGAAGACAAGTGTTCAGTAATGTGCTTAAATTCTACTGTCAGGGTTGACCTTTTGCCACCTCTACTCGAGTATTGCATTTTCACTCATCTCAGACTGCAAATCAATAAATCGTTCACAAGTAGGTCAGCCTAATTCTCTTGCTCCCGCGTGGTATTCGCTACACGGTCTGTTCCCTCCATTAATCCAGCCGGGCCGCCCCCACCTCCACCTCCACCCCCACCGTCTCCTCACAGATGCCAAAAGTGCTTCCCTATAACCCTGTTCTTGACGCTGGCAGGATATTTAAATGTCCTCATGAAAAATACTTTCCACTGGGAGCGAGAATTTAAGCAGGTGTAGAGAGAGATGGGAGCACAAATTGGGGTAAGAAGATCAGAGGAGAAATACCAGGGATTACTGATACATATATGTGTATATTTGCTGTCAAAGTCTATTAGGGGCCCCTGCGACAGGAACAGAAGACACGCTACGCTGTCAATCACGTCCCAGACAAACAACATGCCGAGTCACAGGTCGAGAACTTGGACTCCATGTCAAAGCTTTCACAAGCAGTTACGCTGCGTGTCAGAGAATATGAAAAACACTCAAAGTAGTGAGCTCACTTCAAAACGCTCAAGCAGTCTGGAGAAAAAAGAAAAAAGAAGAGACCCAGAGCTGACTGGTGATTACACACTCTCCACACAGCTTTGGGGAAATATGCAAAAAATGCAAAGAATGATATGTTTTCTTCACGCAAACAGAGCACACAACGTCAACTATATATTTCTTTAACATGGCCAGAACTTTATTAGTCACATAAAAATTTGGATTAAAGCCCAACTAATGTGAGAGTTGCTCGTCTCTCACAGACATTTAAATATATACAAGAGACAAGATATTAAAAATAAAAACTCGCTTCCCTTCGGAAACGGTATCTTTGCACAGTTTGTCCTGCAGGATCTGAACAGTTAAGAAATCCTCTCAGCTGCGTCTGCGTGACGCTGACTGCAGGGTGTTAAAGTGTGTAGACGGGTGCATGGTAATGTGATAGTTTCACACGCCACTGCTGACTAGTTTATTAACTACATTGCTACAAAGTTACGAAACCATGACTCCACCAGTTCATGCTTTAAAGAAAAAAAATATTTAATGGTAAAAAAAAAAAAAAAAAAAAGAATTGATGAATGAAGAATTGAATGGTATATTTTCACCTTAAAAATCTGTCTAGGTGCAAACGATCAAAAATCATTTGGTCTCATGAATAAAGTTCCTTATCAACCAACAATTTCAAATACCTACAGGTTCCTGCCCCTAAAATGTTTTTCAACTTTACTTTACTGTAAAACTGCCACTTTTCCTGGGTAATGCTCCCGTTTTTTTTTTTCAATTTATAACAGACATAGTCGTTGAGGCTCTACATTTTTTCCGTATGTATTTTTTGTCGGTGACTCCAGACTCCATAAAAATAGCAGTAATCCCCCAGACTAGAAAGGGGGTTAGACAAGGCCAGACGGATGATGGCTGCAGGGCTGTTACAGCTAAGAGAGAGTTAATACCAGCTGACATAAAATCCTTTGAGACACAAAGATTAAAACAATCTGACCAGCTTTGTTTAACGTAAATAATTTTCCATCCTCCCCAGCAGTGAAATGTACCGTTCTACAGAAGCTGCCTTGTCCTCTAGTCATCAGATATACAGTACGTCCTCCAGAAGCTCACCCAGGGCAGAGCAAAAAACTGCAACAACATGCCAAGTCATCCAAAGTCTTCCTCGTGAAATGCACAAAATTACAAACACACAGTTACCATATTTTGTTGACCCACAGCTGGGATGTTTAACGTGTCTGTGCCGGATTAAGTGACTGTGATCATCTTTAAGGCCAGTAGCACATGGCTGACACCATGATCCTCACCTTTCTAAAACTTAAGACTTATCTGAATCAATAAAAACAACAATGAGTAGGTTGAATAAAAATAAAATCACCTGTCAGGATTACAAATCATTTTTTGTTTTACTTTAGAAATGCTCGTCTTTTCACTTATTGTTTACGCACAAGTACACTTCATCTGTTCACTTTAGTTCCCTGCTGGTAATTAAAAGGACGTGGTCTCTATTTACAGAAGCATGGCTGTACTTTATGTACTATATTTTAAAGCAAAAACTGGCCATCTACCTGGTTGCAGACTAAAACCTTTTAGAGATCCAAGTCCAACATGCAAATGTTGTAATGTTAGAACAATAATATTTCAAACAAGTTATGTACAAGCAAGTTATTGCAAGTCTATGGTCATATCAAACAAAAATGTCAACATGTGATGTCATACCTAATTTGTGTTTTTACATTTCAAATCAATACTGATCGCAGATCAACATAGATAATGTTAAACTACTGGATACTACTCAAGAGCTGATATACTGCTACAGTAGATCAATATTTCACAAAACACTGAAACTTAGCACTACACAGACTGGAGTTTTACTCATTTTCCTCACGGACGTGTGCAACTGAGAACTGTACATCGCATATACCTTGAGGACAAGTGGATACGGCTAATCAATTCAGCTTAAAAGACACTGGGATGTTGGTTACTTACTTTAGAGCATTTATGTTCCATGTGGTCAAAAAACTTGACCTTGCGTTTGTTTTTTACCATAACAGTAATTGGTGGCTTGGTGGGTAGCACTATTGCCTCACAGCTAGAAGGTTACTGGTTCAAATCCCAGCAGGGGCCTTTCTGTGTGAGGTTTGCATGCATCACTGCAGCCTGCAGCCCAACATCCTTGTCAGATCTGGCCTCTTCTCCTCTCTCTTGGATTGTGGGAGCGTTGCTCACCTGACTGTAGGGCTGTCGTCGGTGTCGGTGTGTTGTGGTGAGTCGGAGGCTGCGGGTCCTTCTTCTCCGTCCTGAGGCAACTCTTCACATTCTGTCTCGCATTTGTCATCATCCAGAAGCTCGGTGATCTGAAGGCAATAACACAGAGGAAAAATAACTGGTAAATAAATGGTGAATGATGATAAAATATCAAGAAACAAAGAAAAATACATTATTCATTACAAAAAAAAAAAAAGAAAGCTTCAAGCAGCGATGAACGGGCCCTTGCGCCTGCAATTTTCACTAATAAAAGGTCAAGGACTCAAAACCGAGTCCGATGACACCACCCATGACTCTCTATGTCAAACCATTCAAAAGTTATGGGAGAAAGTAGGAACTATCAAATATGGACCAATCAGATGAAGGGGGGGTCTGCTTTTTGGCATCTACCGTCACCAGGGTAATGCTTTTGACTGACAAAAGTAATGCCCATCGTCGCAGGATCGAGACGCACATTTTGATGTCTAACACACCTGGGTGCACGTTACAGTTCGGGCTCTGAAACGGCCGAAGAAATTGTGCCAAAATTACAGGATTTATTCAAAATGGCCGACTTCCTGTTCGGTTTCAGCCATGGCGCCAAGAGACTTTTCTTTAAGTTGTGACATGATACAGGTGTGTACCGATTTTCATGCATGTACGTCAAACCGTATTGTGGGGTTGAAGCACAAAGTTTTCTAGGGGGCGCTGTTGAGCCATTAGGCCACGCCCATTAAATATCAAATTTTTCGCCAGGCTTGGCTTGCGTGCAAAATTTGGTGACTTTTGGAGCACGTTTAGGGGGGCAAAAAGGCCCTCATTTCGTCGAAAGAAAAATAAAAACAATTCCTACAGATACAATAGGGCCTTCGCACTGTCAGTGCTCGGGCCCTAATTACATAAAGTTGCAACTGAGAAACAACAGTTGGTCCTCATGGATTTGGTGTTTAAATGGCAAAGTAATTCATCAAAAACATTTTCTGAAGCAAATCAAAAAAAGCAATATGAAGCAATACGAATAAAAATATCAACACTGACATTTAACTAACTGAAACACAGAACAGCCAAAACCGTTGTATTTGATTATTGAAATGAAGTCGCTTCAGCCAAGAGTATATTTAACATCTTTGAAAATTGTATTTGGTGGTATTAGTTCATGTGGCTCAATATTAATGGTTCACCCTCCTCTCTCTCCCTCAGACACTCACTCGCCCACTTCTGTCCCCCTTATCTGATCTTGACATTTAATATGCACTGGTAATACGCCAGTTTAGAGAGATTTAAACAAAGAGCATGAATACAGCTTATTTTTACATGAACCAAGCCAAGTTGATGTGGTTTATTGTGACATGCCTTTTCACATTATCAGGCCAATAAAACATACACCACTAAGAAGGGAGAGAGAAAGACTTCTCCAGGATTTATCGTTGTCATTTACTTAGCAATGTACGCAAGCATTGTGATCACATTACTAATTGCTTCTTGAAGCAAAGCAGATCCACCATAACCCACAAATCATTAAAAGGTACATAACATGCAATGGCAGCTTGACAGAATACTGAATATATCTTTTCATGACTAATATTTTGCTTAATTTAAATACATTGTAAAGTGTTTAAAACTACATCAGTATGTTTAGTAAGAGGCTTCTTCAGGTCTGCTCTAGTCCAGACCTCTACAGGAGATCCCTCTGCCCACAGCAGTAACACATTACAGTGACTCTTTAAAATGACTTTATTTGGCAACTACAACATGCCGCTGTAGTTGCAATAAGAACATTTCCAGTACAGGATTACTAAAGTGATGTTGGATGGAATCACAAGTCACTGTATTAAAATAACAAATGATTCTCTTTAGTGACTGGATTTGCACGCATCAAGTTCAATCAAGCAACTTCCACCAGATATTTGCCTTAGCAGTGTATTTATTGGGAGATCCAATTTTGAGGCAGAAGTTGGAGCAATAAAATGAGGTGAGCAAAGGTTGAGAGAGGCAAAGGAAGTGAAAATGAAAAGGGTAGGTGCTGGAGGGAGTTAATATGTTGATCAAAATGACTCATCACACTAATAGCTGACTGCGTAAAAACAAGACACTAACAGAAACCTATGAGCTACATTTTAATCCAGGCTCAAGGATTTCTTTTCCGTGCAATCGATGATCAACTGAACGCGTAAATCGATATCACATTCCTCTGTGATGTTGTCAGCGGATCTAAGGCACCGATGACCTTAGATCGTCTTTTAACAGTCTTTAAATAAATGTTTTCAGAACTGAGCGACGTCTCAATCCGTGTAAAACCCTGGATGAAATAACGGCTGAAGGTTAATACAGATACATCCGTCTGTTCGTCCTCTACTATCGTTCTCCTCTCTCCTTCACAGCAGCAACCACATGCAGCTGTCACCGTGCCATCGCTATGGAAACACATCTATTCCTGAAGGTCTGATTGGCTGCTGGGGAATTCTTGCATCGTCACATGTCCTAAGCTGAGAGGATGACTCACAAGTGTGTGTGTGTGTGTGTGTGTGTGTGTGTGTGTGTGTGTGTGTGTGTGTGTGATTGAGCAAGAGAGAGACAGAGTGGACAGAGACTTTTAGGTAGCTTTAGTTTACTTTTTAATGTCAAGAACTATGAAAGTACTTAACCACACTTATAAAAACTGGTGTGTAAAACTATAAAGAATAACAATGTGTATTTCAAAGTTCCAGATCCTGAAGTTCTTCACTGCTGGAAAGATCCAACCTGAAACACTTAATGATGTTAAGAGCACTTTGCATTTCATGCCTTTATTCAATGCCTCATGCCTCAGGTGTCTATTGAGAGATGGTTTTGATCTTTTACCTGAACGAGGTCTGAAAACACTATTTCAAGACCGCTTTGCCGTCCATCAAGTGCATTTGATTAACTGATGATCAGCAGCAGTGGGCATCTCTTTCAAAGCTAACGTTTTTTTTGCAGTTTGCTGGTTTAGAGCCTTCAGGTGTCCCACAATACCGAGAAGGAAAGAAAACAGCAATGATCTTTGAAAAGCAAGTGATGCATTCATGAGTCTGAGACAGGTTACAGGGCGATCCTTTAATCATTTCTGCCATTCATCAGTGACACAAATTAATTTTGGAAAATATTCAAGACAATCTTCCTTAGGAGCGGATGTTCTAGCAACTTCACCTCCGGGTCAGACACCACAGTCTCAGAGAGATTACACAAAAACCCCACGAGCTACATCTTAGAGCTTACAGGCCTCAGTTAGCATGTCAAATGTTAAACTTTGTGACAGCTCAAGTATGACTTATTTGGAACGGTCGCCAAGACAAAGCCTCTTCTTTCTAAAAAGCCAATGAAATGGTAGCATTGTTTATGTTTTCAAAATTGCTTCTAAAAAAGGCTTCTGGAACCATGTCCTCTGGACAGACACGACCAAGGATGTTGGTTCCTCATCCACAGTATTTTTGGTAAAAAGCCTAAGAGCATAAAAAAGAGGACCATAAATCCTGCAAAAGCCCAGATAAACAACAACTTGACTGAAAAGCTGCAGTGGGGCCTTAAGAGAGATGTGTGTAAAGAAATACCTTCAATACTCAATCAATTGAAGCCAGGTTTTAAATATAAATGAGGCAAACAACCCCCACAATGAGGCTGCCGACCTCACACAGAAAACAATTACTTGAAGTTATTGCTGCTAAAGGTGGTGACGCAAGCTACTGAATCATGGGGCTGCACTTCGTTTGAAATGCACTGCATCTGAATTCGAATAAACAATGACATGGTGTCATTTGTTTTTGTCTGATTTTAAGAACTGGTACGATCCAGGTGATTTATTTCATTATGTCTTTATATGTTAAACCTGAGAATTGAAAGAAAACAAATTGTCTTTGCCACAACTGTATGCTGTACATGAATTTAATGGGCAGAAAAAGCTGGAGGCCCTGAGGGCCTTTACTGAAAGGTGGAACTGCATTAGCATCATGCTAAATTAATTCGGTTATTCATCGGTAATATAAATGAGGAATGACTGACTATAACCTTGGATTATACACCACTGACCAAGAGCTTATTCTATCAAGCCTCCAAGTCAGTGACATGGAAAAATTACTCCAGAAACCACTTTAAATAGAAAGTCCCCCTTGTGTATAACCATTAGCATTCAAGAGTTGACGTAATGAACAATGAAGCCGATTGTGTAACCGTTCCCGCAGCTATAGGTGTCCACTGAAATGGCAAAAACGGACATGTGGCTGATGACGCTTGTGCTGAGTAAGTTAGGAGAAAGTGTTTGAGGTGACGTAACAATATTAGGGGATAAGAGCAGTTAAATCCCGTCACACTGACCTTGTATGTTCATTCATGGGGCAAAAATATTATCCCCTTACTTAAGAATGGAACATTTTTAATCACATTCACTCAAAAGTCACAGGCTTAAAACTGAAGCTGAAATCTGGTAAATGTAGCCTCGTTGGAGATAAATGATCAGTGTTGTCACACATGTTTGATACACAAGTGTGTCTCTGTTCGGTGTGTGGGTAAAAGGACAAGGCGGGGAACACTCTGGAACAAAGGGTCACGATCTTGGCCCTGATTTAGCGACCTGGTCCAAAGTTTGGGGATGGAAAACGGAGGAAACGACGAGCTGAGCTGACATCACTAGCTTGGCTGTGGAACTGATGTGGACCGAGAAAACAGCACAATCACAGCGGACCGGGGACTTGCATTACAAGCCCCGATCTGCAGCTCGCAGGGATTTTCTTTTATGTCTTTTATATCTATCTGAATCTCTTTAAATCCAAACAGCTAATTCAATTACATCTTTAGAGATCTACATGGTCCTAAACAAAGTGACAGGGTCATGTTAAATTTTTGATTTGGTAGTCACTTCAAGTGCTCTTAAGAAAAGAGGATTTCCTTTAAGATATAAAAACCCCTTATCAAAGTGTAAACAACACTTTTCTCTATGCCTTCTGTCTCATCCCTGCCTGTATGACTAGACTGTTTACTTCCAGAAACACATGTACCACAGGAGGTGAACCCTCAGGCATCACATCCCTGCACTGAGTGGGCAGCGTAATCCAAAACTCATCTCTACCGCTGCATATGTCAGCGACTGATCTATTCACATTTTCCCCAGCCACTCAGAGAACTCAAAGTACATAAATGAGTGGTGGGGTTGTATGATTCCAGTCGGTCTGTTTACACCGAGAGTTGCTTTACATCCTCTTTACTGCCTATCTCTGCCTTCCCCTCGTCTTTAAATAACTTCATTTTCCAACATAACCGAGTGTTACTTCAATTTAAGAACAACAGTAAGGTAAAAAGTAACATTCAGGAGTAGATCATTTCCCCAGTTTTCTCATACGTTGCGCAACTGATGTATTTTAAAACTCGTAATTGCCATTGAAGCTTTAATGAATGTCAACTGAGGCCACAGGGCATGCTTAAAAAGTCATCTGCGGTCTGATTCAGTCACCTAAGAGCTAACTGCCACCAACGTTTGTTCAACATGCACAGCGCTGAGATTAAGTGGCCAAAGATAATTAAGCTGATGACTTCTGTTTTCTCAAGAGAATAGCCAACAGTGGCTCCAGAAAACACAAAAAAACACAACCTAATTAAAACGAGGGTATGCTTTATAAGCTCTCCATGTTTTCTTCACAGAGAGCATCCAAAGAACTTTGTGCCGAGAAGCCAACGCTGACTCTGAAACAGCCCCGTCTTTGTGCTGAGTTATGCTAAAAATGCCATGGCCTATGCAAGTACACAAAGGATGAAATTCCATACTCTTATCTGGGAATGAGAACAGATCTTTGTTAATTTATCGTACTTTTTGGGGAAATCAGACCAGTATGAAGTTTCTACAAACAAAGAAGCAAAAACAACAACCATGTGGAATAATTGTAGCATCAACAAGCCACGGCACAGCCTTGCTCACATATAAACAATAATTCAATTCCATTTAGTCAATAAACATCTCAAATCCTGCTTAGTTTTCCTCCCTGTCAGAATCCTGCCAGTTTCAATGTGTTTCAGAGTCAACCCAAGTGAAACATGAGATCAATCTTTTTGGCACCTCTGTTAAAAACTGCTCTTTCAACTATTACAAAGCATCAGGTTTTTTTTTTGTTACTCTTTATTCTGTAACCCAGTTTAACGCCATGTACGTGTGTGTCTCCTATGAAAAGCAGGTGTGTGTGTGGGAGATAATCCTCTTCATGAGGGTTTGCTCACACAGAGCCTTGCAGGGACTGGAGGAGTGAGTTGCACGGTTACATCATCAGCCGTTTCTTTTCTTGTCCTCATCCCCAGCCTCACCGCCTCTACCTCCTTCTCATCATTTTGTTCTTCCTCTTTTCTCCCAGGAATTTTTCTCATTTCTCCTCCTCACCTTTCTTTCTGACTGCTCTCCCTCTCTTTATTCCCTCCTCCTTCTCCAAACCAACCACTTTTTTCACCCTCTCTTTTCCAAAAGAACCAAGGATCGACACACACATGTCCTTATAGAGAATGTGACAGGTAGGTGAATCCTGAAAACAGAGACTTTCAATACAAAAATTAAAAAAGGAAAAGTATGAGTTGTACAAGCCAGAGCTCCAAGAAAGTTTTGTTGGTTCTTAGATAAAGTAAAGATTCAGATAGTGATCATTTCAAGGCCTATGATTATAAAAGTACCACGGTTGGAACAAAGGTTCCTACAGTAGTGCACGAAAATAGAAACTATCTTGTGGGTGAACAAAAGATAAGAACTGAAAATAAACAAAGTAATAAAATGGTTAAATGCTTAGAATAGGTGTCCTACTGGCCACCTGGCCAGATTTCTAGTGGCTGCACTTTACTTCTTCATTTAACCGTTATCTTTACAGCCTCCCTGAAGTGTTTAACAATGTACCCTGAAATGTGACAGGAATTAATAACATAGCGTGCAAGACACAGATCAAGGGTTGTCTCGTAGTCATTTTGTTTCTGTATGTATTATCATGATAATGAAACAATGTAATCACGCCACAGTAACAATCAACGTTAACTGTGACTTTCTTGTGTTTTTTTCAGGTTTTTTCAGGACACTAAAAACAATCTTAATGGATCAGAGTTTATGTAATGCACATGTATAACACGTCTGAGTGTTTGGGTGGTTTTAATTCAAGGAAACCCTAACTATTCTAAGTTAGTGTCTGATGTAAAGTGGCTAATTCGTCCCTCTGATGGGAATCTGTTTGATTGTTGGTAAAGGATGAAAGTTTTGCTCTTAGGTAGAAGATGAAGTCATGTGATCCCTGTAAATGTGTAACTTAAATATCCTTCACAGGAGCCAAAACAAAAGAGTGTGTAAATAATAAACGAGAGTTTTTATTGTTTGATTACTTCGACTAATGATTTATGAAATAAAAAAAATGTGAAGTACCTCATTGAATGCTCTTACTCGCCCCAAACAAATTCTTTACAAAGGGGAAACATGAAATTTTCATTGTTGGGATATTTTTTAAATATTAGAGAGGTGTAAATGTTTTAGATTTTACAGAACCATGCTGTTGTTAAATGATGTGTGGAGTAATAACACAAGCTGTTACAATGTGTTTGTCAACATGTTTAGCCTCAGGTAAATCTTCCACACGCATTGCTCTTTTACCAAAAGCAATTTGCTGGGATTTTAAAAATGTTAACTTTCACTTTTCCTTAAGCGTTGTGTCTGTAGCCTCAGTGTGAGAAGCCAGAAACAGCATTCCACAGTGAATTATGACAGATCTTCTGATTTTACTTTAGGAATGCTGGCCATTAATTCCTCCATGTTTTTATTTTCTATCCAAAGGACTTTACTAAATGTGCTCATTGTTTTAAGTTGTGCCGTTGTATTCCTCGTGTGTGTTCTATGTTTTCATTGTTGAGCTTTCAGCAAGAAAGATGAAGTTAAAAGACACCAAAGTCAAACAGAAATGTCATAGACAGTGATTATGTCGATATGTGTGGAAAATCAAAGGAGAGGACGGTAGCCATGGTGGAGTGGACTGAGTGGAAAGTGAAATATCGGTGTATTATAGGACATGTGTGGACTAGAGACCAAACATTGGAATAAGACAAAATATTGCACCACATCTGTGAAATATGACCTTTCTATGGCAGCCTAAAGATATTTCCCCAAAAATAGGCAAAAGAATAATTCAATAATGAAATTGTTTGTGTAACAACTGGTATGGATTTATGTTATTCATGTCAAAACCAGAGTCAGCTCAAGAAGATAAAAAAGTTAAGAAAGGAAAAAGAAACGCAGTGAACCTGTTCATTGAGGGAGCTGTAGTCGTTGGTGGTGGAGACGTCGTCGTCCTCTGAGTCAAACAGGCCGTCCTGATTGTCCAACAGCTCCGCCAGGACTCTGCTGACTGACTCTTGGTCCCGAAAGTCTTCTCCTTCAGTCGACAGACTGCGGATGGGAGACGACAAAAAATGTCACATCTTGGTTACACACTGTTCTCCATTAGTTAGCAAAACTTAATATGGCAACTTGTCGTTGTTAATCTTACTGGAAGATGTCTGGTCCAAAGACGGCGGCTAGCGTCCCAACATTCCAGCTCTCCTGCTGAAATGATGCCACACTGGCCAGGAAGCGACACAGGAAACGCAGGAGGCCGTAGTTCAACTGGGGAAGCTGCTGCAGCAGGTACTTCAAATTTCTATTTAGCTCTTCTTCATTGCTGTAATCTGTTTATAGAAGCAGTAAACAGGACAATTGTAGATTATTTGTGAGGGAAAAGAGTGTGGGCTTATAATTATCAGCATCCAGGGGAGTAACTGGACAGTGTCAGTGACTTAGATACATTATAAACTCAACAGTTTATCAGCTGGAAACTCCCGGCCAATCCGTTTGAACTCAGGAAGGATTCTGCATGAAATGTGAAACATATTTAAGAACAAAGAAAAGGAGACCCACTTTCCTTGGACCCAAACTTTCAATAAATTTATAATGGTCCCATTCACCACTTGCACCCTTGACTGCACTGAATGCTGCTGCAAACCCATTTTCATTTATGAACAGATACTTTGGAGCAAATAATGAATTACAAAGTTCTCTCTGTTCCTTCACAGATGACCTTAAGACTCTTATCAGGAGAAGATATACAAACTTATACAATATGCAAAATCCTCTGAGACTGAAAAGGTGAAATGACGTAAAAGAAGGGAAAGGAATAAGAAACAGATCCTTTAAATAGTAGTGTTGTGTAATTATACATAGAATATAATAACATTCAAAACAAAAAGGAAGTCATGGGGTTTCCACAAGCCCCTCGGCTGGAAATGGAAACGTTATCATTACAGGAGGATCAGAACAGAATGTCTAAGGCACAAAGTGGAGCAAAAGAGGACGAGAACAAAACAAAACAGACATGGAATCAAAACAAATGCGGAAATAAGAGTTTCGTGAAAATTAGACACTGTCCATAAAAACATCTCTAATTCAAACTCTTAATTTAATAGAGGGTGAAGAATGTGACTGTGTTTCATATTACTTTAGCCAGGAATAATAATGGATTAAATTCACACGATCATATTCTATGGGGTTTGTTTAATCTAAAATGTCCCCCTCAAAATAGTCTCAGCTGAAAGAATAAGTACCGACAGATAACAGTTAAGAGAAACAAATGTAACGCAATCAACATTGTGAATGAAAAAATAATGCTGATAGAAATACATTATGAATGAAAGAATCAGATGTTTGAATAACAATGTGTCCAGTAGATTTCAGAGGGGAGTAGAAAAGTGTGTTTACATATTCAGTTTTTGTACATGTAAATGTAACCACCGGAATCTTCCTCGAAGCAAAAGAAAAACAAATGCTGCAAGTTTATCGTTTAAGGGCGGGATAAGTACGTATATGAAGAAGAAATGCATGAAGCCATGGAAGAGAGTAGCGGTTCGTTACACACCTTGGTGCAGCTGCAGGATGTGTCCTTGTATGGCTGTTGGGATGACGGGCTCAGGAAGCTCCTGCAAAAAGAGCCGGAGCAAACTGACCGCTGATGCCAAATCCGCCTCCTTCTCTAACTCCACCTCCTCGCCGCTGTCGTACCGCTGACGCAGCCAATCCACACGCTCGGCGTTGCCATTTACCAGGAAGAGTCCCTCCAAATCCAGATGACCTAACATCAGAGACACCAGCAGTTATTTCCATGTGGACTTCTGAATCAACTAGGGGTGGGACGATACGGGTGACTCACGATTCAATACTGTATGCGGCCCACGATAACGATAATATCACGATACACGATATCTACGATATATTGTAAGAAATTTCATCAACGATATATCACGATATATGTGACTGAAAAAGAAAAAAATACCCATAAAAAGGAAAACGTCTGTAGTTATGCATTTATTCAATGCCAAAACTTCATACAATGTACAAAGAAAGTGCATTTGTTTAGAGCCTCACTGCCTCCTAGGCTTGTAAATGTAAACTCTGTACAGCTGGAGAAATTAAAGTGCATGAGCATTAATAGCATGTTTTACATAAACCAGGACAGTGAACAGCTTTGTTTCTAATACCGAAAAGTCAGTAAGCAACTTCATTTTGCACAGTACCTCACTGCCACCTAGTCTTGTAAATGTAAACACTGTACAGCTGGACAAATTGAATTTCATGAACAATAGTGCGGTGACAACCGCGTAAATCCATTATGTGTGTTGTAATAAAATATTGATATTTGCCGTCACTTTATCGATTTTTTTATTGCGACAGAGAGCGCAACAATATATTGCAATATAGATTTTTTTCCCCACCACTAGAATCAACTACCTTAAACGCATTCTGTCTGTCCAACATGATTACAAATGTTATTTCTGCAGTGAATATTTTTGGTTTGTTTACCAGCAGAGAATTAGCTTGAAATAAACTGGTAAGGGAAGAAGGAACCAACTCAATTCTGCAACTCTGCTGCTGTCACTGCTGCTCTTATATAAGCAGTATCAGTCCTGAATCTCGATCATCCTGTTCCCATATTCGAAGAAAATATTTGCAGAAGTACCAAGATAAACGTAGTGGCATCTGAACAGACATGCATTTTCAGATGGAAACACTGCGCTCATCTTTATAAAGGTGAAAAAAACCAACAGAAGCAGCATCACACAGTTACCAGTAAAGCAATTATCACCCCTGTGTTTGACAACTTCACTGAGTGATACTAGTGAAAGCATCTGCCAGTCCCATCATCTCAAATATGATCATGTTTCTCTTTCTTACATAACATGCTATCCACCCATCTCTAGTGTTTAGTGTTGGTGTTTTGTTCGGCATTTTTTTGCACGACTACTTGGATGTGGTCCAGACGAAGATTGACATCTAGATCATGTCTCAAAGCCCTGATCTTCTTTCAACATCTGCTTTAAATAGATTAGTGTCCAAACGCCTTGAACAGACTTGATCGTCCACCATTTTATTTAGTTTTTTTTTCCCCACTAACATGAGGTAAAACCCTGTGTC